>NC_136904.1:21490226-21737025 GCF_949606895.1 Notothenia rossii
TAATTCAAAAGAGATCTAATAACTTAATGGGTCTGGCTGGGATAGACCCATGTGATCATCTTTCTTTCTTTCCCCCCTGGATTGTCTCCAAAACATCACAAGCCTTAGATCCATCCCTCATCTGCTATCTGCCACAGCTCCCACAACCAACCACTGGTGACACATTCGAGTCAGAGGGGTCAGTCATGCACCCAGAAGCGTCACAAGTTTCCAAGATCACAATCCCCCAAAAAGCCCACTGCGGCAAAAATAGTCCCTGTTAGCCTTTTATAAATCAGAGTGTTTCTATAAAAAGCCTTTGGCTGACCAGAAACCTGGGCTGAAGCCACATCACCCTATCTTTAGCTTTATTTATGTCCTGGTGTTGACAGGGCCACTTGCAAAGCTTTCCAGTCACCGTTCAATAGGTCACATGTGTGCCCGGCCCTCGGCCCAATGTTGTAAAGCAGCATTGAGTGAAAACGGTAATCAGAGGGCCTGCAGTGCGGGCCAGCCTGCATCCCTTACAGAAACAAACGCCTGACAGCTGCCGAGCTAACGGCTTGATGATTCTGCCCTCAGATTCTTTCCATCCACTTAGTGTTTATGGAGCTCTCGTCTGATGACAGATAAGCATGTCCACTATTGTGAAATGATGATTAGAATTCTGTCACATGACGAGAACTATTGTTACATACAGGCGGTGTTTTGCTGATATTCTTTAAGCATTGCATTACAAGCAACTCTCCGGGCTTTTTTAATTAAGAGCTTCAGTCACTCAAACTTGTATTACTCAGCACGCAGATTGTCATGGGAACAACCTATTCAGCACCTCAAAAAAGCAGACAGCATTATCAGAAAGGTTGTTTTTTTATAAAACAAAACAATATATGATTGGATGAATCCAGGATCAATACAGACAAAGATGGAGGACAGAAGCATTTAGGAAGAAAATAACTTGAAGTATTGTGTCATGGATGTGAAATGTAAGTTTTTCTAGCCTCCTTTTTGTTTTGAATTGGGTGGATGATGGATGTGGAATTTGTTTTGTATTGAGTATAGGCCTTATCTATATGTACGCAAATTCTTATGCATGGCATCTGTGGGATGTAGTGTTGAAATGTGAACATGCAAAAGAATATACTGTAATTACTCATTTTACTATTTTACATGTTGCTTTCCTGAAATGTGGGGTCAGAGGAGAATAAACGTCTGAAGAACTCAAGCATAAAATCTTCGCAGAGACACGTCATTAAGAGATCCTGGGAACATACACAGTGACCGATCAAGCAGCAAAGCTTAAAACTTCTAAAAGTCCCTTTTGGGAGTCAGTTATCAGTAAACCTGGTACACTTCACATTAGAGAAAAATCTTAGAAAAAGTGGGTGTGTTATTACTCCTCACGACCCTCTCCTTTTCCTCTCTCCTTCCAATATTTCAGAGCAAAGTTTGCCCACACAAGGACACCAAGGTCTCATCCCACTTAAGCCTCAGTTCATGACTGATGAGCAGAAATGGTGTAGGTGGACTGTGTGTATGTGTGTCTGTGTCTGTGTGCGTGGGCTTGTTACTCTCCTCTCAAGACCATAGCATTGTTACAATAAAAGCCTGAGAGCTTCCAAATGTGTGGGCTGCCATGTCTTGATGTACGAGTGCCTGTTGCTCTTTCAGTGTCTCCATGAAATGATTATCCTAACCCATGCGATGGAAAGGTGGTCCAGGTTCCTATTTATAGTCCCTTATTGGACCTTGCATTGTATCGGAGTCTGAGGAGCACAATCATGGTAATGCTTGTGCCAAGATGGAGACGTGTCAGCTCCAGTAGATGAAGTGTGTGGGATGAGTGAGTCTGAGAGGAATGATTGGAACATTTTCATGTAATTGTATGGCTGCTAATTTGCAGTTTCTTTCACGTTAAGCATTTAAAATGAGTAAACATATTTTTCGATATCACAATGACAATTGCCTCCTGTACAGTAAAGGATTGAGAAAAAATTGTACTGAATTAATCTTGAGGTGGAATTGTTTTGTTAACAACTTTAATTTTGTCAGAAATGAACTAACATTTTAAGACAAACCACTTAATGTGTTCAGAATATATACAATTGTAAAATCAACAATTTTATGCAGTTTATAAAAAATGTATCTGATCTGTATCATGTGTTCGGCTAGAAGGCTAGAAGGCTGCTTCTGACTGGATTTTTTTGAATGTTCATCAACAAGACAATATAATACTAAAGTGTTATTTTGCACGAGTGAAAAGACACACAAAAACCTTTTATTTGTTGCCATAGCAACAAGTTGCTGGGTTATTATATTGTGGGGAATAAATTAAATAAAGGAGATGCTGATAAGAAAGCTATTTTTCATCTAATTTGTTTCTTTTTTCATGTCAGATTGATCAACTATTATGTGCCATAATATAGAGGAATAACCTGCACATCGTATCTGGTGTCGCACAAGAGTTTTTCATGATGCCTTCATAAACACCTTCTGGATAATGTATCACTGAGCACCCTTTGTCCCTATTCCTGATATGAACCTCTGAGTCCTCTCCAGATGTAAAGCACACTCTGCCCAATGCCTCATCACTCTATAAGTGCTGTGTGGAATATATTAAAGCAATAATCATACATAATGTATTTTATCTGTTGCCTGTAGTGTCATGTATTGAGTTGTAATGAATGCAAGGAAAAGCCTGGTTATTTCTTATTTTTGTTGTTCTTGTCAATGAACACCATGAAACCAAACGAACAATGAATTGATCCTATTAACAAGTATTATCTGTGTGACAAAGATACAGCTTTATTGCTCTGTGCCATACATATCCAAATGTGTTGCCCCAATATGTTAGTCACGCAATTGCTTCTTCATTAATATTAAAACTCTTCATTGGAGGTTAATTTGGGTCCATTCCTCAAACAGTCTTGCTGCTGTCAATACTCAAGAGTCACGACAGCATAACATCCGTATCTGAAAATAGTGCATGTTTCACTAAAACTACAGTGCCTAGCTGCTTAGGAAAAAAGCTGAGCCTGTATAAAAGTGTCCATGTTTAGTAGGAACAAGAGGTTGGTACCCGTAGATGTCAGAAAGTTGCTCACCTCGGAAGTTTTTGTTTTTTTCCCTTGGATTTGTATCAAAATAATCTAAGATAATGTTGTTATCCTTTAAGCATATTCACATGAAATAGAACATGACACAGTTCCTCTACATGTTGCTGATAATATGAATATAATGCAATGTTATCTTAATTTCCTGAGATGAAATTAGTTATAGAGCGGGTGATTTCATGAATAAAGTCAATTAATATTACATAAATGTAATATTTCTAATTTCACATTTAGGGCAGGGTGCATCAAAGTTCAGATTTAGACTAAATTAAATCATAATCTAAATATAAATATATGCCCAACAAAATAAGTCATATAAACTGAACTGAAACTAAATATCCAGTTTCTCCTGAGTTGACAAATAAGTAAAAAAGTAATAAGGCTATCAAAGAACAACACTTCAATCTGAATTAAATGTACTGAGGAACATTTTTGAAACCGCACACATTAGAGGAGGAGAGGCAGCTTTTTCGAAGAGCACCAGAGTCAGGTTTGCTTTCCTGTGTATATGTTCCAGCTGCTTCTTGAATCAAATTGTTGATTTCCAGCTTCCTGTCTTGATAGCCTGAAATGTAAGAGTGATTATAGTCTCTGAAATGCCATAAATAGCAGGAGTGACGCACATACTCTGTCAAATGTCCATTTTATGTGACTGGCGTTTAAACTGTTTTACTCTCTGGGATATCAAATTACACTATTGAACGAATAATAGACAAATAGAAGAACAGAACTATGACCCTGTTCCCTTTGGGGCTTTGTCTCTAAACATTGCAATTATCATGTGTTAGAGCAAGCAAGTTGCATGGAAACATCTCTCTTATTCTATGGTGGAAATGCTGTTTGTGCCAAGTGACACTGTTTGATTTGGCAAGAGTTTAACATAAAATTTAAATTTAAATGAGGTGGGAATGTTATTTTGTTTAAGAATGATGTATATAAGTAAAGTAACAAGTAATCTATAGAAAAACTTTAATATGCAAATGATCCATTGCATGTGAAAATCCTCCCTTGGCTTAAAAACATTCTATATTCTGATTATTATTATTAGTGATTACTTTATTGTTTTGTGAAATGTATCTTTTGGATATACTCATGGGTAGTTAAATCTATAACAATTCATCATAGTCTATAAATTGTATTTTATGTTTTGGATGAAAAGTCTGTAACTATTAACTATAAACTGTCAAATAAATGTAATGCCTTCACTTATTTAAAAGGTCACATATATTCCTCTGAATTGTTGTAGACAACTGAAATGAAAAGTACAAGTTCTTCAATTATTGAGTGGTATTTGAGTATAAATACTTATTGACATTCTCCCAGTGCTGTAGAGGAGCTGGACCATGAAGGATTAACTGCTTCTCATGCTGCTGGTGACGCCTTGCAGCCTCCTTCTATCAGAGGTCATCTGCACTCAACACAGTGTTGAAGCTGAAGAGAAGCTGGATTGTACAAACTGTTCATTTCAGTATTTCTTTGATGATTCCCTTTGCAATGACGAGCAAATCTGAGTGGATCTAAACGTTTCTGCCTAATCAACTGTTAAAGTGATGTTACAGTAAAAGTGAACAGCTGGAGCACATCATGATGCAACGTTACGCTCCACTGACCTCTGTCACTGTAAAGCAGCACCATTCCTGTCAGTGAATCAATTTATCGTGTTTAGGGAAAACCCTAACAGCCGCTGACCCTTCTCAACTGCCAGTAATTGCCGGCAGTTTATATTAGTCAAACATAATTTACCGAACAAGATGGTAACACAAGGCAGAGTTTATTCCCACACTCTACGGGTCATTTATTGCGGAATTTTTGAGGAGAATATTCATGATTTTAACCTTTTAAGAAAGCAGGAAGCTGACGTGCTATGTGTTCCTCTATTTTCCCTGGTGGGAGATTTTATTCCACAGATATTCAAATAAAAGCATGTCTGTTCCGACTGCAATCAGTCCTACTAAATTAGATGACACAAGGTGATTTCTTCTTGATGAAGTGTAATCAAAGATATTGCAATCAAAATGCAAATGAGCACTGTATATCAATCTGTACCTAATCTGCACACCTCTGTAATGTATATGACAAATCACTCAAATGACAAACCAATGGACTGGTTTCTCACAGAGATGTCTTTCTCAATCTCTGAGTAGATCCCTATCAATACAATCACAAATTTGATTTTGCGCCTCAACTCTCTGAAACCCACTAGAGATGGGATGCTCCAGCTGATTAATTATGCATCACATTAGGGCAGTCTTTAGTAGTGGAGGAGAGATGGAGGCATTCTTTTTCATTTTTCATTTAACCTCTGCTTGATGAACATAGGAAATAAAACTAATGGGGATTGAGTTGTTGGAGCATTACTACACTGGGCTGGTTTTAGGAATTTAATTGTCACTTTTAAGTAGTAGGTAAATTGTGGCAATAATGTCCTTTCAAGGTGGCACGAATCAAAACAAAACTGGGACGAACAATCATAAAATCATATTTTGTATGTATCCCTTATAAAGGATTCATAAAGGGTTTATAATTAGGTTATGAATTAGGTTGTAAATACTTTATTTATCATTAAAAGAAGTAAAGTGGTACCTCATTTTGTTACACCACCAGATACATACAAAATATGATTTTATGATTGTTCGTCCCAGTTTTGTTAAAGAACCATTTATAAACCAATTCTAACATAGTTTTCATACATCAGCACAGTCTCACTATTTGGCAAGATGACTAAGCCTTATATTGGCTACTTAGCGAGAATCAACTCAGTGAACAACAGATACCAAGGTTGCTTGCCAAATAGTGACCCCACATTTATCTGTACTGCTAAGTCTTATATTGGCTTACTTCGTCTTCTTCATCAGCCAATATAAGACTTAGCAGTACAGATAAATGTGGGGTCACTATTTGGCAAGCAACCGGTCACAGGTGCCCTGTTTATCTCATGTCTTATAAAAGCTTATTAATGATTTATAAAGTGTTCACAACCTAATTAATAAATGAATTACAAACTATTCGTAAACCCTTTATAAGGGTACTCTTATTGTAAAGTGGAACCCAAAATTATTTCCAAAGGTTTAATGCAAATGTCAATACCACTGTCATGACTATAAAGTACAGGCAGTTACCTAAGCTACTGCTCCTGGTCAAAACATATAGTAGTCCAGCACATAAACCCTTAAAAAACAAATACATCAAACAAATGATTATCCAAAAACGAAATAACAAAGCAAGCTTTAGAGGTTATGGTATGATTGGTGAAGTTTCTTATTTTTGGAGATTGTTTGTGCTAAGCTAGGATAAACTAACGCTGGCACATGAGTAGTTCTCGATCTCCTCTTCAACTTTCGACATGACAGTGAATACAACCTGCTTGAAAATTAGGCTGGACATATGAGACTATCATCACCGTATAAAGCTACCTAATAATAACAATTAACAATAATTTGGAGTCCATGTTAGTCTGGGCCATAAGTGTGAATATTCTGTTCATATAGGTTTTAGTTTCTCCATCGTTACCTCCTCAAACTTCAGGAACTGCAGAGAGATTTATTATGTATTGGTTTGAGCAATCCCTTACACATACAAGTATTAATGTGATCCATGTTAATATAAAATAATTACTATTGCTATAGCTATTGTAAGATTACGGTGTAAAAATTGCCCGTGTCAAGTTTTCATGTTTCTAATAATGGAAGACTTACTGATACAGAGCAACCCTCTGACAGCTAAAGCTGGGCAAACTGTTAAGTTTGAAGCCAAAGTGAAACTACATGATCTTAAAACAAGCTTAAAATAGCCGAAGCTGTGGGGAAACTCATAACGGAGGGAGGGTTAGGAAAAACACTCCTCTGTTCCGGTAACCAAGCAATGGAAAACCGGCCGGACGCTTGGGGAAAAGTGTCCACTGCTCCACTGTTACTGTCCCTGAGCGTTCGTCCTTATGTGGTGAATTATCTCTCATTTCCCAAGCTACTTGAAGTGATTGGAAATGTTGCCCCCATTTCTCTTTGTGGCCTTGAACCCCGAGTCGTTCAGCTGAAATATCTCTGTCCTCGGAGGATGTGTTGGAACACATCAAGGCTAAAGTTGGAGGCTCATTACATCCCAAATGTAACGCTTGACCCTGTGTCACAAGCTTATCCCTTTCTTCCTGCTCTATCATGTCCCTCAGGGTCCTTCTCAGTGTACTTTTCTTTTACTTGGAGCGATGTTGCTTTGATTGGAATGGCTAGCAGGAGATATAAATAGCCTCATATAAATGGGCAGTGGGTGCGTAGGCTATCAGCAACATTATCTGTATATTTGGTGAGTCACTGCACATCAAAAATATCCAGTTGAGAAAGCAACCCCCATTGCACACATGTAGTTGTGATATTCAGTGTGTGAACATGTGGTTATTTTTAGATTTGACATCTAATTGCTGCTCCAATGATGCCGTATGTTGCCCTCGGTTTTATGCCTGCTTGATCGGTAGAATAGAATAGAATGTATCTCAACATCTGTCTGCTGAGATATAAATTAAAAAAGATACAGCTTCCAGACAGATGAAGGGCTGCATCTGTGTACGTCATCATCATTTCCAATCTGGAATTCTTGCCTGAATATTTGTTCGTACTGCACTGAGAGAACAGTACATTTTGACTAGTCCATTACTGATGGACTAGTGTAATGTGTGCAGTACATAGAAACAAATATGTGAAAGTGAATGGCATAATAATAATACACTTTCTTTAGATATTTAATCAGGGTTAATACAGTAGGTATTTTTCATGGAATACAGCTTGTCAAAGCACTTGTGTATATCAAAATGATTATGGTTATCAATCGTGTTAGCCATCTAAGTTTAGGGTCCTTGTTCTATGTATGCTGGCTCAATGTTACACTTTGTCTGGGACACTTGAAGAGAACAGAGCCCTCATGAATGTTATTAGTATCACCTTTAGCATTTCAACTATGAAGAGCTGAAATGTCTGCTGCGATTGGTTTTTAGGGGTGATTAAAGGATGTCAAAATGTCAGAGTTAGTTCTGGTTTCATGTTAGAGAATAAAGGGTCATATTGCAAGTAAAGCTACCATAATTAATTGTCGGGCTTAACAAAACCGCCAAAACCCGAACTGTTGCATAATCATCCTATATCGTAGTTAATTTGTTAGCAAATAGTAACATCTATAAACATGATCATTTAGCTATTAACTCATCTTTAAGATCTGGTTTGGTCTCCAGCTACTTCTGTGAAAAATATACCTGTGTCTTTATTCCGCTTGTTTGACTTTATACCACACTATAAATATTGTAAAAAAAAAACTAAATAATATCGATTTGATGGATTAGAAAGGTCAGATTAATACAAACAAAAATGTCAATGATAATTTGTTGACAAAAACAATCTGCATCTATAAATTCAGACCTAACATTTTGTTGGATGCTTTTTGCCTCTGGTCTATACAGTAAGTTCCAAATATGGTGTCTGTGAGAGGATCATTTCTTGCTCCTTTTTTCTCCTCACAGTCGAACATGAAAAGTAATTCTGTATTAACTAAACCTTTGTTCCTAATTGATGAGTATTTAGCATCTATTCAGGCTTTGTCTTGAATGAGAGGTGATTAGTCTGTTGGAAACTACTAGGTGAATGTCATTCAGCGGACCTTCAATTGTTGAGATATTTATAGCATCACTTTTGTCTGAATAAAGTTTGCTTGCATGTGAGGTCTTCTGGGTCAGCATATATATAGCCTTAATCACAGAGATTGGAACGCTGCGCAAATACAATTACAAACACAGGGCTATTTCAGGCTTTCTTATTAGATTAGAAGTGTGTTGTAAAGTGAAAGCAAGCAGGTAAGAAAGAAAACATGTGAATGAGTGAATCTACAGGTTTGAGAGGCCACAGACTATATACCGTTATACGTGGATTCAATTAATAGAACAAAGATAAGATGGGATGATTTTTTATTATGAAATGATGCAGCTATGGTACTTGCTACATGTTTAATTCTTAAAGTACATGTTGAATTAGATTAAATCAAAACCCAGTATTTACAGGCATTTCATTAAATGTAAAAGTTTCTTTATGTAACAACGTCATTATCATAATTAGAGATCTAAGATATAGTATCATACTTCCATCACCAGATGTGTCTAACATGAATGAACAACAGAAAAATGCAGTGTTAATGAACAGGGTATTTGGGCAAAGGTTAGACAAAATAATATTTTAAGAATAACGTTGAAATAAAGTAGCTTTTTACTTTTAATATTATGACTTAATTCTGAAAATCTCTAAATTGTTATAACAACCCATGGCCCCACTGCTCTGTGCTAGTAAAAAGGCATCATTTTTAAACAAATAAACAGTTCTATAACAATAAAAAAGACAAACCTAAAACACAAGTCAACATCTTGTCCCAGGCACGGGCCTGAGTACTTCATACTGCAAATTACACATCTAGGCTAATTTAAAATGTCTTGTACTTCTGCTCAGAACATCTTACGTTTGATCTAATAACCGAAATATACATTCACTTTTAGACATTCAGATAATGAACTCAGTGCCCTAAAAGCAACATTCTTACATTGATCCCTTTGGCGGAGGCAGTGAGCAGGAAGCACAATATCATCAGTTTCATCCTAATCAGATAGAAGTCTTCAGGGGAACTCTCTCCTGGTTCGTTTTGCTCGGTTGTTTTGGGTTTTGGTAGGAGAGTCTCACAAACACAACAACGAGAATAGTTCCTGAAATAAAAAAACAATCAGATTTTCAGCCACATTATTATGTTGATGCTTATTTGTATGCGAATAACATTGAATAAGCACAGTATCACAAAAGCTTTGAAACATTGAATGCAATGCAGTACACAGGCCCTGCTGAAACAATTAAAAAACACTTTTATAAAGCTTCTCATGGAGCTAATGCAAAGTTGTTTAAGCTATAGTATACTTACCAATGACTGCAAAAGTGCCAAGCAGAATCCCCACTGCAGACTGGATAGTTGGCATGCCCTGCAACTGCTTGGCAGCCATTTTGCAGTTCCCTCTGACGTTGCAGGGGCACACTGTCACTAACAGGAGAGGGAAAGGGTGAAACAACAGAGTAGTTTTGAGTAAACAGGAAATACGACTCATAGGCCCTTTTTATTACTGTACTGTTACAGAGTCGCCAAAACAAGTCGAGTTACGAACCTTAACTCCAATAACAAACAAAAACATTTCTCTGCTTATAATGAATGGAAGATTCATTTAGAAATATATTTAATATAAACTCTGAAGTTGACGAGTGGAAGGAGTTCAATGTTTATCTGTACAACTATACTTGTTATAATATATGAAAACAGATTTTATATATTGAACCTGCGTGTTATTTTAGGTTATGCATATAATATGTCAACAGCTGTTTGACAGAGTGTTAAGAGAGCTGTGTAATCACACGCCCGGTGTGAAGCTCCATTGCATCATTATTAAACAAGAGCATTGCTGGGACATGCTGCCACACACAGGGGTTGATCTTTATCGATTTTTCTACGCTTTTGTTCCATAGCCTTCGTGTGTTCACTTTAGCTCATCCGCAGGAGAGCAGGTAATACCTGGCAGGTTTATGAAGGTGCTCCTGGGAGGAGAGCTGCTGTCAGAGATGGTGAAGGGCACAGTGTAGACCTCAGGGGCGAGGTACGGGATGTTCAGGGAAAGGTTGGTGTGAGTATCTGAAAGACAAAACACATACATGACATGAAAAATGTGTTAAAGGTCACCTATTGGCACCTATTGGTCACCTATCTGAAAATGAGCTGATCAGATTTTGGCCACTTTATGATGTCATAATATTTTTTTGGCTTGTGTAACCATTAGCCAATCACCAACTTAGGTAACACCTGCCCACCGTATCACCTGAATATCCTCCTAGAGCACCATTGTGTTTTTTTGGGAGTGGTACCTTATTTTCATCTAAAGTAAAAGACAGAGAATCAGCAATTTTGAAACAGGGCTGAAACAGAGGGGTTTATGGGATGCTACAATGCACAATCTGTTTGGTATTTCGAGACATGTTTTGAATATATCTGAAACCTATAATACAGTATAATAGGGGACCTTTAAATCACAACAAGGTAAGGCATAACCGCAGCAACAAGCCGAAATTCAAAACCCCGGTTGTTAGAAAAAGAAACAAGTGTATGCTACTTAGTACTGGTATTTGTTGGATGGTAAACACTTGCACATCATAACAATATTGCTTTCATAATATTTTCTCATAAGAAAAAAAAGAAGGCATCATTCCTGTGCACTACCCGTGTTACATCATATACTGTAGGTCTCAACTGCAAAACAACTTCTTTATGCATTCTAGCAAAGTAGAAATCAAGCACAAACATGCATAAAGCTGCATTGGAGGGACTAATGGAGCAGAGTATGGAGAGGTCTGGAGCGTATGACTCTGTATCTTATCTCTGTAAATCAGTCAAAAACACACGTCTGGCTGCATGACGTAAAAGCCCGTCCAGTAAAGAGAACTGCTTTATCATGCTCTTTGAACTCTTATCTGGGGGTCCTAAACTTCACGCTTGCACCTCACCATCAGTCCCTTTCATGTTCCATTTGTCTCTCAGGGAAACAGGACGTGTGCATGCTGGTAAATTATCTTCTATCTGCACTGTTTCAACTCTACTGTGACATTTACAAAGATTGGTTCTGTGACTACCTACCAAGCGATATTTTGGATAATTGTAATGCCAAAAAGTATATTTGACATTACAATGGTATTAAATGCATTACATTAAGAGCGGATGTGTCACTTTTCTCCCCTCACTTCTATGAACAGCCATTAAGAGCGAATGTAAGTAGAATAAGATTGAGCTAGCTGCTCGTTAACTGAATGACAGCATTGAAAAGAACTGCCAATTATTTAAACATGGTACATTTGAGGCTCTGAAAGACTGAAGACACACACACACACACACACACACACACACACACACACACACACACACACACACACACACACACACACACACACACACACACACACACACACACACACACACACACACACACACACACACACACACACACACACACACACACACACACACACACACACACACACACACACACACGTTTTCTTTTCATGAGAGGTTATGGTTGTGTCACGCAAAACGTGCACCAGCACCCATTAGACCGGTACAAGTACACATTTATGGGTACGTCCGTTACTGGCTGAGACCAGGTGCAAAGCATTCTGGGATATTCCTCTTTTAGCCTCCATTAGCTGGCAGGAACCCAGCGGTGGCGCCAAATAAATTACACAGAAGATATAATTACAGCTCGGGCTCAATCAATACCAACAGGAACAGGCGAGGGAACGTGGGAGATAAAAAAATTCTGAGAGGGAAGTGGTTGAGCTGTTTGAATGACTTAATGACAGACGTCAATGCAGCAAATAGTTTCCATTAAATGTGCCTAACGCTAGCAGTTTACAAAGGCAGACAGAGCTTCCCAGACAGTACTGATGAAATTATGCAGAAAAGGAACAGGGCCATTTGCACATCTTTAGGGACAGATCACTCTGTTTCTTTCTCATGGATGTCCTATCTCCTATTTTTATTCATATAATTCAAAAACATTTAGCACACTTAGGAAAACTCGCTGTCCACAGGGTGTATTTAAAAACCCATTTATCAGCAACGTCATACTGCACAGCCTCATGGCTGGATGACATCAACCTGTCTTATTCAAAAAATGAACTCCTTGCATTATTTAAAAGTAGACTGTTTCTTAGCAAGTTGGACTTAGCACTTCACTTGGTCCAAATCGTGATGGACTTAAGGATTCTTCTTTGGTCTGATATATGCAGTGAATCCATTAAGCAGCTCTCTGGCTGGCTCTGAGAGTGTGTTGGCACACAGCATCACACCAGAGTACTTGGGCATATTGATACTTGAAACACCTGTATTATAAATGTCTACACTTTGATTATTGGCTACAATTAATCTCAGCCTTGGTGGCCTGCTTAAGCTAAAGTAGGTCCTCCATACAATGTGACCTTACTTGTCTTCACTTTTCAGCTTAAATAAAAAGACTAAAACTGTCTGCCGTGGGTTGACCGTGTTGACTAAGTCTGCGTCCACCTCACCATTAATCGGCGTTAGTTTCCAGTTGCGTCGCACTGTGGCATCACTGCGCAGGGAGAAGTTGAGTCTTCCCCCGTGCTGCGGCCCATCACTGTCCCGTGAGGCCAGCACCAGAGCTTGGTCCTCCCAGCGAGGCGTGCACAGGTACTTCCAGGAATAGTCTCCAACCAGAACCGGGCTGTTATCGTTCACATCTAGGATTTGGACCGTCACCAGGGTGGACGCAGACAAGGAAGAGTTTCCTAAGAGGAGCACAAGAGATGTTGAACGTATGCGCCCCTAAACAAATACAGATGATCTAATGATGCTAAGTACATTCCTTGCCTAATTGTCTTTATTTTTTCAGTTTTCTTGCACTCTTAATGCTTTCTTTTGGTCTCACTATCATGTAACTCTCCTTTTACATCTGTTTTAATAGGAATCTGGTTGTCTGAATGGATTTGTATAGGCTTACAGTATTTGTGTTAGTGTAGAAAGTTGTGTCTTTTAAGTATTTTCCTGTCAATTATTATCAGGAAATTTGAAGATATGTAAAGATTATTGAATATTATTCAGAAAGGAAAATTACCAGCCACTATATTGTAGGCATAATAATCCACTCGTCAAATGATATCAATTATATATTTGAAATATAATAACATTACATTTTGTCAATAATTAACTGGAAATGGATGTGTGGTTTTTAAAGGAATGAAAATAAACGTACGCCCATCCACTGCAATGACCTCCATGGTGTATGTGCTGTTCTCCTCTCTGTCCAAGGCCTGCACCGTCTTTAGTTCACCAGAATACTTCCCTATAGAAAAGTATTTCTTGGTGTCCCCTTGAAGAGAATATCTGCACAGAACAACATTGTAAAACCATCTGTTAAAAAAAATACTATAGCAGAATTAAGATAATTATTGATTAAATATTCATTGTCTCAGGCTTACCTGATTGGGTGAGAGTCGGGGTCATAACCTCGGATGGTGGCGATGACCCGTCCTGGCTCTTCCCCCTCTCTGACAGTCACCTCATAATGGCTCTGAGACAAAATCGGACCTTCATTCACATCATCCACATAGATGGAGACCGTTGCTGTGGATGCAGGTCCGTATCGGCCTCGGACCAGAGCCACTGGGTTCTGAGCGCTAAGCACCAGGATGTACTCACTCTCACGTTCAAAGTCCAACACCTTTGTTCATTTATAAAACACAAGAAAGTAATTCCCAATGAACCAGGACATCAGTTATGAAACATCAATGCACTGCAATCCATAAGAGCAAGTTATCTACATTGGTATACCACTGAGGGTAAGTAGGAAATTATGCTTATTCTTTGGGTAAAGTAGTCCCATTATAAATGCTTAATGTTTCGCCATTTTAAATAAATGTGAGGAAAGTATTACATTTTCTGAGAATTCAATTTTAGTTATTGGCACTCAATTCAACGCCCACACATTAAAGAGAACCAGCGTATCTTCTTTGCAGACGACGGACATTGTCCAGTCCCCTATAGAGACTCAAAGGAAACTAGATTTAACAGCTCTTGCTGTGTTTTTCCGTTATGAGCCAGACACCGTCACAGAGCGAAGAGCCAATTGATTCACTGTGTCACAAATGAAATATTTGCCATTATTCTGCACTGATATCATGTCCTACTGTGCTTAGATTTATGGTTAACATTGGATTAACAAAAATGATATATGACATTACAGGGAATTCAATGTATACATCTTGATTTAAAAACAGCAAAAACAGTAACTGTGACCTGCTGATTAAACATGTAGTTCTACAGCCCGTCAATGATTTGAATACTTGTCATTGGTTAAAGATAGCATAATGTTAGATTTCAAAGATTTGAGAAGGGGAAATTGATAATTAAAGGCTGATGGATCGCATTCTTATTCTTTAATACTTTTGATGTGAAGCGTGTGAAGGGTGTTCTGTTTGCCTATAAAATAAGACATTATAAAAACAGCGTTGCCTGACATCACACTGCTCAGGCAGAAGTGCATCTCTGTTGCCAGGGAGAAGAGACGCAGACCTTGAAGGGTGCACGAGTGCCGCTGACTGGAAGTGACGCATCAAACTACTTCGTGCAGCAGAGCATGTTCATGGAATCTCTCGAGGCTGTAGTCATCTAAATGACTTTATTACTCAACGTCTTAACGTGCTCATACTACTTTGGATTCGTTCTGGATTTTTCTCCCACTAAATACGATTGAGGTATCAGTGAACGGCAACCTCAACTCAATCTTCATACTAAATATAAAGTCCCTAATTTTCTTATTTATATATTACACTCATTTATTGTAAACTGAACACCTGGACCCCAGAAATAAGCTGTAAACAAAAGACATATATGATCACCCTTTAAGTTGATATGGATATGGTAAGCATATTAACAGTTCCTCATTTTCACATACAGCAGATACAGAGGAACATTATTCATTTGGAGTCATGATTGTTTCAACCTGATGAATGCTAGTTAGATTTTTACATATTGTTGCGCTCCACCAACTCCTTGGGGAATATCTGGTTTATTAGCTGCTTAATACGCCGCTTTGTTCAACAGATTCTTGCTACGCTTTGAACAGTGGGTATCTGAGCTTTTCCCATGAGAAAACAAAAAATGTGAGCAATTGTGGGTGATAAGATAACTGCTCTTTGGGTTTGTCACTATGAATGACCTCTTGGACCACATCCATGCAGCTAATTGAGTCATTGTGTATTAAAAAGTATATCTAATTAATTTGACATGTTATTGAGATTCCATGTTTTTCCCCCTTTAAATCAAATTTGTCTTTCAAATAAAGATTTTGGACCGTCACCAGGTTGTTCTCTTGAAAAATAAAAAACATTTAATATGTTTGAATTATGGCTCATCCGTAATAAAAGCAGCTATCATATTTCTTCCGTCGCAGCAAAACAATATACGCCATTCTAAAGTTTTAAAGCATTTGTCTGAGTTAAAATTAAGCATATAACAAATCTCTTTGTAATAAAGAGATCAAAGTTAACAACTTCTTTCTGCAAACATCATTCTCAAATCATTTTGTTTTCTTAGATTAAAAGATTCATACTTTTGAGTGACACTTTTAGTTAATGAATTAATATCTATTAAAGGTGGGGTAGGTAAGTTTGAGAAACCGGCTTGAGTGCGCTAGAATTTGAAAGTACACAACCGGAAAAAATCTGCCACTTCCTTACAGAGCCCCTCCTCCAACACACACGAACGCGCACATGACCGATGAGGGCACGAGATAAGTTTGTGCAAAGATGGAAGGCTGACAGGCAGGTAGGCCATCCAGTTACTTTAGCCGGGCCAGCTAAAATGATTGGTCATGCTTTTTACAGCACTACGGCTTCCACAGATGAATTTTTATAGATTTTTTGCCAAAGCACTTAAGATATTCATTGCTATCGGGATGTTAAGAGCATTCCATGGAATATAACAAAAAGTGTATCTCGAGCCGGTTCCTCAAACTAAACTACCCCACCTTTAAGGATTGTTTTGGTGCTAACTTTAAATTAATTAATTAACATTACATCATTACCACGATTAACTGAACTGCTATAAAAAGCTCTAGTTAACTTCAAAACTATATTTGATCTTGTTTTTTTTGTTATATAAAGGTTGGTTATTTCAACGTAATGTCTAGCATTTCTTGTTCTCCTCCTCCTAATTTGATTCCTCTCCCATCCCTTGGTTCATTATATATTTACAACAAACGGCAGCTTCTAGCCTGTGTGGTAAACTGCTATTAGTGTCTGCTCACACAATCTAATTATTTGCATGGGCTGTGAACAGTATGTTATTTTTAAATAAATTAAAAAAGCTTTACAAGTGAACAATTTAAGCTAAATGTTGTTAAAGACAGCTAATTAAGCAACAGTATCCCTCGACACAAAGCTTGTTACAATGATATGTAACAAGGTAAATGCAAGAGCTTTAAACACAAACTCAAATAGACAGAATTGATCAATTTCTCTAAAAACAACTGTCCTTGTGTTCGAATCTTAAGATATACATCATCCATTTTTAGCTTTTAGACATCTCCTGTTTTATCTCAGAAGAGCGTCTGCCGCTCACAGTTCAATCACATTTGTCTCTCCCACTGAGAGGTTGAAAATAATTGACTGGCTCCTGCCTGGCCCACTTAATGAGAGCAGACCACCAGCAGAGATTATTGGGCTAAAATATGACATTGTCATCTGGACTCTTTTTAATTAAGGCATGTCAGACGGAAGTATTAGAATATTTTTCATCCACACGTTCTGTAAGTGCCCCATGGACAAACTTTGATATGAAAACCTTGTCCTTAAAAAAATGCTATGATCTATATATGACTGCTATTTCGTCACTGCACAAGCCATCACGCCAAACGTTGTCCTTGACATTTCAATTTGTTTCTGAAAGGAGAAATGTGTGTGCACTCCCTCATACTCTAAACAAGATAAAGAAAAAAAGCACATCAGTTTAATTTGGAGATTAGAGAACTCTTTGTGTGAGGACAGTTATCAATATTGCCCTCAAATGGTGTTACAAGGTCACAGCATGATGTGTGTTGTTTACCTTTGAAAGGATCAGTGAGACTTCATTGGTCTGCTTGTCTGTCACAAATGTAAAGACCTCCTCCTCGTTACCGGACTCTAAACGGTAGTCCACCTGCCAGCTGTCTCCTCCTCGAACATCTGCATCCCCGGCCAGCACAGCTGTTACTGTGGTGCCCACCAGAGCGTCCTCTGGGATGTGGAAGGGCCCATACTGATGGAAAGGAGACGGAAAAATGACATTACCCAGCAGCAATCATTAATTTGAGACATCCTCTAGAAATGCCCTTAGGGTGCAAATGTATACAATAGTAATTAATTATAATAAAATGTAACCTTTTTAGAAATTCTCTTCTCATATTTTAGCTCAAGTAAAACTTCCCCCCTCAAAAAGTGCAACAAGTAGTTTGTGGTGATTTTTGTATTGTGCATTAGAGCATTTTTCTTAAGAAAAATGGCATTCTGCTATTATCACAATTATAATACCGCAGTTTGATTTTTTTGTAATAATCTATCTTTAAAACATGACTGTATTCTTAAAGTGACTGACCAATACTGGAATTTAGGCACACTAGTGATTATGATTTGTTAATCAAATAATTTATAATGAGAGAATAGAAGATTATATTTTACATACACACATATTTAGGAAAGATCTCTCAAATGTAAAAAATGTCCTAAGGTATATCCTGGAGGCAGGGTCATGTAAAGCTGACCAATACACTATATTTTCAAATGGCTCTGCATTAAAAGCTGAACTAAATATGAATCAAAATTAATTCAATATTTATATCATAGCAGCTGTTCTTGCAGTTGAACATCTGGCTGACTGACCACTTTTCAATTCTCCCACTGTCGTGACAGTCTATGTGTATACATGTGAGTGTATGTTTGCTCCCTCTTGCCCTCTTAGTGTGAGCTAACCTTTATTCACACACCTCTGTGTTTTCAGACAGCCATACAATCAGCTCTCTCAGACGTCCTCTAGTGAAGCAGCCTTGCCTCTGATCTAGCTGCCCCATCCACAGGGTCGCTGACCCCAGCCCTGTCACCACTCGCCTCCCACATCCCCCCACAGTGCTGCCTCCCCATCGCCACGGAAAAAGCTGCTCTTCTCAGGCGTGACCTGCCCAAGAGCATTTTCCACCTTGTGTGTGTGTGTGTGTGTGTGTGTGTGTGTGTGCATGCGTGCGCGTGCGTGTGCGTGTGCGTGTGTGTGTGTGTGTGTGTGTGTGTGTGTGTGTGTGTGTGTGTGTGTGTGTGTGTGTGTGTGTGTGTGTGTGTGTGTGTGTGTGTGTGTGTGGCAGCCATTATATGAACAAGTGCTCACGGCAGGAAAATTAGCTTTCAGCAACGCTTGAAAAACGTTTGGTTAAGATACTTAAGTGCTAATTGGATAGAGTAAGGACATAAAGAGTTTACCATAACAACAGATGTATAAAAAGTGATATTGCACAGTCTTTTATTCACATCTGTATTCAATGTCTCTCCTGTTATTGGCCTGGTTATTCAAGCCGAAGCTCTACAGACAATTTCCGCTGATACATTTAAAGACAGCCACTTCCTTCCCTGCTCAAAATAAAATGTTCCTTCACAACTAATAATGTCTGTGCAGCCTATTCAGTGGCCTGACAGAGAATACAGCCAGAGGATGGTTCCCTATTATCACAGCATGATGGGTCTCCCACGTAACTCCCAACTCAGAAAACTCCTTTCTCTTCTGTTATGATGCACATGTGGGTGAAAAGTGAAGGGATTTCCTGTAACCGCCTTTGTTTAGAACTCTTTTTTTCAAACCAGCAGCTGCAACAAAATAAATGAAACCCCTTTCTCGTTTCTTCTCAAACACTAAAAGTTACTTTTATACAGCCACCTTTAAAGCGCGCATCATTTGTATAAATATATTTTAGAAGGAGCGCCACTTTAACTCTCTTGTGTACATTATATCCAGTAAGGTGGCTCTTATAAAAGAACAGCTGATGCAGACATGTATGTGATTTGAATAGCTGTGAGGACATACATTCTTACATATTGTCTATCCATTTAATTCATTAGACTCTAAATAAAAAAGTGGAAAGTACTCGCCAAAGAAAGCTTTCCCAGATTAAACTCAGAGAACACAGTCCACTTTGAGTACAAAGAACTGAATAAAACTCTCATCAATAACATGGGGCCATCGCTATAAGCCTAAGATTAGAGAGCATATCTAGTTTCCCGCCAGGAAAATTAGATCAGTGACCTGCAGAGCAGATTAAGAGTCTGCAGTCTAACAGCCACTTACGATGGCCTGTGATGTTTGGCCTGCCTTTTCATCAAAAAGTATTGTTCATTATGACCTGAGAACACAGTTGCTTTAGTGTGTGTAAACATGTGCTCGTACCTCATGTTGGGAGAAGACTGGTGGGTTGTTGTTCTCATCCTGTACCGTCACCACCAAAGTGCACGAACTGTTAAGACCTGCCAGGGAAATCATCACAGCTTCTGTTAGTGACTCAGGGTCAGCCCACCATGCAGATAACATAGTGAAGGAACAGCAAGAACATCATCCTGACTCCATCACAACAATCATGAGTCATGCAGACCACATTATCCGTCACCTCAGAGCACAATGTACATGCACTGGTAAATAGCTATACATTATGTTACCCTCTGGTACAGTAAAAGCTTTTTCATTTGGTTCTTTCTCACTGCTTTCTTTTCTCTCTTGTCCCACCTTGATTGTTGAATTTGCAGCTTTATTGAAAACTATTTCAATATTTTGACTGACATTTGGATGAAATTGTGATTGGCTGTGCAGTCTGCAATTGCGACTTGAATAACAGGGATGGTGATTGGAAACTTGGCCTTGCAAAGTCTTTTTAAGGAATGCACTAAATTCATACGGAAAAAAAAGTGTAGCTCTCTTTTTTCTCATTTGTTTTGAGAGAAAATAACCAAAGCACAACTAATGCACCTGTTAAGAGCACGTGTCTATATTTGTCTACGCAATACAAGCACAGTAGAGGAAATAGGAGAAATAGGGTATTGTACCTTTTAAACCATTTTTGTTTGCTTTGTTGAATAAATAAAATGGTTTTATTTTTTTATTTGTATTGGGCAAACTAGATAATAAAGTAAGAACAACAAATAAAGAATATGTTCTTATTTTAGCATTTAAAAATACTATATATGCTAGTTTCATCTATATTGTAATCTATCCAACTTTATGTCCATTACGTAATGTGTTTCTTAATAGATTGTATTTTTCAATAGAAAGTGGAATGCCTTTTTTCCTAGAAATCAATAAAAAGTAGAAGTTCTCAGAGACACAGACCTCTGCCAAGGGGGAATCCCAGCAAATAAAATGTAAAAGGCAAGTCAAATTTAAAAGGGCGTGTTCCCTATTTTCTGAGACTTAGCAGGGTTGTTAAACGAAAAATCCCAACATGAGGAAGGCTGCATTTTTGGATCAATCTAAAGTCACCTTTGGCATCCTCAGCAGTGATGGTGAGGGTGTACTGAGGGGCTGTGCCCTCCATACTGTCTGCCTGCACAGAGATGACCCCCGAGTCACGGTCCACTCTGAAGAGGGCTCGAGGACTCTCTGGAATTTGTCCGACTAAACGGTAGAAGATCCGCACGTTGTCCGTCTTGGGATCGTCATTATCGGCTGCCTGCACTGTCAGGATCTCTGTCCCTGTGAAAAAAATACAGCCAAATGAAACCCGAGAACAACAAATGTATATCCCTCAGCCAAAGAATCCAGTCACAGAGAGCAGTGAGTGAGAATAAGGGCGAGGAAGGATAAAACAATAGCTTGCTACACTAATCCTCACATAGTAATTACATCAGGTAACAGATTGTCCTTGATGATTAATTTCCCAGAATCAAGCATTTTAAAGCATCATCGGGATGAGTGAGCGTGCTTTCCCCCGGGTGCCTTTCCTGGAAAAAATGCCAAACTGCTCTCATAAAATCTATCTGGCCCTCTCACATCTTTATCACAGCAAAGTCCCTTCAACCCAGTGTTCCCTCTACCTTGCTGTGAATAATGACTCCCAATATAGATTAAAGAATTTTTTTTAAGTGTCTCATAGCATTGTTTTAAAATGATCTCAACAACAATGGAGAAAAAAATTATTTAAAAGGGAAAAAAACATGCTCTCCAACCCTTAAATATTTTGGACATTCCCTTGAGGGGCTTTAAGTAATTCAGACTTGACATCTAATTGCAGGAAGGTTTTATGAGAAAACTGCTAGGTTTGAGGTTTTTGAGTAAAAATAGTTTATCTGTAGTATTCTTTTTATATCTAAAATATATAAAGTGGGGCAAAAAAGTATTTAGTCAGCCACCAATTGTGCAAGTTCTCCCACTTAAAAAGATGAGAGAGGCCTGTCATTTTCATCCTAGGTACACTTCAACTATGAGAGACAAAATGAGAGAAAAAAAATCCAGAAAATCACATTGTCTGATTTTTAAAGACTTTATTTGCAAATTATGGTGGAAAATAAGTATTTGGTCAATAACAAAAGTTCATCTCAATACTTTGTTATATACCCTTTGTTGGCAATGACAGAGGTCAAATGTTTTCTGTAAGTCTTCACAAGGTTTTCACACACTGTTGCTGGTATTTTGGCCCATTCCTCCATGCAGATCTCCTCGAGAGCAGTGATGTTTTTGGGCTGTCGCTGGGCAACACAGACTTTCAACTCCCTCCAAAGATTTTCTATGGGGTTGAGATCTGGAGACTGGCTAGGCCACTCCAGGACCTTGACATGCTTCTTACGAAGCCACTCCTTCGTTACCCGGGCGGTGTGTTTGGGATCATTGTCATGCTGAAAGACCCAGCCACGTTTCATCTTCAATGCCCTTGCTGATGGAAGGAGGTTGTCACTCAAAATGTCACGATACATGGCCCCATTCATTCTTTCCTTTACACGGATCAGTCGTCCTGGTCCCTTTACAGAAAAACAGCCCCAAAGCATGATGTTTCCACCCCCATGTTTCACAGTAGGTATGGTGTTCTTTGGAAGAAACTCAGCATTATTTCTCCTCCAAACACGTCTAGTTGAGTTTTTACCAAAAAGTTATATTTTGGTTTCATCTGACCATATGACATTCTCCCAATCCTCTTCTGGATCATCTAAATGCTCTCTAGTAAACTTCAGACGGGCCTGGACATGTACTGGCTTAAGCAGGGGGACACGTCTGGCACTGCAGGATTTGAGTCCCTGGCGGCGTAGTGTGTTACTGATGGTAGCCTTTGTTACTTTGGTCCCAGCTCTCTGCAGGTCATTGACTAGGTCCCCCCGTGTGGTTCTGGGATTTTTGCTCACCGTTCTTGTGATTATTTTGACCCCACGGGGTGAGATCTTGCGTGGAGCCCCAGATCGAGGGAGATTATCAGTGGTCTTGTATGTCTTCCATTTTCTAATAATTGCTCCCACAGTTGATTTCTTCACACCAAGCTGCTTACCCATTGCAGATTCAGTCTTCCCAGCCTGGCGC
Source organism: Notothenia rossii (assembly GCF_949606895.1). Lineage (NCBI taxonomy): Eukaryota > Metazoa > Chordata > Actinopteri > Perciformes > Nototheniidae > Notothenia > Notothenia rossii. Next base: position 21,513,455 of record NC_136904.1, read on the forward strand.
AGGTCTACAATTTTGTTTCTGGTGTCCTTTGACAGCTCTTTGGTCTTGGCCATAGTGGAGTTTGGAGTGTGACTGTTTGAGGTTGTGGACAGGTGTCTTTTATACTGATAACGAGTTCAAACAGGTGCCATTAATACAGTAAACAAGTGGAGGACAGAGGAGGCTCTTAAAGAAGAAGTTACAGGTCTGTGAGAGCCAGAAATCTTGTTTGTTTGTAGGTGACCAAATACTTATTTTCCACCATCATTTGCAAATAAATTATTTAAAAATCAGACAATGTGATTTTCTGGATATCTTTTTCTCATTTTGTCTCTCATAGTTGAGGTATACCTAGGATGAAAATTACAGGCCTCTCTCATCTTTTTAAGTGGGAGAACTTGCCCAATTGGTGGCTGACTAAATACTTTTTTGCCCCACTGTATAATATAACATATACAGTATATAATATAGGCTGTCAATTACCTCGAGCAGCCAGTTCCTTGACCACAGTGTGGTACTGTGCCTGTGGAAAAGTGGGTCTGTTATCATTGGCGTCGCCCACCATCACCCTCAACTCCACAGGCTTTGCAATCTCTCTGCCATCTGGACGCTCAACCACGATGCTGATCTGGAACTGACCGGACAAAAAGAGAAACACATTGTTTGTCTCTGCAGTAGGTAGAGAAAAAGATAAAGTGGCCCTGCAGTAGAACGGTGAAGGATGCTTCCAATTGTACCGCAGGAGCGATTAGGATCCTGCAAAAGGGGTAAAGCTGGTAAATAAAATAGATGAATTGAAAAGAGAAAAACATGCATGAATAGGCATCTCTACATTCATCATTCTGCAACTAGGGCAGGTGGGAGCACAAAACCGACACTGTGAAAAGAATCCATAAGAAGTGCACCATCACTTATGAAAGATACAGACTGATGGAGCTGTATTCAGAAAAGAGAAGTTTGGCTTTTATTGACTCTTCAAGATGTCTACAGATTATCAATCATGAAAAAGATGAGGTTTTCCGCACCTTTCTATTAAGTAACACTACAGAATACAGATGACGCAAATGTATAACATGTTTTTAAACACTTTTTACATCCAGTGATGTGGTTGGTAATTGGCCACTTGAGCATTTGGGCCAAAATATACTGTCAAGTGTGCCATGTAAATCTTTCAGGAGCAAATAAAAAAAATTATGATTTTATTTGCAGAACATTAAAGTTAAGAAGATATTGAATAAAGTGTTTGGTATATATACAGTTTTCTATTTGTTTTCATGACAAAATAAGGGAGGAAGGAACATAGCTTTGATTGTATGGTTTTGGGTAGTTTAATTTATTTCTACTCTTTTCTGCTCAGTGCTTGTTAGACTAATTTGTACCAGTCCCCTCTTTTTATGAAATCAACTGAGAGAAAAAATAAAAACTTTTCTTAGCAACATATATTGTATACAGTATTTTAGGCCATTACTTCTACTACTACATTTAGTTATTCTACTACAGCATTATGAAATTCACTGTCAAGATCCATATGAATTTCACAGAACCCTTAAAAAACAGATCATGTGTGAATTTGTGACTTAAAGTGGATCTTGTGGAGGCAAGAAAAATATTGCAAGTTTTACATACAAATGAAAGCGAAGCTGAAATGAAACAAACACAACATAACAGAGTTCAAACATAGCAATAGATCTGCTTCTGTCTGTCTTAAAGAAACAGTGTAGCACATTTAGTCATAATGTTTTGACGCTTTAAACACTGACATTATAAACTGACATTTATTATTAGTGCTGGAGATGTTTAGCTTGCACTCATACAGACCTGGTCTTGTGTCTCCCTGTCCAGAGGGGCGTTGAGATAAATGACTCCTTCTCTGCTGATGGTGAAGAGCATCTCTGGAAACTCCCCCTCCAGACTGTACTCTGCCTGACTTCCACTCCATTTGACCTACATAAACAAACACATAGGCGCACACATACTAAACTAAAAGTTCTCTCAATACATTTTGACATATAGAAATGTGGAAACATTATTATTGCCTATTTTGTTTTAACAATGAAAATGTATGGGTTTGTCTTTCATTTGAGTACAACAGGAAATGTGTCATGCAGTATAAACCTAAAAAGCTATTCAGGCCTGCATGATGTATAAGTACAAAGCTAAGCTACATTTGTTTACACGATAAGGAGCCAACCAAATGCACTGACAATGATGTGGAACAGAGAGCACAGCCAAAACTAACTATGCACACTGAAGGGGATTTTCCACTCTGCTTTACAGCCCCTGACAGAGGGCTGTGCAGCGGGGCTGAAAGGGCCCTGGTAGTCATCAGACAGCACCCAAGAAGGAGAGGGGCCCGGTCCCAGCACAGCTGATGCACACCCAGGGCATGTGTATCTCCTCAACTCCCTGTCACACACTCCTCCCTTGTTTTGGAGATGGCTGCCCAAACACTGTGCTTCTGTATACATAAAGACGATTCACACAGCTGGCTGCCTCTCGCTGTTATGGTGTGTTTCTAGAGCTCAGAACTTTGAAGAAATATGTTTAAAGAACTGATTAATGATCAGTGACTGCTCTGTATAAGATCTGAACAAAACATCTATGAAGTCATCTGTTTTGCCTCCGCCAGTGCTTGAGTTTGCAGAGCACGTTCTGTCTCCCCCGATTGTTGAGCTGTGTCAAGAGCACCTCTTGTGTGCGTGTGTTCTTCTATAACAATAGGGAGTTATCAGCTGCTGAAGAATAGCAAATTATGCAATGTCCTGCATTAAAAACAATATCAGGAAATACTAAAAATATCACAGCTGGAACATTTTGTAGATGTAAACAAATTGACATCTGCAACTGTTTTGATAATAGTTTAAATTATCAAAACATTCGCAGCCTCTCAAATGAAAGGCTTTGCTGCCTTTATATGTCGTTTATAATTGAATTCTAAATATCAATTGCAATATGATACCTTAGACTGAAAAATTATAAAGGTTTTTGTAAGACTTACTGTACTAGCTTGAGAACATCCCTAAATATGATATGAAATACTGACATGGTAAATACTGAATTTCTTGGAGGGAACAGAGGCATTTTGATGCTTGTAAGATCACCAGTAATAACAGTGAACGTTAACGTTGGCTGGAGGTCAGGACAAAAACATTATTGAGACAGAAAGAAAGAGTTGTCTGTGGTTAAAAGCAAACAATGTTTTTGTTGTCCTCTTGAGGGCAGCATAAACAAGTTGTTAACAAAACAGTGACATATTATTACCTTATTAAATTAAGATAGCGAATACATTTGCATTTTATTTCTAACGAAACAGCAGATATGGAGCAATATGAAAATGTGTGTTGATCAAAGGTTAACATTAACATTTGATCTTAGAACCTTAGACGTTGGTGTTATTAAAAGGAACAATGTGATCCCTTTTAATGACTTATTTTAGCTGAAGCAACACATTGAAGTATTTTTAAAATTTTTAACACTGATATGGGGCCATGACAAAAGTCTAGTGGGGCTCAAACCAATTCTGCAACAAAAAATCAGATTTGATTTGACTGTGAAAACTGTCAATTGTGCTTAACTCATTCATTCACAGGCTCTCCTCCACTCCAAAGTCTCAATAGATTACATTACTGAGTTGAAGTAGTCCTGCTGATTGGATTAAATAGTAAAAGTTTTAGGCAGACAATCAGTAATATGAAATAGATAGCAGATTTAAATTAACCTCAATAGTCCCCAGTGACATAAAAGTACAGATAAAAGATGCCTGGATTTAATATTTAAAATTAGCTACAGCCTAATTTTATTTGATTGCAGAATGGGTGAAATTGATCGCAACATCAACCTCAACAACATTGTATAGCTGTAGTTCACAAAGAAAGAGATGAAGGCAGAGAAACATGAAGCTACGCATCAGATTTTCTTTAAGCATCTGTCAAAAATGTCGCCACACCATGGACGATGAAACAGCAAGAAAAAGACAACATTTGTTGCAGAATATGACTGCTCCATTTATCTGAGACAATCGGGGGTCAGTCCTACCTCCTACTGAGCACCGCAGGACGATCACTCAGCGGGGGCGGGATGTGGCTTCCCCTTAGTAAACATCCCTGTTTAACTAATCCAGTTTATTGATTTATTCAGGATGTAACTTAACGGTTTTCATGTATGAGTAATGGAAGAAACGAGGATTTATTTCTCACTCTCTTAACACATTTTTCATTAGAAATGTAAGTGGATACAGTAAGGGAACCTGCTCAGTTAAATATGTTCACATAAACCCATTTACATAAAGACAGACAGATGCTATTTGAAGACATAGAAATTATTAAAAAGGATTATTCGAGGTCACCAATCTGTGTGTTAGGGTATTTGTTATTAGATATTAAACCGTTGAGACTGAAATATGATATTGTCGATTAAAACTGTTCTTTGAAAACTATGACAGAAAACGAAACAAATCAAATGTGCCCACACGTGTGAATCCACACGTTTTCAGTGGGTGGAAGGGGCTGTTCAAACAGGAGAGATGAGAGGCTGAGGGCGAGTATGGGGGAGGTGGGAGAAAACAGGAGGAGGGGGAGGTATGTGATATACCTACTGGCCACAGCGACTTTCAAAACCGACACAATGCTTTTAATTTAGCATGACATTCAGCTCTTACAATCCTCTTTGCTTCCACAGTTCTCTGTAGTGAATGAATGAAGTTTATTTTGTGTCCTCACAAAGGGTAACGGCCATTGTGAGCCATTTGTTTTCTACACGTGTCACAAATCACTGTGGGCTTTTGGGTTATTTATAGACATGTAGCTGATATGGCTTATTTTATAAAAATACAAAAGGTCAGACAAGACCAGGGACCGACATATGTTAGGAAAACCTGGGGGAAATCTTTAAACAGAATGTATATTATGGTGCTGCAGTAATGTGGAAACTTGAATACGAATTACACATCTCCTTTAAGAGGAAATTAGAACATTGATTGAAATATAGATGTTTGTCATTCCACAATGAAATAGTGAGTGGGCTTAAACATGTGTTTTTCAGGAGTGATTACATCAAAAGGTTACTTAAGAACAGGATTTACATCTTTTGAAATCACCATGGTTACTCTTGTAGCTTTTCTATTATTCAGTATCAAAACGTGTACTCTTAACAACCTTCATTGGCAAGTAAGGCTGCAATTAACAACCATTGTCATAATCATATATCTGGCAAATTACTCTCAATGATTAATCTGCTCTATACATTACAAGAAAGTAATAACCTAATGATGCCGTAATATGTCTTGTTTCAACTCATTAGTACCTCAAAGTGCAAAGATGTCAACTTGAAAGTGATGTGAAGGGTTTAGAAAAAGGAGCAAGGTGTCACAACTGACTTAAGCTGCTTATTTATTCATTGTTTTTTATGGATAATCAATTATTTAGTTTAAGCAGACTTCAAGATATTTTACATTACCTTTTGTGGCTGTTATAAGCCCATTGAATGGCTTTTATCAGGTGTCAAATTTGTCTCTAGATTACATTAAATACTAACATATTTATACTGACCTGTTAATTATGATTATGTGAAGTCTATTTATAGGGTGAATTTTGCCTTAGCTGTTAGGTTTGTAGAATACCCCTCAGCGGTGGGTGGGTGGGAGCGTGAGTAATTATGGGAGTTTAAGGGACTCGGTCAGCAGCTAGGCTGAAAGGATCCATGGCATTTGAACAGCATCAATAATTCAGTGTTTGGTCACTTAGGAGGACCCATGAGCCACTAAAAACAGCAACTGGCAATACGATGCCACTTTAATGGGCCCAGGCTATTGACAAAGTATGTTTTATAGTAATACGATACAACACTTGGACCTGCAAAAACAATAAAGTCAGCACTTTAACACACCAAGTTGTTTGCATGAAGCGTGGACAAGATCAAATAAGTTAAAGTGGATTTATAGACAAATGTGGATGGGTAAAAACACTTTACGTGTCAAAGTGGTGGATTAGTGTTTCAGAGTGAACATATGTTGGTCAGGTCTCTGCGGCCTCACCTGTGAGATGGGGATGGGGTAGGGACCCGGGAGGTTCTCCTGAAGTCGTACCGGGTCGGGCGAGGCCCAAGTGTTTCCCGTCACCTCCACCGTAACGATCCCGTTGGTGAAGAAAGCATTCGCCTTCCCAGCCATGTCCTTCACCATCACCAAGAGTTTGTAACGGCCGCACATCTCAGGGTCCAGAGTAGAGGCTCCTGGCAGTCACAATGGATTACATGATACAATGTGAGTCTTTATTTATGTATTAATGTTGCATGTAGGGTTTCTATCAAAGGCTAATTTGTCTGGTGAGACAATAAAAACATTGATGTCATTACTAACAATATACATCAGATGAATTAAGTGCTCTATACAGTCAGATTCTTTAAATTCCCTTTATGTCCGTGGGTATGCATACATGAAGTTTGTATGAGTAGTATGTATGTTTCAATGCGTGTGTGCATGATAAATAACCATGATTGCATGTTTACTTTCACTTTAATTTCTAAATAAACCTGATTACAAAGGCATCTGCTGTATACAGTATATTGTGCCCTGTTTAATGTCATAATACTGTATTTGTGTAAATAATATGAGGAACCAAAGGAAAAACTAGTTTAAAGAGTCACAAAAAAGGAAAAACATATACACTATGATTGGTTTATGCTAACATCAGACCAGACTATTTTCCATTATATTACTGAGACTCACATTGCCTTCTATATTTAAAATGAACATGAGGGCTCTATTCATCACTTTATTTTCAATTTCCAGAAAAAATGGAAAATAACTACCGGAAACAACCCACTTTGAAGGTAATCATAACCATCATTTACGGCTGGCCTGGAAGACCAGTCGAAAATGAAAGAGATCATTTTCAATTTTCACTGCTCGAGCTCTGTGAAAACTCAGCAGCCGTGTTGGCCGGAAAGGACAAGTGTGAAAGTCATCCAGCTCCTGCCAAGCCGGAACAAAGGGCAAAACGGGAGCTACAGAAATAGCTCCAGATTACGAACACTTTGAGGATAATTTTAGTATGTATGTATTCAACATATGTCTGTTTGCCGAAAAAAAGTGTTATTATTTTCATTTACTGTACGGAAATTTGAACCTGAACAAGATTAAAGATGAACTACTCATGGTTGGCTTTTATGAGATTATAATTGAAGCTTGTTTTGGGTTGTTCTCTTCTTTTGATAATATTTCTGCATAACTACGTTAAAATAAACAAGACCTGAGACCTTTTTTAAAAAAAGGGTTCAATGCTCGATTTCTGAGGCAAATACAAATAACAATATTTGAGATTTTAGGAAATCTAGTAACAAATACATCAGCTGAAATTCGCATGTGTTTTGAATGTGGTACAGCATGTTATTTTAAAAATAACATGCTGTAAACTCGTCATTGCTCTCTGGTAGAAAAAAGGCAACAATCATTCCAAACTTGAATGAATATGTAATTAAATGCTTTGCTACTTATTTGCTATATATACTGTATATTTCGTTGCAGTCATAAATTGGGACTGACCTTCCTCAGTGAGGGAAACCTCTCCAGTGACGGAGTTGATGAAAAACATTTGGCTGGAGGGAATCCTGGGCGTCTGCTCCATGAGGCTGAAGCGCAGCTCAGCGTGGGCGGTGTTGCGGTCATCACGATCCCGTGCATCCACCTGCATGAACGGAATCGCTGAGAGACACGGTGGTGCAGAGTCAAAGATGCCACCTTCTGTTTCACAGACATCAACCTCCACAGCAAACTCAAAGCATATAAAGTCTCTTAATTCACAGAAAAGGATAAAACCTCCATTCAGGAAGCACAAATCCACATATATGTAGTTAATTTTTGGTTTTGTATACAAAGTTATATTGGGACCCAACTTAGGAGATGACACAGCTACAAAATACCTGACTTGCCTATAAAAAAAAACATGATACATGTTTTTCTTTTCACGATACACTTTTTCACATGGTGGTTTGAGATCTGGTTTTATAAAAACATACTGTTATGTGTTTCAACAATTACATTTTTAAAGCTAAGTAGCTATTACGATTTTATTTTTGTCTAAAGAATGATCTATACATGACTTTGATGTTGAGGGTTAGGGTACATTTCTTAAAACAGAAAATAAAACATTTATTATTTCGTATAAAATACAGTTTTCTACTTTTTTTTACTGTAGTCTAAATGTACCTGATCCAGTAAGACACGTCATTGGTTCTATCAATACAGAGGTTATGATGCCGTTTCCAGGGATACATCAGGCATTTTTTTCACAGTTTATTAAAAGGTTTTTTGTATTCCATGAAGCAGCACTGACAAAGGTGAGCCAGACTGAAAAAGGTTGTTCAACACAGCTCAAGGATATTGTACCTTTGAGAAGCCCGAGCTGCACACTGCCTCTCATGCTCTCCCCTATGAAAGTGGGCACATTGTCGTTCTTATCGATGACACACACTTCGACGGTGAAGCTCTGACGGTGCTCTGATGTTCTGAAGGACACCTGCATCATACACACAAACACATTCTGTAGGTGTCTTTAAATAACACAGTCAAGAGCTAACATACAGCCTTGAGAAACTAACAATCTAAAAAAGGATTCATTATTGAACATAAGCAAACACCTTACAAAAATATACTTGTTAAATCAATTATAAGCATCTTGAAGGACGTCATTAGTAGCTATTCATTAGCTTAGACACGTATAGTAAATTGATATCACAATATGGCACATAGTAATATTACCTGCAGAGAGTATGACGGCTGTTTCTCTCTGTCCAGTGGTTTTAGAGCGTACAGAAACTGAGCGTCCACTCCGAATATCCCCTCATCATCCCCCGTTACCGTCAGCTCTGTGTAATTTCCTGGCAGGTTACGAAGCTGAACAAAACAGAACACCATTTAAGAAAATCATCAGCCTGTGTTCTTGTTTCAAAGCAACAATCAGTTGATCAAACTAGTGTATTTCTCCGGTGCATAGAGAGTATTACAGTATGATAATTATTAAATTAATTAGTGAGCCACACCATTCAGTGGGTGGCCCTCATTATAATAAAAAATGGCCACTCGTTTATTCCACATACACCATCCTGCTACTTTAAAAACGTGCAGGTACATTCATTGTGTGTAAATCAACTGCTCAAAATATTCCCCACAACTTCTTCTTTACAATTTTGAAAATGTATTTTTCAAAGTAAATAAAAGAAAACCTGATAATTGTAGTCATCTCTTATGAACCATCTATCACAAAGAGCTTTTTCCTTGAATTAATCAGAAGCAATTACTATGTCCCTTCCATTTAAAAACCAAAGTAATTATTATCCAACTCTTCCATTCTGGCCATTAACATGCTATTTAAAAAGTGTTAATGACACTGAGTCCGACACAAAAAACTGAAATTATGACAATGCTTTGCACAAGATGTGATGGCGTACAATAAAAGCAATCAAAGTGGCAGATACTCATGCTGCACAATGCATGGGATGATGATGAGTGACATGTTTGAACAAAACCTCCCGCCTGCAGCTGGATTGAATGCAGAGGCTGGGTCATTGTGAACACTCCAATAATAGTCTAGTGATGACGGCAAGCATGTTCATACGTCCTAAACCTTACAGTAAGTGCAGAAAGGAGAGAATTGAGAGACTGACGCAACTCTGGTTTAATATACCTTCATTTTCTTCCGATCAAGTGTGGTCTTTTCGCCCATATTTCTCACCATTATGAGAAAAGCAGGCTTGAACAACTGGCAGGAGATTTGTTATTAAACCTTCCTTAATCTGAAGGAAATGCATTAAATGTTGAGGACATTTGACATTGCATTAACTCTGATTAAATATTCAATGATCACTCAAAACAGTTGTTTTTTATCCAACATTTGTTGATCGTATCAAGGAACTAGGCTTTGAGTTGCTGTCGACTTGCATTTCAAATAAGTATGCTCATGAAAATTACTATAAGAACTAAACACACTGGCTGCATTTTCATTTAGTAAACACCATTGTTCAAAATCACACATGTATTCGCTTTTTAGAAGGCTGTGAACACAAGGAGAAACCTTTTGGTGAATTTAAGCAAGTGTAAATGCCTTACCTTGGCCAGATACCATGGGAAAATACCATCGTAGTTTTCAGGGACACCAATTTTAACATTTGCTCCAGAACACGGTGCAAATGTGTAAATGATCACCAACTACAAAACAAGATATTTTGTGTGTCTTAGTAAACTTGCTCAAACAGTAACTTAATTTAGTAAGAGAAGAAGGTATTCAAGTGAACATTACTTACTATGAGAGCAATGATGAGCATTGTTGTAGTTTCTCTGTCAGCCATGAGTCCTGTAGATGAAGCATTTTCAGTGTTTCATACCACATGGCCTCAGCCCAACAATCAACACAATTTCTGTCTTGTTACTGATTCACAACCATGGTTATCTTTCATACACACAGTTTCTACTTGTGTAACAGCCTGCATTTAAATACATAACCACGTATAAAGTCGTTTAAAGCATCATCTGAGCCCCCACTTTCACAGCGTGCAGAAGACCAATAAAGCCATGTTTGATTGGAGAAAAGCTTAAAATCAAGTCGGATGTAAAAATGATATCATCTTATTGGAAAGCTCCAAATAAACAGCTGTTCTATTAATACCAAATAAAAGGCTATGGTGCAGTGTAACAGTAATACCCTTTATAATCAAATTATTTAAATGCAAGCCTCTAAAGTAGTAAAACACACTCTATATAAACTGTAGCTTAACAACAACAACAAGATGACACAGATTACAGTGGCAAAACACGAGTTAACCAGCAACATGTATTAAATTATTATCCTATTTTAAACAAAAGCTTTTGTGCCTTACCTTCTCCAAGTGATGTGTGTGTTCCTTCTGAGAAGTGTGAGAGGAGTTTAAATTAGGTGGAAAAACTGCGTACTTGTACTCCTTTGGTGGATTAATGGTTAACACCTTCAGATAAACATGCTTAACTACCTAGTTTCCTTCCTGTAAAACCAATGGCCAGAGAGGCTCCATTCCACTGATACCATCAAATGAATATTCATGAGGATTTAAATCGCCTGAACGACTTATCCTTCTCTTCTGATGTATTCTGCATAAACATTGTTCTTGGACCAAATGACAGAGAAGATTTCATCTTTTTTATTGTATCTTTTATTAAAAAAGAAAATCAAGGTAAACAAAGAATTTCCAAAAACACTTCATGGTTCACAGGACAAATATAACGTATTGCTTTACTTATACATTCACAACATGAATTCAATCTTATGGAACAACAAAGAAAACAGATGTTTTTTCATATCTTTGACTAGTCCTCAGTCACTTGGCCGGGGCACGAACCTGCGTACCTCGTTTCAAGTAAAAATGACTCCAGATGACCAAGTAGTGTGATCTTTTACCGCATCTTTTAGGAAAATGAGATGTATGTTGCATCCAGCATCATTCCTGTTATATACATCAATCCCCTCCAATAAAGGTGCACAACAGCCCACCAGAAAGGCAGTCCTTGCAACTCATTAGAAGATAAAAAACATTTTTGCATTTCTCATTCAAACACATATTAGGACAGCAACATGTTTAAGGCAGACAAAAATAATAATATGAAAGAAAATAAATGTTTACAAAGCTCCATGCAGGTTATTACCATTATCATGATATGACTTGAATGGTGTCATTTTTACTATTTAAGTCCTCTTTTGGTTGGTGTCTCAAAATAAAAATATATTTCTGTACAGCTCTATTAGTCCTTTAGGGTTAGTGTTAAAAACACACACAGCTTCTGGTCTTCAGAGGCCAAAGAAAAATGTCTGTTAGTCCCGTGTGTTCCTCAGAGAACTGTGAGGTCGTGGCAGGACTTTGATTTCTGCCTAAAAGCCATCTTCTTGTTCTTGCGTGCAACCATGCGGCCCAGAAACCTCTTGGCCTTCTTGCCGATGCTCTCTCTGCGTCTGCAGTTGGCCATGCGTCTGGCGTTCTCCTCCTTGCTGTCTTTCCTCAAGCGGATCTGTCTGACGATGCCCTCGAAAAGGTCCTGCACATTGTGGTGAAGAGAGGCAGACGTCTCGATGAACTTGCAGTCGAATACCACTGCACAGGCGCTCCCCTCTGAGATAAAGAATATGGAGAAAGGAATATTAGTGCTTTGAATGTATGTACATTTAGAAAAACATAGAGGCTTAAGTAGATTTAGGTTGAACGTGAGAAATCCTATAGTGATCATATTTTAAAACTTTAGCTTAAGATAGCTGTAATATTTGAATGCATGCCTTTTTTTCAATAGTTTTAAGCTTTAAATTATAAATATTGCATTTTTTCAAGTAAAGAAACGTATTTACCTATAGCTACCTGAGCTATAACACATGATCTTAACAAATCTGTGACCCATTTAAGGTTCAAAATGTATTTATTCATTCTAACTTACCATCTACTGACACCTCTCTTGACCGCACCAGGTCGCTCTTGTTGCCCACAAGGATTATGGGAATGTTCTCTGACTGCCTTGCCCGGCGCAGCTGAATACGCAGCTCTGACGCCTTCTCAAAGCTTGCTTTGTCTGTCACTGAATACACGATGATGTAGGCGTCTCCCATCCTCATACACTGATCCTTCAGCCACTGACTGTTATCCTTCAGGAAGGAAGCAGAGACAGAGTTTAGCCTCAAACATGGCTGCTTTCATATTGCAATATCCATTAATCAATTTCAGTGGAGCAAACATTGCATAAATAATATATAACTCACCTGTTCCCAGATGTCATACAACACAATGGATGCATCTTCATCATCTACCACCATAGATCCGTCATACGTGTTTCCTGTGAAAGATAAGAGGGAAAATGGTGTTACACACTGACAGAGGAGCAGAGCACACACTGATTTTAACACACTTTTCACTTTAAAGTGTACACATTGATGCAGAAAGCTGATCATAGTTCGTGATCAAGCCGTTATTGGCCTTTTATATTTTCCATTCCTTTGTGCTAAGATGCATTTCTGACAGCTGTACTACTGCGGGCAGTGCTGGTGCTTCGCTGTAGATGGAAATAGCAAAAATCAATTCATGTACACTCTTGCCTGCAATTTGTTTCTTCTAATGCACCAGCTTAACTTTATGTCTGTCCCTTATCAATTACAGAGTTTATAGGGCTTCATGTGGCTTTTATGTATTTTTTGTTATGGTGTTTATTTCTTGAGTGCTGTTGTTTCTTTCTAAAAAATTATGAATAGGATAATAATTGAATAAACCTTTGACCTCAAAGCAAAATTAGTAATATATTTGCATGTGAATTGTTCAGAATTATGGAGACTAAATTAATATTTCCACTTCTAATTAGTGTATTTATAGACAAAATACTTCTGGATTATGTGTGTCAATGTGTGTTTGTGTGTATTGAGGTTGATTACTCATCCTCAGCATCATCACCATTTACCTGCTTCATCGCAGTCGTGACCAGCATCCTCAACTCCTCCAAAGACGCGCGCCAAGCTGGACTTGCCGACTCCGTGCTCCCCAAGGAGAACCACTTTGTAGATCTGGGACTCCGTCTCGCTGCCGGTGGAGATCACGGAGTCGGAGGAGTCCGACGCGTAGCTGCCTCGGTGCTGCTCGCTCGGGGAGTAGGACGTGCAGCGCAGGAGGTTGGACAGGTCATCAGTCTGCCCCGTCTGTGGCATCGTGGCGCGCAGATCACGGTCGTCCACTGGCATGCTTCTCCTGTGTAGGTTTGGTACATTCATTGGAAACGGCATGCTTCCTCTTCTTTTGTCCATGTTCCGCAATTTGTCACCCTTGTTCAAAGTCATTTTGCTTACCGAAGATCTGTGGACAGATGTGGCATGCGTAAATGTCTGCTCATGTGTTTATTAACATTTAAATATAACTCACGGACACAAGTGTAAAAGTCTAATTCGTTAAAAATAATGCTTCAACGTCATTGTATTTTATGGTATAACATAACATAGGCTGAAATAATTAATTATATGTCTTTGTTTTCTGAAATCTCAACCTGACCTGACCACATGTCCAATACTACTCCCCCCAAAAATGCATAAAAAGACTAAAGCTTAACATTTGTCACCATATTAAAGACACTTACCCGGTCCAGGGAATAAAATCCAGCGAAGCCGATCAAATAATCCTTGATTTCAAGAGTTGTTGTAGCCGAAAAAGCGGTTTTGTTTGAGTCTGATCAGAGTCGGTGCCCGGGATATTTATATAGGACTGGGAGTGACGTAGACAGGGATTCGCCCCAGAAGATCACGTCTCCGCTTCTTATAGTGGTGCGTAACGACACCATCATACAGAGGAGGAGTGAGAGCTGAGGAATCTCCCTTCCGCAGCGCCAAATGGAGAGTTACCTCTGCGGGGGCGGCCAGAAACGATTCCTTGAAGAGGGGAAGCCCACTCAAAGCTTGAGTGATATAAATATTGAATGTTCATTTATGAGATACATTTAGAGACAGTGAAAGGATATCCACATGATGAAATATTTTACTGTGTAAAAGTGCTTGATGCAGAGACCAGGGGAACGCTTTTATGAAATTATAATGGCTTGTCTTGTTGGAAATTGATCAGAGCTCCATGGTCGCTGCAAGGTTGAGGTCAATACAATCAAAGCACATATTGGACATATTGTTATTATACGAAGGAGTTTCATACATTATAAAGGTATATCACGTGAAATATTTGGTGTTATTTCCATAGTCTATTGCTGCTCTTGACTAACAAAACACTTGAATTTATCATTGCATATGCAGACAAAGGAATACTTACACAATGAAACAGACGTTGGCATGCATTTATCAATCAGTATATCTTTCCATCCACCTTGCTGTTTGAAAAAAATAAAAAGGCTGAACACACAACCATCTTTTCTTGCACTTTCCGAATTCTTCACAGCTGAAGGGTCTGACCTACAATAATGTATGTTTGTAATCCATGCCTTAGTGGAATAATGCAAAACGATTTTAATGAAAATATCAAGGCTGTTTGATACATCAATAGGAACAGATCTATATGTCCAAAATGGAGTTCGAAAACATTCAGATCAGATTTCTCTATGAGCCATTGCATGTGTTATTTATGTTTAATCGTGCATCTGACATCCTTTTTTATATCTATTTTCTCGCACACAATGAATTTCATTTTCCAGTTGAGGTCTCAGACTCTGGATGGTGTGTTGGTGCCCTCTTGTGGCTTCAGTTCTCACATTACAGTTGAACCTTTTAAACTCATTGCGTTGGTGTATGTCCAACATCATCATGTATTTTCTCCCTTGTCCCTTTGTAGGAAACGTGAATAGATAAACAATACAAACTATAAACAGATGTGCTAAATGTTTTAGTTGTACTTTTGTAATCTGTTTATCACAGTATATATGGTTTGTATATGTGAATGTGATGGCTTATGCATAACAGCTGCATAGCTTCACATTCAGCTGCAGTAATTAGGACTGCTTTAGCCGCTATACATTATTCTTTAAAGGAAATTATGTCATAACAAATGGCCATTGGAATTACCATTAATTTAAGTGAATATACATATAGCCGGACTAATTTATCATACCTCAAGAAAAGCATTTTGGTTATGGAAGCTCTAATTTCCAGTCATATAAAATTGCATTTGATTATGGATGTAAGTATTGTATAAATAAAGTATATAATTATGTTCAAATTATCTCTAGAGGGTATAGCAAGTAGCTTTTTGTGTAGATCTGCAGCTATTGTCTTTGCAGGCAGTGCCAAAAATATTCAGCATTAGTATGTGTGCACCAGATCCTGGTTAATTCGATCGAAAACGCATTTAAACATGCTGTACTAGGTGGGTATTTTCCTTTTGTTCTTATATTAAGAAATCCTAGCAAGACCTTTCCAAATGTGTCATAGATCCTACATTATTTATATTATTATGGGGAAATGGATAGCTGAAGGTCGGATGTTGAGCAATGAGTGAAACTACTTTTTTATTTGAATAACAAAAATGGGATATCGAGACAATTCATTTATATGTCTTATACTATGTATTGAGACCTTTTTGTCTAGTATTCCCTGTATACTAAATCTGTATTATGTTCTTTTGTTTGATTCAAAATAAAAAACAAGACACAAAATGGAAGCTGACTAATTGTTCCTCTTACAAGATAACATTTTGTATGGGGTATTAAGGAAATGAAGATGGATTTAATATGCACAACCTAATTCTCTGGTTATTTAAGTAGAATTAACCTTTCAGACAATCTTTTCAGTACTTCAACTTTGGACATGCAATGTCGCTTCTTAGATAAATAAAAAAGAAAAGCATTGGATTTTTTCAATACTTCTCATATCATGTATCCTCGTTGTATAGTGGAGTGATACAATTGTGCATTGATTTGGAGTCATTATGTCACATTATATGTAATCAATTGAAAAAAGAATCCAATAGTTTCATTATTTATAAAGATGTTCATATAAGATAGTAGAAGCACTAAAGTCCAATTCATATGTTATGCTCGTCCAGTGTAGTTTTACAATGCTGCATTGGTTTGTAGTCTTTGGGTCACATGACTTGGAAGCTATTGAAAATAATGGCGATTTTTAAATTAAAAAAAAACTGCAGCAATTGATAACAATATTCGCATAAAATAGATGAAGGCATTCAATCAAATAGAAAGAGGCGTGTCTTCTCCGTCCAGTGTAGTCATTATATCAAAGCGATTGAAAAAGCTCCAATTGATTATTTTAATAAAAAAGAAATATATACATAAGTTAATTTCAGCTAAATGTCGTGATCGCACAAATTAAACATCTTCAATGGCAAAACAAATAAAAACGTCAGGAAACCGGATGTCAACCACTTTACTTGATATTGCGCATGCGCACGTCTCTCGTGTGTTCGACCTCTACTACAGACAGGTAAGAGATAACCTCCTCAGTCACTAGCTGTGTGAGTTTAACATTTAATCGTGTCGCTTCTTTGTAACTCTGTGTTTCTTTTCGCTATATTTACAACAGCAATGCTTAGCTCCTAGGATTTAACAACTAGCTGGTTTTTCCGCGACATTGCTCGGTTTTGCAGCTAATCTTGACCTTACTTGTATGTGTCCACGTAATTTTGCACACTGTGTACTTTCTCATTTAGACAACTAGTTACACAGTTAACCAAGTCAAACTGTTCATTGTTGTTATTCAATGCATTTCTTTGTTTTGTGTATTGTTTTCTACAGACTTCTGACCCTGAATCAACGCCAGCTCCTTAGCTTGACCTGACCACTGCTCATCATAATGTATGCCTGTGCTAAATTCGTCTCCACGCCCTCTCTGGTGAGTGAGTCTGTTTCAATGGATTGTGCTTTCATGACATATTGCAACAAAAGCTGCAAGTCTGTGTTCATGCCTTCATGCCAGAGCAAACCAGCTGCATTCAAGTCGCTAATGCTAGCACTCAGCCATGTAGCCGTCTTTGACCCATGCTAAAGTCAGCTAGTGCTCACACCTGCAAGGGCGTCCTTGTTTTGAACATAATCAAGCCTTAGCATAGCCATTGCATCCCCATCCTTATCTATCATCTACATTCAAACATATGATGCAGTTAATTGAGAAGCTCCCATATTTAAAGTGAAATCTGAGCTGTATGAGCAGAATGAATCCGAAGCCACAATATAATGGATCTCTGTTGTCTAGGAAGGGTTGCATTTATAATTGATCATATTTAGTTGTGGAAAGCAATTTGGTAATTTACAAGTAAATGTTGATTTGCTACTATTTAACTTGAGTATTTAGAAACAAAAAATGTACATTTTAAGTTATTTTTCCTTTTTTTTATTATTAGGTTTTTACTTATGTGTTATTGTATCATCCAATTCGGATTCTCAGTTTACAATACAACCAACCATTGTTGCAGATTAAAGTACTAAAAGAAAGGTGTTACATAATTTCCACCTTTTCATTTAAAGTACTGCTTACATATTAATGAATACATCAAAAATCATGATTGTAAAACTCTAACAACAACCACTCTGCATTATGAATATTTGTACTTATGTGAATATTTGAATGCAGGACTGCATTGTAATGCTGTTCTATTATATTGTATTATATATCATTTTAAGTAATTATTTTTAATACTTCTTCCTCATACAACCACATTTTTTACTAGCCAAATGTCTCTGTTAGGATGAGCCCACATGCTTTTAATTCTGACCTCAGGAGATTAGATGTATTCTTAGCACAACACAATAATTATACAGAAATGTATCGGCATGACATTTTTGTGCAGTATATTATCAGTTTGATTTTCTCAACTACATGTGTCTCTTTCTTGTTTCTTGGAACAGGTCCGTGCTGGATCTCGGGCACTGTGCAGACCACTCTCTGCAGCGCTTGGCACAGATGCCAGGAAAGCAGAGGTAAGCAGCTATCAGTACTGTGCATTAGAACTGATTTATTGACCTTGAGTGTTCACAGAGGAAGGGCACTTAAGGCACAAGTCTGTATTTTATAATGACATTGTTAAACATTGCTACTCAACAAAACTATATCTCATGCAGATATCGTTTAATGTCCCCCAAAAAGTACAACAACAGACTGGTGAGGTGATAGGATTAGAACTTAATGTAGCAAGCCTAGTTTCTCATTGAGTACGACCATTGGATAATGTTGTTATCAGCAAAAGCAGTAAAGACACCTGCATCAAAAATAAACTTAAGCTGGCTAGCCTCTGTAGCTAAAATTATTTTTGCAACATTTCCCTTGCATCCCCAGAGCTGGACTAATGTTCACAGCATTTTCATTTGATATGAAACCTTCATCAATTCCATAGTTCATTAAAGACAGATACAGGCTCAACATTTGGCTGTAGAAATTAGGAGATCTTATAAAAACTGATCCGTTTTAGAACACGTCTTTTACATATAAGCATACAATGTTTAGTGCTGATTTGTGATCCTGTACTATTTTGTTGTGTACTAACCTGACTTATTTTTGCATATCAGACTGCCTCCCTCCTGGCCCCTCAGAGCAGCGTAGCCTCCCAGCAGCAGATGGCAGTGCGGGCGTTCCAGACCAGCGCTGTGAGCCGTGACATCGACACTGCTGCAAAGTTCATTGGAGCAGGAGCTGCCACTGTGGGCGTAGCTGGATCTGGAGCTGGAATTGGAACAGTGTTCGGTAGTCTTATTATCGGATATGCCAGGTAAATCAAATAATCTGTCATTTTAAAACTTCTCCAACAAGAGGCGAAAGTCTCATTTGTCATAAAAAAACACTGTCTGTATAAAAGCATTCTTCAACATTGTCAAGGGGTTAATAATATAATTATTTTGTCACATAAGTCCTTGGGCTGTCTGCTGAATGAATGGCAGTTGTATTTTTAACACTTTTTACCTCCAACTTCTGACAGCTGCCTCTTTTTCTCCACAGGAACCCCTCTCTGAAGCAGCAGCTGTTCTCTTACGCCATCTTGGGCTTCGCTCTGTCTGAAGCTATGGGTCTCTTCTGTCTGATGGTTGCATTCCTTATTCTGTTTGCAATGTAAAGCAGTTAAGCATTTACTGCAAAGGGATACATCATAATGTTAATAACAATTAGCAGCTTGAGTTGCTCTTGAACGGTACGATAATGTCAGCTTATCGCGTTGCCTATTTTTGTTCATTGGTGCTTCTTAAGGTTGTGAACTCACTGATGTAAGAAACTCTGGCAAAACAAAATCATTGTAAATGATGGGTTTTGCCATGATATTGTATATTTAATAAAAAATGTTTGTGTTAAACATTCAACCAACACCTGAAGTAACATTTTTAATTCATCATTTGTGTTTGTGAATTTGTAAATGGTAGTGTGTATGTTTTTAGGGTTCTTGTTTTCAAGGTGACTCTGTTTTTCTCCTAATATAATATAAAGGAGAGGCTCACAGTTACACAAACTCTCTAAAATAATTCAAACCTTAAGTTTCGCAGCTGTGATGCAGCATTTCCCTCAACAGTCCTGGTCAATTTAGCCTACTACATGGGTCAAGTTTTAGGATCACCTCTGGTTTGTCTTTGTTACCCTGAAGTAGAACAAACATGATTATCAAAAATATAGTTAACCTTTAATATTAACAAACCCTTACTGTGACCATATACTTAAAACATGTTTACTACAAATTGACAGAGAATAAAATCAATTTCTGTCACCTGTTATCGTGCACTGGGTTCAGGTTGCCAGTATTGTCTGCTATGTCCAGAATAATTAAAAAGTGTTTGCCAGAGACTTAGCAATTGTTTGAATCCAGTATTTCCAGCACGACAAACCTAAATCATGTCTAGAGAAGAGCAGACGTTAGGCCTATGGGAAACATTCAAATCAGACGTTGGTATCATGGTCACACATTTTGAACATCCTGTGCAGGGGGAACACACACGTATTTGAAACACTTCTAGCAGGAGCAGCTTCATTGCTTATGTTTAAGCGATCACCTGTTAAAGTGAATGCATGTAAGTACTCTATAATCATACTCAGAGGTGGGAGAAGCACTCAGATCTTGTACTTAAGTCAAATTAGAGGTACCAGTGCAGTGTGGAGGGATACTCCGTTACAAGGAAAAGTCCTGCATTTAATATGTTACTCAAGTAAAACAAAAAAGTATTGGCACCGAAACATACCAACAGCAACGTACCCATGATGCATATTGCCCCAGTTCAGAATAATGCATATGTTTTGATCATAATTATAGATGCATTAAAGTGTTATCAAAGCTGGTAAAGGTGCAGTCATTTTATTAAGTGTAATTACGTGTACGCTGCCTGCAGGGCAATAAATAAATCAACATGTGCAAAGTAACTAAAGATATTAAATAAATGTAGTGGAGTAAAAGTACACGTTTTAGCTCTGAATTGTAGTTTGGTAGAAGTACAATGTAGCAACAATCCTTATTAAAGTACAAGTCTCTCAAAATTAGCGAGAAGAGAAAAATCAGTAGTCTGCAAAGCGGAACTAAAGACAGAGTCAGAGTTGAGGGAGGACAGATTTGAGAAACGCACGATGTTTGAGTTTATGAAAGAAAGTCAAGTAATAATGAATATATTTCGACATGTCAGTTAGAGATTAAAATAATTAACCGAATGTATAATTATATGCTCTCAAGACATTGTTTTTTACTGACAATATGCCTGAAACCTCGGAGGATAGCGCCGAAAGCGTTGTGCTTTGTGAGCTGTTACACAGGTCCTGACGGTCCTGACGCTGATCCACAGCTCAGAGAGCGAAGAGGAGCAAACAAAAACCAGGTGAACAAACACGGAAAGATGCTATGTTTTTGGATGGATAGCTCGGGCAACATTACTCGAAAAATATATTGTCTTCTTGAGTGTCTTAGATTTTTCGCCACCTGTCACAGCCCACTGTGTTTAAATAACACATTTGACATCTTGTCAGCTAAAGTTTTGGTTTGAATTGTACCTTCATAAAACCCCTGTAGTTCATGAAAGTTTGGTGGTCAAATGTGTTTCATAAGGGGGGAGGCAATTTATTTGTTTGCCCATTAGATGGAGTAGTACGAGAAGTTCAAAATATGTTCGCTGAATTATTTAATTATTTAGATAACATAAGGATTGGTTAATCAAGCGCATTATTGATTTATGTCTTCTAATTACTTGTGTTTGTATTGTATTTATTTTGGATTTGCAGCTTATTGTTATTATTTTCTTAAATGTGTCTATTTGCAATCTTATAGCCGGCCTCCTTTTGGCCCTAAAAAAACATATGCTAAGGGCCCCACCTCCCTGACCTGACCCGTGACCCCTGTAGATTAGAGATGTTAAGATTCACCGATTCGCATCGGTGCACCGGCATAAACGTTCAAGATGCGAGTGCACCGATTGAAAGAGTGCACATCGGCTACAGTTTGGGTTGAACTCGCGATGCATCGATTGCGTAGCGTCTTTGCATCGGTAAAAAACCGATTCATTCATATAAAATCCCCTTATCTTGTCAACGTTCAGCAGAGACGATCTTTGATATTTGCTTCGCCACTACGGAGAACGAGAGTCTCAGTTATCAACACACACGGAAGTTGAGGAGAAAGAGAAACACAGCGCACCGAAGAATACCTACAAATCAAACGTTTGGCAACACTTCGGATTGTTCAAGAAAGACGGTGTAATAGTCATTTATGCTATATAGTTGACCGCAGGTCATGGAGAGTAATAAGGTATCCGTAGACCTTTGTATGAGGTATCTTTATTACTTAACAGGTCTACAGCCATTATACATAGATCCGTCCTAGATGCGGACTTGCATACACACAGTATCACTCCGCAGCCGCACCCCATCAGTAACGTCCTGATGGTATATGTGCGCGGCACTATTACTACAGAAGGTCAACTTGAAAAATCACTCGCAAATTGTTAACGATGCCGAGCCGCTTTAAAGTACACAAGTAGTACGAGGAACTTAGCGACGCACATAAAGAGGCGACGTGGGGTCTGCGGCTGAAAAGAGAAACCTGAAAGTGAGACATATGAGTTAAATCACTCAGTGAGGTGTTCTGTCAGAGAGGTGTTTAGCTTACAGCAGCCTGTGACGGCCAATAATAATGTAAATGTCTTCCTTACTGTAAGCAGTTATGAAATACCTGTTTGTGAAAGGTTATTTGTTTTCTTTATTGTTCATATAGAAACCACTGCTTTCTGCTCACTGGTGAGTTAGCCTTTGAGTGTTAAGCACATCAGGCTGGCAGCTGTATGGGCATTGCTCTATGGTAGCTGTTATTTGCACATTGTTAATCATGAGCAATGCATCTTTACATTGTTTAACTGTGAGGTGTTATACAATTGTACTCTGGAGAGCTTTTAAAGGTACAAAAATAAACGGCATGATGGGATGTGCAGTACCAAATATGTAAAGCACTTTTTTGTTAATGTATGATTTGCTGCATATAAGGAATAAAACAAAAATCCTCTGTCGTACCATATTGAAGTATCATTATTTTTGCATCGTGTTGAATCGCATCGTATCGCCCCGAATCGCATAATGTTGAATCAAATCGTATCGAACTGTATCGCAACAGGGGTGAATCGTATCGTATCGCATCGCCTGGTGTTTCAAAGGTATCGTTAATGTATCGTATCGTGGCAACGTATCGAGATGCGCATCGCATCGGCCTCAGTGATGGAGATGCACATCCCTACTGTAGATCATTTGCTATTGCCACACAGTTACACTTGACACCCCAACACTGTACAGTGTTGCCCTTTAATATCCACCAGGGGTAGCTAGTGTAAAACAATGGCTGTTATTGTTCCCATTTACATAGGAGATTTCACTGAGATAGTGTCCAGATGAAACTAACCTAAGCGCTCAGTGCTTAGATGCTTTCTTATTTCATGCCTCTGTGGGATTAATTTATTCACCGCAGTTTGTTTGTAACAGGTTACAAAAAGGCGCAAAAAAGAGAGACCTTCATGTCAGCTAGTCCTGGACAACTTTGAACAGCAGTACAGTCAGGAACTCGGAGACCTGTGGCCATCTGCAAGGTAAATGTTCTCCTAAAATATATTACAGCATGTACATGGACCACGCTAGTACCCTTCCTTAATCTTGATTGCTTGTTTCCTACAGAGCAGTGCTCCTGGACCCTCACTCTTGGCAGTATGGCGTCATGCTGAACCGCTTCAGCGCTGTGACGGGCATCACACAGATCCTCCAGTCTCAGGGCTTTTATACATTGCTGCCTCAGAATAGTGTCTCCCCGCTCATTTGTAATGACTTCTCAACAATCTCCAATTCTAAACACCAAGCAGGAAAAGACTCTCCGTTTCCACCTGACTACATTTCAAAGTTCCCTCCTAATGACTTTCCTCTCCAACCTGACAGCAGCTCCCATGTGCTCCCTGAAGACCTTAAATCAGAGCCTTCACTGAGTTTACCCCGTTCTACATTACAGTGTTACATCCACCCGTATCCACTGCGCTTCCCCTCTCAGGCTCACAGGCCCGGCCAGCTGAAGCAGTACTACCTCCTGAATGCTGCCTCCCTGCTGCCAGTGCTGGCTCTGAACGTCACAGATGGGGAGAAGGTTTTGGATCTCTGCTCGGCACCGGGGGGCAAAGCCGTAGCCATAATGCAGTGTGCCACCCCAGGTAAAACAAATACAAAATAGTTGATTTTGTTCACTTTAACCCACAAGGCAGTAGAAGACAAATAAAGCTTAAATAATTTAAACACTGCTGAATTGTATGCATAGTTATAACTGGTTTATTAAATATTGGTATATATATTGCTTTTATTCATGAACTATATGATTAATTATACTTAAAGGTGGGGTAGGTAAGTTTGAGAAACCGGCTCAAGATACACTTTTTGTTATATTCCATGGAATGTTCTTAACATCCTGATAGCAATGAATATCTTAATTGCTTTGACAAAAAATCCATAAAAAAACTGTATCTGTGGAAGCCGTAGTACTGTAAAAAGCACGACCAATCAACTGAGCCGGCCCGGCTAAAATAACTGGACGGCCTACCTGCCTGTCAGCCTTCCATCTGTGCACAAACTTATCTCGTGCCCTCATTGGTCATGTGCACGTTCGTGTGTGTTGGAGGAGGGGCTCTGTAAGGAAGTGGCAGATTTTTTCCGGCTGTGTATTTTCACATTCTAGCGCACTCGAGCTGGTTTCTCCAAAATTACCTACCCCACCTTTAATTCGATTGAAATTATAATAAATCATGAGTTACTGTGTTGGTAATATTGACATGAATATAAGATCGAGGTGTTTTGCAACAAGAGCTTTTCATGAAAAACATCATGTTGAAATCAGTTTAGTTCAATGTTTACCCACACTGCAGTAGAAGAAAAATAAACCTTGTATAATTTGACTTCATATCAAATTATCTATGTCTATCCAATCCAACTTTATTTATATAGTTCTTTAAAATATCCAGACCAAAGTGCTGTACAGAGAGATACATAACATATAAAATCACACAGCTCAGCTCACAAAACATAAAATACATACATTTAAAATAAAAGATACAAACACAACAAACCAGAATAAACGTAACAATTTCAAAATATAAAAACAGCCATATAATAAAAACAATAGACCACTGAGAGCAAATAAGAACAACAATTTACTTGTTTAAGAATGTTAAGGAGAAAAGGTGGGTTTTAAGACAGGATTTGAAAACAGACAGTGTGGGAGCCTGTCTGATTAGCAAGGGCAGGTCGTTCCACAGTTTAGGGGCGGCAGCAGAGAAAGCACGGGCCCCTCTGTGCTTAGACTAAGACCCATTCCCAAACCGCCCCCTACACCCTACCCTTCCGTTTGCGCATTCACGCGGAGGGTCCGCCATATTAAGTGCTGTTCCAAAGCAACGAGTGTGGAGCGGTGTGGAGGGGGAGTGGGCTATCAAGCCCTCAAACAGCGAGTCTGCATCGGTGCTGACTTGAGACCGGTCTCTACCTGACCGGAGTCACGCTGTGTGTGTCCGTCAGGAAACACGCTGTTTACAAGTAGTTCCAGCAAACATCCACTGATAAACTGCGATGTTAAAGAGCAACTTCCAGGTTAAAGACACCTGTGAATAAATGTGTAGGAAAATGATGAATACACTCGAT
Source organism: Notothenia rossii (assembly GCF_949606895.1). Lineage (NCBI taxonomy): Eukaryota > Metazoa > Chordata > Actinopteri > Perciformes > Nototheniidae > Notothenia > Notothenia rossii. Next base: position 21,539,032 of record NC_136904.1, read on the forward strand.
TTTCCCAAAAATGTACAGAAATGTACACTACAGTGACATCTGGTGTCGTTTTTTTAAGAAATGTTCACTTCCGCATAAAAAAGCCTCGGCACGTGACCTCCCGCGTGTGACGTAACACGGGGGACACAAGGGGGAGAGCCGCCGGTGTAACGTATTAATAAACATGGATCCCAATGCTAGTTTCAACACAGAAGACACAGAAGAAGTTGAACATGAATATTCGAATGCATATGACGGACCACAACCTTATAATTATGAGCCTGCTAGGCGTCCAAGAGACCAGGAGCAGCCAAGGATTAGAAGAAATAACGGCCATCGGAGAGAAATTGAGCTGTGGTGTGAGGAGAACCAGTGGAGAACTGGGCAGCTATCTTGGTGAGTGACCGGCGTTAGCTACAGAATGCTGGCTAATGTCACATCACAACATTGTAAAGTTAGCTATCATATATCAGGCTATAACTAACGTAGCATTGATAATATAGTAACGTTACTGGCAGGACTGTTGATACTGATCCATAACAGAAACTAATGCGCAAGTATCAGCCGTATCTCGCGTTACCTAATGCAACTCCACACTACGGTGCTGTGTACCGGAGGGGAGACGCGAGATACGGCTGATACTTGACGATCTGGCGGAGAAAGGTTGTGGTGCCTCCGTTGATATGTCGTTGTAAATGGCTTGATGGAAAGCAGGTGTGTAGTCGGGGAGGGTCCACAGCTGATTGCAGCAGGTGAGTGGAGGTTGAGCCGGGAGCCGGGAGTGACAGCCACCACGCACACACAAACAACACAGACAGGGGGAAACAAACAAACACAAAGGAGACGGCTGGAGCAGTACAGCCACCACAGCGTTACCTAATGCAACTCGACACTATGTCTTACGGTGCCGTGTACCGGAGGGGAGAGAGAGAGAGCAGCGAAGGGGGGGAGAGAGAAGTAATATGGTTTCCTGATAAAGCTGTGGAGAGTATGTGCTGCAGGGAGGTGGATGCACAACGCACCCAGGAACGAACGCTAGCTCCGGTCCTTTTTACTGTGGACTCGATGTCCTGACAGGCTGGTATTTGTGCAACCTGCACAAACACAATACTGCACCATGATTACAAATGGTGAAATACAATGTAAAACTACCGAAAAATAACAGCTCCTTAAAACACAACCGCTCTACTCAACGCAACTCCACTATACCCGCGGTCAGAGAGCGGAGATGTGTCCCCTGTGTGATGTAATATGACGCGTTTGACGTATGACCTTAAAAAAAAGCCGTTTTTAAGAGCTTTTTGCTGTATTTACTCCCTCCGTCTGACAGGAGGAAGCCTCGTTGAGCTGCGAGTGTGGCTACAGACAGAGGCCGTTTCTCAATCGCGAGGATGCTTGCTTGGTAGCACATGTCTTCCGAGTCACTTGCTCCAGAAGCTAGGCAAGAATCCTTCCTGGCATTCGGAAAGAGTGGAACAGGCTAGCAAGTGTGCAGGTGTGCGTCATATGAGAGGCCCCGCCTTACATTTTCCGCCACAGATTTGGGGAAATTGGTCTGTGCGCAAAGCATTGTGGGGATTTGAAGGACGCAAAGTCTACCCATGTGCAGCCTCAAAATTACCCCCAGACCAAGGACGCGGCCTCTGTGGAATTCCAAGTATGCTGGAGATTGGAACAGTGCTTCGGCGGCACTCGATGACGTAGTATCATTGAAATATTGGCTTGGAAGCCAGTTTCCTCACGATTGAGAAACGGCCAGAGTTCACTCCGTCACGGAGGGCTAGGGTCGAGGGAGTGGTTTGGGATTGGGCCTTAGTTTTTGGCACCCTCAGGAGCAACTGATCAGCTGACCTGAGAGTGCGAGTGGGCGTGTAGCTGTGTAACAGCTCAGAGAGGTAGGGCGGGGCCAGGCCATTGAGGGCTTTAAAAGTAAATAAAAGAGTTTTAAAATGAATCCTCGAATGAACGGGCAGCCAGTGGAGTGAAGATAAAATGGGGGAAATGTGCTCGTGTTTGCGTGTACCAGTTAGGAGCCGTGCTGCTGCATTTTGCACAATCTGCAGACGAGCAAGGGAGGACGCACTTATCCCAAGCAAAAGCGGCCGTTAGATCAAGGAGTAAAAGGATAATGCATTCACCTGAGTCTGTTGCTAAAAGGATATCATTAAAAACTCTTAAAAGAGCTGATTCCGTGCTGTGCAAGGTTTTAAAACCAGATTGGAAGACCTCGAGTACCATGTGCTCTTCCAGAAAAGCGAGAAGTTGACTGTATACAATCTTCTCTAGGATTTTGGACATAAAAGGCAATTTGGAAATGGGCCTAAAGTTTGCAAGAACTGTGGGATCCAGATTATGCATAAATGTATAACTGTGTTGTATTAAGATATTAATTATTGGTATCTATAATGCTTTTAATAACACCTAATTCGATTGAAATGACAATAAATCATGAGTTACTGTGTTATTGATATAAATATCAAGGTGTTTTTGCATCAACAGCTTTTCACAAAAAACATGTTGAAATCAGTTTATTTTTATTCTTAAATATAACGTTATAATGTACTTTGCATGTAGTCTGTATTTCTTTCAGCATTTACTGCATTGAACACTAGTAACAGTTAATGCGGCCCTGTTTTGTGTTCCAGCACTGCTCTGCTGTAATGAACCGGACCCCCACAGACGGGTCTGGCTCTCAAAAACCCTCGAGTCGTTCCTGCCTCCGTCACTAACCAGCAGAGTGACTGTGTCCGCACAGGACGGATGCTCTTTTGGGCAAAGTGAAACAGGAGAGTATGACAAGGTGAGGGGGAGTCATGGTTATTTCAGTTTGTGACTACATTTGGCTTCGGTGTTCATCAAATTGAGTTTTTTCAAGGCCATGGTTAGAAATGAATGAAAACAGCAAGCCTTTGAACTGAAGGTAATAAGCCCAGCGGAAGAGACGAAAACAATTTATTCAAAAGAGGAGCCAAGAAAAGGCAGACAAAATGGTTGGGAGCTTTCAAAGCACTCATTGTGACTGATAATGGGCCAAAATATTGAAAACAGAAAAGCACAGACTCAAAGGTAGTGTAGGAAACGGTGTGAACAAAGGCTGAAAGGATTTAGAGTACAAACAGGCTGTACCGATTCAGGCTGTTTGTAGCAGAGGACAGATCTGTGGGGAGATTCTCAAGTTTTAGGTTTAGAGTTTGTGTTTGGTGAAGAAGAGCATGTTATTTTACAGACCTCCAGCATTTGTATTCATTAGGGGTGTAACGGTATACGTATTTGTACCGAAAATATTCGGTATGGGTCCTTTGGTTCGGTACACGTCTGTACGTGAATATCATCGGTACCAAAAGAAAAAAGACTGCAAACCCAACTCCCACTAGTATTTAAGCCTCCACCACTCGCAACAAGTTCAGACCGAGCCAAAGCTATTACAAACGCCAAATATCCTTATGTTGCCATGTTAGCAAAGCTCTACCTGGCTGTATCTGCTACCTCTGTCCCTAGCAAGAGGGTGTTCTCCACAGTACAGTTCAAATACAGATTATTTCAGTTCATCGAAATGCTGCACCTTAATGTTTATTTTATTATATTTTGTATTTATTTGAGTGTTTAATAATAATTAAAAACCCAAAACTAATAGTTTGTTTTGTGAGTACTAGTACAGTAAACTTCAAATACAGATTATTTCAGTTCCTCGAAATGCTGCACCTTAATGTTTATGTTATTATATTTTGTATTTATTTGAGTGAATACATTATTCACAGTTTAATAATAATTAAAAAAAATATATATATATTTTATGTTTTTGTGATAATTTTTTCTGCTGTACTGAAAACGAACCGTGACCTAAAAACCGAGGTACGCACCGAACCAAAATGTTTGTGAACCGTTACACCCCTAGTATTTATGTCTGCTTTTACCCTTATTAACTATTTACATGTTCTAACTCCTTCCCTTTCACTTTTCTTCTTTGATCCTTTCGTCTCATGCTGCACTTAAACTCTTGAAATCTCAGACTCCGAACTACTCACATTTCGTGCTCTCTGTGTTGCAGGTTTTAGTGGATGCTCCATGTTCTAATGACAGGAGCTGGTTGTATTCCAGCAGCAGCCAGCAGGGGGAACAGAGACTGAGGGACAGAGCCAGGCTGCCTGCTCTCCAGGCTCAACTGCTGAGGTGAGTCCAATACTGAAGATAAGAGATGTCTGAAATGTGTTAACCTCGTTGTTCTCTCCTACATGTAACTTCCTACATGTCATTACTCATGTGATTTAACCGTTTGTCTGAAAATGATAAAAGCACTTTAGTAATATGTGGTGTTGCTGTTGTTAGTAGGGTATTTCAGTTATCTGTTCATTTATATAATAATGGCTGTGTGGCACCGTATGATTACCCAAAAGGACTAATATAATATAGTTTACATTTTTCTATCAATCTATTGGCTCTGACAATTTGATTGCAGATTTGTATAATTGTGTGAAATTATAACCAAGCATAAAATGGTACAGAACTGTAGGTAATGTTTGTGTTCCACACATCCTTATTCCTTTGCAATACCTGTTGTCCACCTTACCCACAATGCAATTCAACAGTTTATTCATAAATCTGTATGTTATGTAAGTTGTGGTTAATGTAGCCTCGAGCAGCAAGCCTTTAGCTGAGCTGAGCTGAGCAGCTACAGACATCTCAATTCTTACTAACTCCACACTACCATTTTTTTTCTTTCATTTTCCACCTTGCCGTCCTCACACCCATCACTTGAGGCAATTTATCAGACTTCTCACAGCTCCCTCTCGAGCCACAAAAGGCTTTAGACAACTTTGTTCACATATGCAGTGGTACTCCCTAAGACCTGCAAACCGACTTTGATGTGTGAAATCGGTAGAGTTCCTCTTTTGAAGCCCCTTCTCATGAAGTGCAATGTTTGTCTACTCTGTGCAGGTCTGCGCTGACAGCGGTGCGTCCGGGGGGAGTTGTGGTCTATTCCACCTGCACTCTGTCCAGCTCTGAGAACTATGCTGTGGTCGACTCAGTGCTGAATGACTGTCCTGAGGCTGAACCTGAAGACCTGTGGGAGGAGATTGCTGTTCCTTTATCAAAATACTTTACATTTAGTCATGCTCACCCTGATCTTGACACACCTCAGAAGCCGTCCCTGCGGCCACTGAATGGCTCCTCGTCCTCTAATCCCCGCAGACTCGGCATTTTAGTGGTTCCTCAGCCCGGCAGGACCTGGGGACCCATGTTTTTATCTCGGATTAGAAGAAGGAAATAAAGTAGGTTGTTTCCCTTTGCAAAAAAAGAGGAGTGGAACAAATGGCCAAACATGCACATTTCCTCTGTACACCTTTTGTTAACTCTAGGTTTTTAAATGCAAAGTACCTCATGAAACCCTCCTCTAGGTCACACACGCTGACAAACATACCCTTTCACATTTAATATATCAACGTTTGGTTTTCAACTTCTTCCCCTTAAAGCCAAACTATTTGTTCCTTTTGGCTACCCACACCCTTTTTATTTATTATTTGTTATTGTTATGATTTATTGTTTAAGGGAACCACTGACACTGCACATGTACAATTAAATGATATTGTCTAAACATATTGTTAATTGCTTTAATCAATAACTGTGTCCACATTGTACAATGAAATCTATAATTTTGTAAGACTGCAATCATTTACAATGTAAGATTGTAATATTACAAATTAATTCTCAGTGCATTTTTTTTGGAGTAAGTGCTTATGGTGTCTTTTGTGTTTTCATAGTTCTATTTGACTGCAGTTACTGTAGGGAAGGATCACCACAGAAACTCACAATCAGAGTTTCCAGCCTTAAAGGTAGGGTAGGTAAGAGTGCGCTAGAATTTGAAGGTACACAACCGAAAAAAATCCGCCCCTTCCTTACAGAGCCCCTACTCCAACACACACAAACGCACACATGACCAATGAGGGCACGAGATACGTTTGTGCAAGAGGTGGAAAGCTGACAGGCAGGTAGGCCATCCAGTTATTTTAGCCGGGCCGGCTCAGATAATTGGTCGTGCTTTTTACAGTACCACGGCTTCCACAGATTAAATATTTGTATATATTTATTGTCAAAGCATTTAATTTATTCATTGCTATCGGGATGTTAAGAGCATTCCATGGAATATAACAAAAAGTATTTCTGAAGTGAATTACCTACCCTACCTTTAAGTCATCGAATCTGGCTGCAGTCATTACATTTTGATGAACTCTAGTATTGACTCATTACTGAATCTTTTTAATTCAATTAAATTCAAAACCTTTATTTATCCATGTGAAATCCCATTGAGATCAATGATCTCTTTTTCAAGGAAGACCTGGGGGGTATACTACGAAGCTGGTTCAACCTAACCTGGATATGTTTGAGTTAGCCGGTTGGCCTAATCCAAAACATACGCGCTCTCGCTAAACTGTACTACGACGCGGGTTATCAAGTGGATCGCTCAAGCCAACCGTGTCCTATCTAGTTAGGTGCGCGTTCACATGAAAGGGGTGGTATTTGGAGCATTCGATCAATCACAAACATGGAGAAGCGTACTGACAGCGCAGCGTCATACTTCCTGAATGAACTATAATATTAGACATTAAACATCCATGACTTAAACACTTTATCCAGGATAAAAGCCACATAGTTGCACCTGCAAGGTGAATACAGCTGGTAAAAGAAAAAGTGTTTGAATACATACATTAATAGGTTTATGATCACTGCCCCGTCTAAGACAGGAGTGGATCTGACTTTAATTACATTGAGTTGAGTGTTTCGTCAACTTAATGTGTTGCTTAAAATAACACTTCTGCATACAGTATGTGACACTGTGAGTGTTGCACGGCCAGATACGGCTCAGCTGAAGCAGATAAGGAAATATATGATACATTATGATGTGATATGCCGCTGACTGTACTTAATGTTACTTACATCCGGTTACTTACATGTTGTGGCAGATATTTAAGTAAGCTTTCTTAACGCTAATGTTATAATAGTCAGATTGCTCTGAAGATGGGAGGTGATATTCTATTAATGTTTACGTTCACACAGTCGGTGATTTTTGCCGGTGTTATGCCGTAGATCAGGGATCACCAACTACATTTGTCCAAGGGCCAAAATGTATCCAATAGACACTACCGCGGGCCAGCGATTTTTATATAGCCCAGAATTTTGAAGTTGTTGACCGGGGGGTGCTAGTGGAGCACGCTCAGGTACTGCGGACCGCTTAAAGTTTAGCAGGCTCTTCACGCTAACAAAGGATCACTTCTAGGCAGGGTTGGGAGGGTTACTTTGTAAATGTAATCAGTTACTGAATACTGAATACATGCTCTGAAAGTAATCAGAATACAGTTTAGAATACTTTTGGAATACTTTCTTTTTCCATAACAGATGGGTATGTTTTGGTGAACAGGAGACACTTATTTTACTGTTTTAATGGCTTATCATCAAGAACTCAAACACAGCATCTTGGTGTCCTTCTGGACAGCTCTCTCATCTGCACCCCACATAAAAAACATCACCCGGACTGCATTCTTTGTACTGTCTTAAAACCTTTCCTTGGAATATGTTATGAATTGTAAAGTGTCCTTGGGTGCTTTGAAAGGCGCCCCTAAATAGAAGGAATTATCATTATTATTTATTATCTGAAACGATGTAATAACTTTTAAAAAAAAAATCCAGTCACTTGCCCCATGCATTCAGCAGCAGCAGGCCATTCACTTTGATTTGATTCCGTTATGAAATGTCATAATTTCGACAATAAATAAATGCAAACGTTATCTTGCACATTTTATCCAACTATCTCCGTTTCTAACTTTCAATATATTTTAAAAGAGATCTCTCTCTCTCTCTCTCTCTCATCTGCGTGCGGGGGCGGGGCCTCACAGACACGCTGCATCTCTTGCTCAGACATACTGCAGCGCTGTGCAGTGTGCACACAGTTCTGCCGGTAATGAATATTACATTTTGTGAGGAAACTTTTCCACCAAAAATTTCGATAAGTATTCCAAAATCTATTCTCTTCAGGTTTACGAAAGTAACTGTAATCAGATTACTCGTTTTTCAAATGTAACCCCAGCTGAATAGCTTACTTGATTTTTGTATTCTGATTACGTAACGCCGTTACATGTATTCCGTTAAAACCAAACCCTGCTTCTAGGCTACTGTCCCGCAGCTCCTGCCTCTCTGTTGGACTCTGTCGCAGCGGGGCTACTGCTTTGCTGCGGAGTGCATAAAGCAGACTCTTCACAACCAGTGACCTATCCTATATTACCTATAGTGAACTATCTATATGGCGCTGTTCACAACGAAGTATCACTTCTTCTTCAAGGCGGGGAAGGTTTCGCAGTACGCAGTCTACTGTTGGACTCCGATACTGCACCTTACTCACTAGACGTTGTAAAAAAGAAAATGGGTGGGGGGCGAACGCAGTCACCCCCGTCGTGCGGGCCGGATAAGGATGTCTGGCTGGCCGGATGTGGCCCGCGGGCCGCCAGTTGGTTATGGCTAGAAAGGATCCGTCTAATGTAAATATGACGTCACGTTCTCGTTCTAACTCACGTTGTAATCGGAGCGATCGGTTGTAATCGGAGCGGCTCGGAAGCGCAGTCACGTGGCTTAATGTTTACGTTTGGGATGGCGAGAAACTAAACTATATTAAGTATGTAAATACTTGTTAGCGGTCTTGCTGTTGAAAGAAGAATGACAACACTGTAGATCAGCAACACTATGGTTTATGTTGTATTCACAGGCAAGTCAACGTTGTTGCAGTAAAAGTCCCAAGATAGCTCCTGGTGCAATAAAATGTATGTTGCATGTTACTGCTGTAGATGTGTTCACCTCTTTTATATACCGTTGGGTAGTTTAATCTGCAGCAATGCATCATATTCTATAATATCATCATATATGTGTAGCTTTGTCTCGGTTGTATCTTTCAAAAGTAAAGTGAAACAGCTGTTTTCAGCTTTGTGATGATGCATTTTCCAGCTGATCCAAGAGGCTTTTTAAACACCTTACTTGGCTTAAGAGGGAGGGGAATTTTCTCAACACATAAAGGAACACTTTATCCTTCAGTTTATCACAAACATTACATCAACAAATTTGGAGATCCTAATTTGAATCCAGTCTGTAATTTGATATTAAGGTTTTAATAATGAAATGAGGTCATGAATCGAGTTCAAGGTTAAGATCATCTTTATTATCCTATGTACAAAAATTAACATACAACATTAATATACCAGTTACAAATAAAACAAAAATAACATTATGCAACTCTGATCTTCTTGCTGATACTTTTCAAAGTTACTTTTACATTTGCTCTACTTCTGCTACTGTTTGCTCTGCTTTCAACTTCTCTTTCAACTCTGCTCTTTACTCTGCTTTCCCTGTTTCCTCTGTTCTCCTCTCCTCATCTTCTCCTCAGACTATCCTCCTTTTGCTGTATCCTCTCCTCTCCTGTTCTCCTCTCCTCATACTCTCCTCCTTTTGCTGTCTCCTCTCCTCCTCAGACTCTCCTCCTTTTGCTGTTAGATATTTAGACTGTAATGACAGCTTATGATATACTTTTTATAACTACATCAATCACATGCAATGGATTAAAAACGTTGTTTTACTTACCACCTCTTTACAGCTCCATTCATCTCCAAGCTTCCAACATTCACCTGGCGGTGGTGCCTTGGATGAAAACAACTTTTGATATGATACAATACAACAACAATAGTTAACACCTATCCACAGCAATAAGCACAAAGAGAAGACTAATGGTCTCTTTTATACCAATTTCTATTAGAGTGAAATGAACTGTGCCATGTCACATAGGATTGGAATGGATGATTGGCTGTGTTTTGTGAATATAGAGGAGATGGCAAAAGTAAATATACTTTGTTCTTACCTAAAGCATCTATCCTCCTCCTCGTACACCTCCCGCATTAGACTCTGGGGACTTAGCTTTTAAAATCTTGTTCAAGCTGTCCACTCTGTAGTTGGATCTCATGACCTCAGCTTTATGACCCACCCGGCCTGAAAAAGGGTGTCTACGATGGCTGGTACTGAGAGGTGTTATGGTCCTCTTCTGCCTTTTGTGTTTGGGGGGGCGTGAAGGTGAGAGGAAGACTACTGTCATGTGGGGTGTGTTGCTTTACGTCCTCCAAAAGATAATTTAGTCTTGATATCACTGTACACATGAACGTCTCATCCTGTAGGTGGTATGTGTGCTCAGTAATTTCCCGCAATAAGGTCCCACACTGCTGTCGTTTCCTATCTCTTGAGGACTTTGAGTGGTTACCACTGCTCTGATTACAACGAGAGTTAGGACGACGTCTCTTCTCAATCTTCCCGCGTCCCGCCCACCCCGACCCTTTCCGATTACAGCCGAGCCGCTCCGATTACAACGAGAGTTAGAACGAGAACGTGACGTCATATTTACATTAGACGGATCCTTTCTAGCCATAACCCCGCCAGTTGGTGGTCACTGCCGTAGATTGAAGCCCTGCCGTAGATTGAAGCCCTGTTCGCGGGGACGCGCAAACGTGACGTCATCGCCTGTGCTGAGCGTTCGTCTAGTTTAATAAGCTTTTTTCTCTCTTTTGAATTATATATTTCCCGTCAGATTAAAAAGCAAACGGCTGAATAAATAATGTGCATACAATTGCGAGGATGCTCGTTTTAAGGACACTTTTCAGATAGTCACAATCTTCGTATTGGAACAAACTTCCGTTTTTGAGTGTAGTCCCATTCTGCTATGTTCCTCCTTCCTACAGAACAGACAATGACAGGATAATGTCATTTATCAGTATAGTCCTATTTCTTAAAACCTTCTCTGTTGTTTAAGTGTCTGATAACCACGAATAGTAAGCAATGATATGACAGTAATGATAGGCTATAACATCAGACACCGTGTTATTTTCAAGCAAGCCTAAAAGAGAATGTGTTCAAACTGGCTTCACTCGCTTTAATTGCTCCTTTGAATGTAATTTTCCTCTGCTTTCCTACTCAACAAATGTTTGTATTGTAATGCCACTCATATTTTATTTTATTTTAAAGTGACATTGAATGTTTTGAAAGGTGCCCTAAAATAAAGTGTATTATTGATCTTATATCTGTGCCTATATCACACTATTAATGTTCCTTATTTTACACTAAGTTTTTCCTGGTGTCAATAGGGAAGATCTGCACTGTTCTCTACATAACATGTTCAGCAGAGCAGGTATTTCTCCTGCAAGATATGGCACCCCCCCTACAACTTTGTCCAAGACAGTCACAACTTCTCAAAAATCACACTGGTGTTGCCTGTTCCCCTCTAGTTTATGCTCACCAAAGCATTTTACTCTGGGACCAGCAGGTGAAAAACTAAAGAGGGGCTTCCAAATCCGGCAGACCAGGTGTTGTAGCTGCCGGATTTGGAACCCCCCCTATATCTTTGTCCAGGATAGTCATACACTCACCAAAATCACACTGGTGTTGCCTGTTCCCATCTAGTTTGTGCTCACCAAAGCATTTTACTCTGGGCCCAGCAGGTGAAAAACTAAAGAGGGGCTTCCAAATCCGGCAGACCAGGTGTTGTAGCTGCCGGATTTGGAACCCCCCCTATATCTTTGTCCAGGATAGTCATACACTCACCAAAATCACACTGGTGTTGCCTGTTCCCATCTAGTTTGTGCTCACCAAAGCATTTTCCTCTGGGCCCAGCAGGTACAAAATTATAGGGGGTGTTCCATATCCGGCAGCCAGCCACAACACCTTCTCTGCCGGATATGGAAGCCCCTCTTTAGTTTTTCACCTGCTGGGCCCAGAGTAAAATGCTTTTGTGAGCATAAACTAGAGGGGAACAGCCAACACCAGTGTGATTTTGGTGAAGTTGTTACTGTCCTGGACAAAGTTGTAGGGGGGGGTGCCATATCTGGCAGGAGAAATACCTGCTCTGCTGAACATGTTATGTAGAGAACAGTGCAGGTCTTCCCTATTGACACCAGGAAAAACTTAGTGTAAAATAAGGAACATTAATAGTGTGATATAGGCACAGATATAAGATCAATAATACACTTTATTTTAGGGCACCTTTCAAAGCATTCAATGTCACCTTAAAATACAATAAAAAACTAAATATGAGTGGCATTACAATACAAACATGTGTTGAGTAGGAAAGCAGAGGAAAATTACATTCAAAGGAGCAATTAAAGCGAGTGAAGCCAGTTTGAACACATTCTCTTTTAGGTTTGCTTGAAAATAACAGTGTCTGATGTTATAGCCTATCATTACTGTCATATCATTGCTTACTATTCGTGGTTATCAGACACTTAAACAACAGAGAAGGTTTTAAGAAATAGGACTATACTGACAAATGACATATTATCCTGTCATTGTCTGTTCTGTAGGAAGGAGGAACATAGCAGAGTGGACTACACTCAAAAACGGAAGTTTGTTCCAATACAAAGATTGTGACTATCTGAAAAGTGTCCTTAAAACGAGCCTCCTCGCAATTGTATGCACATTATTTATTCAGCCGTTTGCTGTTTAATCTGACGGGAAATATATCATTCAAAAGAGAGAAAAAAGCTTATTAAACTAGACGAACGCTCAACACAGGCGATGACGTCACGTTTGCGCGTCCCCGCAAACAGGGCTTCAATTTACGGCAGGGCTTCAATCTACGGCATAACACCGGAAACCCTGAGTTTTCCCTGAAGTTAGCCGGCTAAGCGAAAATCCTGGGTTGCGTTCCAATAGTCCATTTAGCTTAGGAACCTTCCTAACCAAGTGAAATGACCCGGAAGTACGTCAGTGTCAGCCATGTTAAGTGCCGTTCCAATTCTCCAAATGAAAGGAAAGGAGGTTTCAAACTTCCTTTATAACCTTCTTTAGCTTAGGAACCACTGGACCTCCCTTGACGAAAGGAGAGGAGCAAATGCTGCCCCACAATGCATTGCAGCTGCAGCATTTGCCGTCACTCAACAGTCGGCCGTTCACGGAAACAACCGATTATGACCGAGAAATTATATCATGAATGTTACGGTGCTTATTAAGCATTTTAAAACGTATGTGGTAAGTTGCCAAAGTGCTTTGTTCTGAACTTTCATCAGTATTATAATCAAAAAGAGAAATATGAACGTTAGTTTTTACTGAAATGATCAAATAAAGTCAACATTTCAGTCTTTACTGAGCTGTGTGGAGTTTGTTCAACTTTTAAAAGATGTTTGAATGGTGATATACACAGTGATAGATGTTAAGGACTAACGTTTATAATAAATACATTTGTATTGATTTTAAGATCTTTTCATAGTTCATACAATCATACGTATTGGGATCATTTGTATTAATGTGGACCGGAGGGAGAGGGTGACAAGCATAAGTTTCACTTTCCTTTTTTATTTCAATTCCAACTTTGGTCATGAAGAATATGTTTCTCTGTTGTCCCCGTTCATAAAGCAACAGCATCAGAGCAAGGTGCAGAGTCTCTAGATGAGTTTAAAGTAGTCCCTCCTTCTTATTATACATCCATGTTGTAGTCTGCTATAGAAAACTGTAGTTTCCATAGTTTCCCCACAGCAGCAGACGCACATTCATGACGTCCGCTGGCGCATCATAAACACGTCGGATAGTGAAAGTGCATTCGGATTCTCTAAAGCAGAGGTTCTCAATTGTTTTTCAGCCAAGGACCCCTTACAAGATAGAGAATACACCAAGGACCCCCTCATTCTGATTTGTGATTTTGGGCTATATAAATAAAAATTGACTTGACTTGACATGTATGTCCCTTGGAATAATCTGATGTAGCCTATTTTTTACACTTCTATAGTCTTAGTTATGTGAAAGAACAACACAAGAGCAATGTATTAGAAATATATTAGATATGTATTAAAAATATTTGCACCATCTCAACAAAGAATACCCATAAAACAATCAATCAATTAGCTGCAAGTAATACTGTACCTAAACAAAATATCAAAGGGAAATCAAGAGAAAAGTGATCATTTGAAGTGCATTTCAACACACACACACACCACACACACCACACACACCACACACACCACACACACACACACACACACACACACACACACACACACACACACACACACACACACACACACACACACACAAAGATAACACATCAAGTGTTTCACTCTTAGTTCAAATTAAATGATTTATAAAAGTCTAATAACAAAATAAATGCAGGCTATAAACAATTGAACACATACCTGCATTGCAACATATATCAAGTAAATTGCAAAACAACTGCAACTGCATTGCTACAATCCCAAACCACTACTTGTAATGGCAGCCAGCTCTGGACACTATTGGAGTGATGCAAGGCAGTCCATGAAGCTGATTGCTTCTCTCTGCAAGTGAAGACACACATATCAAACTAAATCAATAAATGCAACATACAGTATCTGACATTTCTGTTGCTCTCACACACACACACACACACACACACACACACACACACACACACACACACACACACACACACACACACACACACACACACACACACACACACACACACACACACACACACACACACACACACACACACACACACACACACACACACACACACACAGGGTTTAAAGTGGGCGGGAACGATCCAGAACAGCGTTCCGGCACCTTCGATTAATAAGTAAATAAATCTGATTGGCAGTTTTATACATAATAATGTCAAGCGAGTTCACAGGGCTGCCAACTCTCACACAATTGACATTTTTCACACGCTCTCAGCCACAAGCCCATTTTCTCAAGCAGTGAAAAACAAATTCATAACTGATAATGTCATGGTGCGAAAAGAGGACACTACTGCACATTGCGCAACAGCAGCACCAGGCAGCAGACCATCTGAATAGCGAGAAATATACACAAATGTATTATATTGTAACTTATTCCCATGCATGTTGCTCAAAGTAATCTCAGTCAGTCTCACTTCTGCGGCTCTCCCTCTCCTCTCGCGCCAGTGCGATGAGCCGCGCAGAGCCGGACACATCAGTGGACTCATCCAATTGAACCGCGAATTTAGACCCTCTCAGTCTTTCCAGCAGTTGTGATTTGATATCAGCAGACATGTCCTAAATTCGTCGTCTGCTCTTTAGCAGAAACAGACGTAACATTAACCATCCGTTGTTGTTGCTGGCTGTAGTCCTCGCCCTTCCTCTCAAAAAAAGCCCGGTCTTTTTTTACATAATCTGGATCTGATTTTTAAATGTATAGATTTGTTAGATTAGAACGTAATCTATGAACTATTTTAGATTAAAAAAATAAAATATTATTTGTTGAACTATGAAGCCTTTTGTAAAAAAAAAAAAAATGAGAAAAAAATGATATCATGATAATTTAAATGAATGAATCTGAAAACTTTTCACGGACCCCCTGGCAGAGTGCCACGGACCCCCGGGGGGTCGCGGACCCCACTTTGAGAACCACTGCTCTAAAGCACCGAGGTCTCTTCTCCTAATCCTTTTGAATTCTCCTATCCACTATCCCTTAACTCCGTGACGTTTCACTCAGAGATCAGGAGATAGGGTTAGAATTTAGGAGCTGATTTTTGGATTATCGGAACGCAACCCTGCTTCGTAGTATACCCCCCTGCAGCAGTAGGTTCCACATGAAGACATAACAACATAAATAACAGAACAGCAAAAGGACATCATACAGCAACATTTACAGGGATTACAATTTACATATCTATCCGCATGTACAGGTACCAACAGCATCTGATCACAATGTTTCTATCTGAACACTTGTGACTCATCTGTTTGTTTTTGAATACTAAATGCCATAACGCTATTGCAAATGTCAACACATGGACATTAGACACTCAACAGGAAGCAAAACGTTTCCTGTCTGAGCGATTAGTTTAATAATAAGGAAGACTGAAATGACTCAGTTTGTCGTACTAACTTTGCATTGTCCTACTCTGAATTAACACATACTTCAAGTAATTTTCCATCTGTCACCAAACCTCCCTTTAGTGTGATTGACTCTGCAGTTTCATCTCTTACATCGGCTCATTACCTGCGTGGACTGTTCTCATGTCACGCTTGATTGAAAATAGACTACTTTATTGCAGAGTTTGGGCTTTTCATCAGGGTGTGATCACTCAGACAAAAAGCCAAAACATGTTGTGAAAGTAGCGATAATGAACAACAATATATATATATTTGTACCTCTTCGTACATACAGACAAAATGTGCAGTTGCAGAGGTAGTTATGTGTGAACATTTGTATTTTTTTCCCACCCAAATACATCCCACTGGTGGCTCTGAAAGAGTCTATGGGCGCTGTCGAGGATGTGATTGCTGATATAGGAGAGCTACACGAACCATGCTGCCAACTAATCTGGGTGGCCATACACACAAACATTACTGGATGCATTCATATGGCTATTTTTGCCTGAAAAGTAGCTTCAGATGAAAGTACACTGATATGAGTGTCATCACACCACCACAACATATCAGAAGTGAGATGTGAGGATGAAGTAAGGCTTCATTGTAGGTTAGCCATGTTGCTGACCCCTGTGTGAACCCTGGTTTGTTGATGTTCCCCATATTGAAGTGTTTCCTCAAGGGGAGAATCTCTAAGCAGCTTTTCCTCCACTTCAAAGGGACAAAATGTAGGGCTGCTTTGCATAATCAGGTGGGGAACAGCTTTTTGCCAGGGAGGCAGGAATTAATTTGTGGCACCGCCAGATGTAATCATTAAAACCCTAGTCATCGACAATAAAGAGAGGAGCGTTGGAATGCCAGAGGACACTAAAGCTAAGCTAAGCAGGCGAATCTGGACTGAGCTCTGCTGAAACATAATGGCCTTATTTCAGATTGGTAACATTCAGTTTTGTCACTCGGTGGTTGTTTTAAATGTACATTACAATTTTAGTGATGAGAATGCACCATTAAAACAGGTATTAGGCAGCATTACACATTATGTCAGTCAAACTGAGAGCCATTTAGCTGTATGTGTAGGCTTTAAAACTCCACTCACAGTCTGTAAATGTACTGAAGGGCTCACTCTCACTGCTCTCATTAACCCCTGTTACCAGCAGCTGTTTTCAGCACAAAATGTTTTATAAAAAAAGAAACTCTCTAACCCACTTTACTCTATGCTCAGCACCAAGCAGCACACGTACACATTTTGTGGTTATAAGATAGTTTTAAGTTGGGTACAATGTTATAGACTTTGTGACAGGAAAGACTTCAAAAAGCATTCATTATTTGTGCAGCTCTAATCCAATCAGATCTAACCCACAATAATCACACTGTCAATGGGATAAGTTCCCCCATGTGAAAATGTTTAACTTGAAGAGTTTGACTGAATATGCCTGACAGTTAACAAGCGGGACTATAGATTTAGTACCTTTTTGGGTATCCATCACTCATTTCAAACGTCATAATTTGTCAATATTCCATTAGAAGTGAGTGAACAGGATTGCTGCTCTTGATTGATTGTCATACTACTAATCTCTGAGGGGGGGAAGTCTGCAAAGAATAAATAGCTGTAAGGGTCAAGTCAAACTGGTTTTCTATGTGAACATGGAAGAGAACCTTATTATGAACTATGACTGGGTCTACCAAGGCAGTACATCTGATGTGCAATATGAAAAAACTAGCTGTTATCATCTTGCCACTTGCTGTATAATGAACCAGCAGCAAATATGACAGTACAACCTAATCGTCTGGCTGTGGAAGCAAAATCCAATACTTAATTTAATTTAAGGGCAGACTGAAAGAAAGGTTCCTCTCAAGTATTATTTGTCAAAAATTGAGCAGAGTCAATATCAGCATAGACAGAAAAGAAGCGAGCAGAAGGAGAAGTGAGAGGGTGACTACAACAACTTCAAGATATACAGACATTTGCATATTATCTACTGTTTGTCTGACATAAACACTGACTCTAAATGCAAAAAAGAAGTTCAAGTGTTTTGTTTTTGTGTTGTTTACAGATTTAGCAGAGAGCACAGTAATCACACCTATTTCAAATAAATCAGCAAAATACTGAAAATGTAAAATGGAGAAATGGAACAAAACTTGAGTAGTTTGATCATATTCAAAATCGTTAACATGACTCATTCTTGTCTGAACTTTTTTGTTTTTTTACTGCATATCCAAAATGTGCATTATTTCAAAACTTGTTTTACATTAAAGGGGTCTCATGGGCAAAATAAACCACTCAAGCTTTAAGAGAACTTCCAGACCAACTGCTGTGTGGCCCCCATAGACTGTATAGTGGCCCCTGATGAACTACACCGGGAGGAGTTGTGAGTGCTTGTACCTCCTGCAGTTCCCAGCTGTGGGGAAGGAGACTACCATAACATCCACACAAGAAGACAGAGCACAGGCTCAACTGACTGAAGGCAGGGAGGATTAGCCTTGACCGGACATTCAGTCATCTTTTTAGGAAACACAAAACTAATCGGGATATATTAAAAGTACAAAATCAAAAAGTTGAACACAATTTTGATACAATGACAATGGTCATAAACATATGATCCTTATTATCCAGCTACAAAAATGTTGCAGTCCACAAAACAATATAGCAGATTATATTATGAGTGCTGCCCATATCCATGTGACCCTACTAATTCAACCCATCTAATTTTACGAGATAAAATAATTCATTTATAAATGTTATAAAAAAAGACCCATACTAAAAGATAAATTATTAAAAACCTTATTAACACGTTGTGAGATTCTGGGGGCCTGCACTGACCTCTACTGTGTTCAAAAATGTACACTGCACAAATGAGTCCTTAACTTAACAACACGGTCTGTGATGGAGAATTCAATGTATTTTAATTAAGTCATCACTGTTATATGCTTTTTTAAACAAATTCCACTAAACAAATAACACAATCCATGTGACTTGCCAGGTTTTGATCCTTCTGACAGCCCGGCAGAGCTGGATACTTTGAGTCAGACTTTAATCAAATGACATTAGGCTTGACCTCAACTTTTCTCATTGTGCGCCTGCAACATAGAATAACAAGCAGAAATATTTAGAGCTTTTATCCTTTCAGCCATTTAAATCTTTATGTATTTTGTAGTTATATTGATGTTTGAAATTGGCTTTTGCATTACTACCCCAATGTATTTCTGAGTCAAATAAAGGTTGAATGAATGAACCCTTATTACCACATGATTTTAAACATCTCTCTTTTGCTTGACTGCTGCTATTCTCCAGAGGACACCATTCCTTATTATCAGTAAGACAATACTTTACGAAACCTCATTCCAGTACTTGGAATACTTCCCGCAAAACACATGTTAACCAGCTCCATAGCACATACACATACAAAGAAACATACACTGAGGCTCATTATTGACACTTATTTGACCCCTGTATGGATCCCTGCCTGGTGTTCTCTTGGACTAAAATTTCCATCCAGCAATGGAGTACACTCATCTTAGTATTATCTTCACTTCCCCACTTCAAACCTTGTTGAAGTGGTGAAGGAAAAGCATGAATAATAGATTTTTCTCCCCAAAGGGGAAAAGGGGAAAATAAGTCAGAGGGGGGATAGGCTGAAGGAGGGGAAGTATGAAGTACCTGACTTTATACATTTCATCCCAATACTTTCAGTTTAAAACCTTAACATTAAAACCAAATACAACAGTGCATGTGATGTTACAAAGGATCGAATGGGTGGCACTTACTTAAATTAAGAATGTTCGCAGAAGGGTTGGAGGTAATTCAGAAATAATAGAGTCTTCCTGGAGCCCACCTTTAAAATGCTTAGATTGGATATTCAATAGTCTATTCATCACATTTTATGTAGGCACTTAAGCACTTATACATAATATATTTATAATTCATATTCAGCCGGTCGTAGTGGAATGTGTGAAGCTGTTAAGTGCTGCAAGATGCCATCTCTCTCCTCTCAAATGTTTCACACCATTTATTTTTATTTTCATTAAAAGAAACTTGGGCATTTGCCTTTGAAATCTGGCACTGAATTATATTGATCGCCTATTCTACAATAAAAAACGTATTATTCTACCTTTTAAGTTTCTTACAATGCGAAGTAGCTTTAGAATTTCCCAAAAGTTTTATCTGACAATAGAAACAAAGTGCGGCTCTGTGAGGATCCACTCAACATAATGCTTACCTAGTACGGCTAAGTCTGTAGGGAATGTCCTACATTTGAAAAAGTATTGAACAAATTGAAATGTAGACCTGATGGTGGCACTAAGTAAGATGATAAGTTATTTCGACCATAACAATGTTAACATCTTTGTCTGAATCACATTTAATACAATTCATCCAATGGTTAGTGACAATGCCATCAATAGGGTCATGATATGGCCAAAATATTCTGTCATTTACTGCAAAATGGATGCATCATTGTTCCCTAGTAAAAAATCTGCAGGCATATTTGCAGTTTTCAAGACCCAGTAATCATTGTGCTGAGCAGACAGGATGATGCTTGCCTTGTTCCGAGAGTTTCACAAGGCCTACTGAAGGTGACACCGAGGCCAATGCAGCGCATAATCTGAAGTCAGCAATAAGGCAGGTGGCAGAAGGGAAGTGTCTTCGGTTTATCCTCCCTGTCCAATTCTTCTCTTCCTGCCTCCCTGTTCCTTCTATGCTTTCACAACTTGCTATTCTCTCTGTCTCCTTGTCGCCTGATGACTTGTTCTCCCTTCCTCTACATCTCTGTATCAGGCTGTCTTTCTTACCCCCGATCCCTCTCTCTCTCTCTCTCTTTTTCTCACCCTCCCTCCCTCGAAGAGTAGGCATTTGATGTTGCCAGCCCTAGCACAGAGGTAGACAGTGATGCTGTATAGCTTTTCTCTGCCTATTAATGTCTTAACTCCTGCTCTGCCTTCTGCAGGACGTCTACTGAGACATCATCTCCCACACCGCATGCTCTAATGACAAGACTGGACATCCTAATCAAGTCTACTGTGTGTGTGTGTGTGTGTGTGTGTGTGTGTGTGTGTGTGTGTGTGTGTGTGTGTGTGTGTGTGTGTGTGTGTGTGTGTGTGTGTGTGTGTGTGTGTGTGTGTGTGTGTGTGTGTGTGTGGTACAGGTACATTCAAATGAGGTGAGAAGCAGGTTTCAAATTCATATAAGCTGAAATGAATGTGGTGACAGGCAGCAGCAGCAGCAGCAGCACCTTGTCCTTCTGACAGGAAAACACTCTGGCCTGATGCAATCTGATGAAAATATTATTTTTTGGGGGCATAACATAGATAAATATTACATGAAATATATTGATTTTAAAATAAAAACATTGGAATTGGACATATAATAACATTACACAGTAACAATTAGCAGGTTCAATATTCTACAAAAAGGTATCACAACATTATCATAAGCTCTGCCTTGATATTTCCCCGCAAATGTAATATCAAGGCATCTTTCTGTCCTAAATTCTGAAACAATTCTGCTCCAGGAAATGGGGAGAAACTAATGTATCTGTGGCAATAAGATAAACTTGTAAATTAAGATAAATATCCATTGTGATGGGTGCCAAAATTGCTTTTCCAGTGTCAAACAAAAATAATGATATCACGAGAGCACAATCTTCACAGTTAGAGTTGAGGGTTTACTCAGACTGCTTTAAAATGGATGCCCTGCCACACTGTCACACGCTGACGTTTACCTGTGCGGTGGCTTCACAAACAGGACTCATTATTTCAGCTATAGTTTTAGTTGAGCAAAGAAGCATGAACCAGAAGAGAGAGCATTTTTACAGATCCTATTGTAGTATTGGGCAGAGACAGAATGTATTCACGATAATGTTTTTAACTCCTAAATGCACAGTATTTGAAACACTCAACCATGTCTAATCTAACTCTAAACCTAACTATTTATAACTTCGACATCTGAATCTCAACGATTTACCTACACATAACTGTCAACATAATAACCCTACCCCACTATGGCATCTTTGTTATTTTACCAAGAACACAATCTTACCTATTGACTAAGAGATTATTGCCTGACCTCAGCTTCATTTCACAATAATACATAACAAATCATGAATCGGTAATTTTGATCATTATGGCTCCTTAAAAGGTTGTTTTCTAATACAAATATAGTTGCAAAATTCAAAGTAGATATATTTTCTTTGCTCTAATCCAGGGGCGTCAAACTCAATTTCATCCCGGGCCACATCAGCATTATGGTTGCACTCAAACGGCCAGTTGTAATTTTAATTATATATATAAATATACATATGTAAATATATAATATATATTAAATAATGTATTATATTACATTGTTGGCCCTGCATTGGATTAGTATCAGTTCTGTTAATATCTTCCTAAATAACTACGTCTGAAAGCAGAAGTCTAGGGCAAATAATTGAAAGTAAATATTCAACAATTACACCAATTGTATTGTATATTATATTCTTTGCAAGCTCTTGCGGGCCACAAAAAATTAGGTTGCGGGCCGGATTTGGCCCCCGGGCCTTGAGTTTGACACCCCTGCTCTAATCTCTCTATGAATCCGTCTTATGTCCCTTTTTATTCTCTCAACTTCTCTCTAATGTCTGTTCATCTTCCTCTCTTTCCTGGAGTGATTGCTCAATTACCAATCCTCACCCTCAGGCTGTAAGGTGAGCAAATGAAGCAGGATTTATTGGCCGTGTAAAAAGACACACTTTTAATTTCTCATTCCTCGCCCTCTTTGTCTGTCAGAGTTCACTGTGCTCATTAGTGAATTGTGACACTTCTAATTTAAGGTGTTTCTGGCTTTGTAACGATTCAGTGAGCTTAGTACTTAACAACAGAGGAGGGAACAACTACTGAATAAATGTATGAGGGAATCAATAACTCATAAACTTTGCTTCATATCAAAATTGATATTAACAAATAATGCAATATCATGCGAGCTGGTTTGTATTAAAACATATTTTCAGCTGGTTTCAGCAGTACTAAATAATGGAACGTTAATCAAGGCCAACCTTTCTATGCATATTTTCCAGCTGCATGTTCTTCCTCTGCTCCACTCCTTATGTCTGAAGTCCTTCTTTCTCTTCCCCTTAATCCTCTCTTCCCCTAAGTGCTAGCTCCCAGCCTGGAGCCTCAGGGATCCACACAACTTGATTGTGTTTTGATGTTCTTGTGAAACCTACAAGTGCACTCAGCACTCAAGACCCATAACATACATTCTCAAGACCGTTCACCCAGAGGAAAAGAGACGGTGGGGAAGGGATGAGTATTTACCATTATCCCTGTCAGTGCAGTGTACACACTCGCAGATTCATATATATACTCAATATCCTGTATTGCCATACATGTGAGGGAAACATAAAACATGTTGTATGAACCGTAAATCCTCAATACTTCACTTCATATCATGACCACTGACATGGAATGACTAAACGATATGCCCATTGTAATTCATGTCGTGTTAACCATTTATTTTACTGTGTTTGGTAGCTTGAATTGAAACGTAATAAAACTTCAAAAAATGAAGTGTTTTCAATTACTGGCTAATGATCGTTTTAGTCAGATGGATGCTGGGAGATGTCACCAGACTTTATATGATAGCAAGAATTACATTTGTGCAGGCGCGAAACAAGGGTTAGGGAGGTGTCAATCAAGCACAGTTGGTAGGAGCCCACAGCCCTGAGAAGAAGTCCAATTAGGCAACATACGTGGAAACACTTGTGTGGGTTGGTGAGTTTATGTAGGGCTTTTAACATGATTGACAGCCACACCAAATGCTAACTAAGCATTGCCACTGACTTAAACATTAAACCCAATTAAATAACACAATGTAAATATTAGTAAATATTAACATGAAATAGTTGTTAAACTCCACTGATGAGCAAATCTTATGTTACCTCAAGTGTTAAAACAGTGATTTTTTTTATTTCTACTGGTGTTTTTGTAGATTTGACCATCATTTCTACCATTTTTAATATGTATTTATTTAATTAATATTCACCAAAAGAAAAGCCGTATTAAAGCAGACATCATGCCAAAAAACTTGAACAATAGCTCCCAGTAATCAATGTCAGTGTGACAGTGAGCCAGCATAAACACTATTAGGACCTTTTTAGAAACCATTGAATGAACTGTGTTTGGCTCGAAATACCAAACAGATCATGCATTGTAGCATCCCATAAACCCCTCTGTTTCAGCCCTGTTTCAAAAGTGCTGATTCTCTGTCTGTTACTTTAGATGAAAATAAGGAGCCACTCCCCACGCCCCTCTGAGAGATATTTGGTTAAAAAACACGCAATAGGCGCGTTCACACCGGAGTACTTTTACCCGCACCTTTCCCGTTTAGTCCCGTTAGTGCCTGGAATTTTGCATTCACACCAAAAAGAGAACTTAGTTCCGAGAACTTTTACCCCCATTTTTTGTGGGGGGGGGGGGTTGTGAAGCCGCCATTGTATTTGCTGCCATTGTATTTGCTGCCATTGTATTGGCTGGCATTAGCATTATTAGCATTAGCATTAGCCCCGCGCACCAACGGAGAGAGAATAACTTATGGCAACACAAAAAAAAACATGGGAGCGGTGGAGTGATGAGGAGGTGTCGGCGTTCTGGCGATTTACTCGGAAGGCTTTCACCGCTTTAACTCCAAAGTACTTGGAGTGAAAGCGGCTATTGGTGCTCTAGGAGGTTATTAAGGTGATAAGGTGGGCGGGGGTTAACTTGGTTGGTGATTGGCTAATGGTTACAAGCCAAAAAATCGTTATGGCATCAAGTGAGCTAATCTTTTTTCCTGAAACTTTCAGAATCTCTTTACAGAGGGGACATACGTTTATAAATAAAAGACATGATAAAGTGGATTTTGCATAATAGGTGACCTTTAAGGACCATCTCAGGGTTAATTACTCACATGCCGCAGCATAGGTGCAGTTTGCTGAACGGTTATATTGTTCTCTGTAAAAATGTATTCTAAAGTTCAGCTGAATATGATAGGCTTCAGCAGAAGTAGTTAGAGAAATTGATCCAGTATCTTCCATAGCCGTCCACTTTAGTGCATAGAGTCTATGCTTAGAAGACAGAAAGGAGGTGTTTGTGTTTTCATATTTCTCTTTCCTGGAGGTAGATCGCATCGATGTGACAGGCGGCTGTTGGCCAGAATATCAAAGCTGGACTGAATGAGGTACTCCCTGAAATCAATGAGTAGGCTTACTATATTTGAAAAATAAGGCTTCGGAAATTCAATATACTGCAGGGATATTTAATAAATCTTGTAATGGAGCGACTTTTAATGATTTTCTGGGAATTTTATTTAGCTATTTACATTGTGTATTTCTGCTATGTAAATCAACATTCAAACACAACATGGCTGATTGAGGCATGTTAGGTTCACTTGTTTCCTTGTTAACAAGCAACAGCTTGCTGTTTGGGTTAATAAGGAGAATCATGACAGAACATTAACTGATCTACCAACCGTGAGGCAGAAACAAATGTTTTATTTTCTAATGTCTCAGAGGGTATTTTTCTTCAAAATGTTGTATGGTGTGTTAGACACATCACACACACGTATGCACCTTTGCTTATTAGGTTCAACGTATTGCTTTGAAACCAACCTAATTCCGTTTAGGTTTTTTGTTTGACATAATACATTTAATTAAAGTCAACGTTTCTGCTTTATCAGTGTATGGCAATTGAGTGACATTGCTTTTGTTTAACTCTTAAAGGTGGGGTAAGTAAGTTTGAGAAACCGGCTCGAGATACACTTTTTGTTATATTCCATGGAATGCTCTTAACATCCCGATAGCAATGAATATCTTAAGTGCTTTGACAAAAAATCCATAAAAAAAATTTCATCTGTGGAAGCCGTAGTGCTGTAAAAAGCACCGCCAATCATCTGCGCCGGCCCGGCTAAAGTAACTGGATGGCCTACCTGCCTGTCAGCCTTCCATCTGTGCACAAACTTATCTCGTGCCCTCATTGGTCATGTAAGCGTTCATGTGTGTTGGAGGAGAGGCTCTGTAAGGAAGTGGCAGATTTTTTCCGGCTGTGTATTTTCCAATTCTAGCGCACTCGAGCTGGTTTCTCCAAAATTACCTACCCCACCTTTAACTGATGAAAGAATGTGTGTTTATTATTTTAATAATATCAGTTAAAAATATTCCAACTGCAAAGAAACGTGAATGTCAAAGCCTTGGAGGCAAAGACATAGGTCAAAGTGTGAAAACATAAACAGTCTCTTGTGTTATTGCTGCTTTGCCACATTCATTATGCACGGCTAGTTTAAATGAATAATGCAGGTGACTAAATGGTTCAACAGAAGTAGTTCAATTATCATCATGAATTATAAATGTATCATTAAAAGGTGCTCTGAGATTTTAGTCACACAGTGAGGCGTTGCATAATCACTTTGCCAGATTTGATTGTCAAAAAAACTCCTCTTCAACACGACCTCATCGCAAACAACAACAACACAATATCTGTACTCAGGCCGAGAGAACCACTTCACAATATCGATATCAAGTATTTAATTTGAACAGAAAATAAATTCCCACTTGCTCAAGGTAACTGATGCATCTTGAGTGTTTACAGTCATAAGTAGATCAAATGATCTCCAGAAGAAAATGTGACAACTGGTGCCTGAGTCATCAGTATGACAAACAAAACTCACATCTTTCCACTTGTGAAAAAATGTTATTCTTCATTTTCTTTTCACCAACTTTTCCTCTCCTAGTCTAATGGTCTGATAAAAATGTATAATTTCTACATTTTCTCCCTTCACCCCTTGTCCCCGGCCACGTTTCATCCACTTGGCTAACCATCATTCATCAGCTATACCAAGGAAATTACAGGGGAATTCAATTATTAATGTGCTTTAAGATCCAAATGAAGCCTCAATATACACTTCAGATTTCCATCCATCCATCTTTATAACATACTGTACCTGCCATACATTCAGTGTCAGAGCTGCAATGGTGCCCCTCTCTCTGCATTTGATTAAAGAAAAGGGGAAACCCTTGTCATGCAATAGCCACGTCAAATTTCCAAACATATTTTTATATTATTCAGATGAATCGACTTCATGACAGCTACAAGCTTGAATTGTAGTCTAGTTGAAGTCTACAGGGTCTGAGAAATCTGGTGTTAAACATGTCTGTGAGCCAGGATATTAACAAATAAACCAGAAAGATTCATAGTAAATGCAACAGTAAACGTTTTTTAAATTAAAAAGAGAATATAAAATATAAATGGAAATAATTACTTTCTTTCATATAACACTTCTTGAAGAAAATGTGTAGGCAAGAAAGGTTAAGTACGTGGACTGAAAGGTAATGAAGTGAAGATCCAGTGGAGATTGAATAACTGGCAGGAAGTACAAAGACACAGCAGGTCAAATGAGGCTCTAACCCTTAATAGGATCAATGAGTCATAACTTATGACTCATAAGTGGAAAGTGAGAAAAAGGCATTCATTGGAATTAAGTCAGATGCAGTGTTGTAGTCAAGTCACCAATTCACGAGTTCAAGTCACTCTCGAGTCCCCACTTTTCGAGTTCAAGTCCGAGTCACCTAGGGAGAGTTGGAGTCGAGTCCGAGTCCAAGTCACCCAAGAAGTGTCTGAGTCGAGTCCGAGTCATCATTACCTGTGTTCGAGTCTGAGTCCAAGTCTGAGTCACCCAAGGAGTGTCCGATTCGAGTCCAATTCATCATTACCTGTGTTCGAGTCCGAGACCAAGTCCGAGTCACCCAAGAAGAGTCCAAGTCAAGTCCGAGTCACAAGTCTTCATGTATTAATCTTAGTGGATATATTTGTTGAAATGTAGCTGCTCCTCTAGATTGCTTTTATCCTGTAATTTTATACTAATTTGTCTATTGAACTGCTGTGAAGCGAGTTTGGCTACAATTCTTATAGAAAAGGTGCTCTACAAATATAAAGCTTATTCATAATTTTTATATTAAAGGTGGGGTAGGTAATTTTGGAGAAACCAGCTCGAGTGCGCTAGAATTTGAAAATACACAGCCGGAAAAAATCTGCCACTTCCTTACAGAGCCCCTCCTCCAACACACACGAACGCGCACATGACCAATGAGGGCACGAGATAAGTTTGTGCACAGATGGAAGGCTGACAGGCAGGTAGGCCGTCCAGTTATTTTAGCCGGGCCGGCTAAAATGATTGGTCGTGCTTTTTACAGCGCTACGGCTTCCACAGATGACATTTTTTATGGATTTTTTGTCAATGCTCTTAAGATATTCATTGCTATCGGGATGTTAAGACTTAAGAGCATTCCATGGAATATAAGTTTATGCAAAGTTAATTTCATACGGTCACAATGATATGGAGGTTTGATTTGTTCTAATCATTTTAAGAAAATAAAAACAAGGCTCTAAAACTGCCACATAACATTTTACCAACCAGGCATTAGGAGCCATGCATTACACAACCTGAGAAAAGTATTCTTGGATGTATCAAGCTGTAAGGTACCTTGTATGTGTTACGATTATTGTGTTATGTCACGTTTTGTATGTCTTGTTTTGGGTGGTTTGCTGTTCTCCCTGAGTGTTCTGTTTTGTCCAAGTTATTATTTTCTCCTTAAAATAAAGGCAATATCAGTGTAACTGCATTTGGGTCCTGCTTGCTTCACCCACCGTAACAGTACGAACCAACCAAATATGGGCCCAGCAGATCCAGCAGGAATTGTTGGATTTGACCTTTTCTTTGGCTACCTGCTCTGATCGATGGATGGGAGTGTCCGGGGTTCAGCAGCGAGAGGCTGCTCTGGCAGAGGCGCACCAGATAACTGTAGAGAAACCAGGCTTGCTGAGATTCTTACCTGGCTGGATTTTGGAGTTCCTCTCGGTGTGTTATCCCCTGCCTGCTAGCCTCAGGCATGCTAGCTCTCTGCTTCCCAATTCCCTTTATGACACCACACGCATCGGTGTGGTCCGTTTGGAGTCAACCCTTGCTTCTTCCCCAGCTCCTGCTCCTGTCCAGGAGCCGTTCTCTGGAACTCGTCTGGCGTTTGAAGGTGCACGAAGCCTCCAAACGGCTCCTAAAAGAAGGAGTCGCAAGGCCAGGCTAGCAGGCCGAGCCCCAAGAGCCATGGTTCCGGCCCAAGTTCTGGCCCCAGCAGCCATGGTTCCGGCCCCAGTTCTGGCCCCAGCAGCCATGGTTCCGGCCCCAGTTCCGGCCCCAGCAGCCATGGTCCCAGACCCAGTTCTGGCCCCAGCGGCCATGGTTTCGGCCCCAGCAGCCATGGTCCCGGACCCAGTTCTGGCCCCAGCAGCCATGGTTCCGGCCCCAGTTCTGGCCCCAGCAGCTATGGCTCCAGACCCAGTTCTGGCCCCAGCAGCCATGGTACCGGTCCCAGTTCTGGCCCCAGCAGCCATGGTTCCGGACCCAGTTCTGGCCCCGGCAGCCATGGTTCCAGACCTAGCTCTGGCCCCAGCTGTCATAGTCCCATCTCTAGTCCCATCTCTAGTCCCATCTCTAGTCCCATCTCTGGTCCCATCTCTGGTCTCTTCTCGAGTCTCTTCTCAAGTCCCTTCTCTAGTCCCTTCTCTAGTCCCTTCTCTGGTCCCCTCTCTAGTCTCTTCTCGAGTCCCTCCTCTAGTCCCTACCCTAGTCCCTTCCCTAGTCCCTCCTCAGGTCCCTTCTCTAGTCCCTTCTCCAGTCCCAGCTCTAGTCACTTCTCTAGTCACTTCTCAAGGGCCAACTCTAGTCTCATCTTTAGTCCCTACTCAATTCCTTTCTCAAGTCCTTTCTCAAGTCCCTCCTCTAGTCACTTCCCTAGTCCATTCTCTAGTCCCTTCTCTAGTCCCTTCTCCAGTCCCTCCTTTAGTCACTTCTCTAGTCCCTTCTCAAGTCCCAACTCTAGTCCCATCTCAAGTTCCCTCTCGAGTCCCCTCTCCAGTTTCTTCTCAAGTCCCCTCTCGAGTTCCCTCTCGAGTTCCCTCTCCAGTTTCCTCTCAAGTCCCCTCTCAAGTCCCTTCGAGTTCCCTCTCAAGTCATCTCTCGAGTTCCCTCTCAAGTCACCTCTCAAGCCCCCTCTCGAGTCCCCTCTTGAGTCCCCTCTTGAGTCCCCTCTCGAGTCCCTACTCAAGTTCCTACTCAAGTCCCAACTCAAGTCCCTACTGAAGTGCCTGCCAACCCTATGTCCTGTCCCGTTGGGGGTCCTGCCGACTACTCTTCTGCCGGGGGTCCTGCCAATCCTATGTTCTGTTCCATTGGAGGTTCCGCTGGGGGTCCTGCCAGCTCCATGTCTAGTCCCGTTAGAGGTCCCGCCGACTACTCTCCTGCCGGGGGTCCTGCCAATCCTATGTCCTGTCCCGTTGGGGGTCCCGCCGACTACTCTTCTGCCGGGGGTCCTGCCAACCCTATGTCCTGTGCCGTTGGAGGTCCCGCCGACTACTCTTCTGCCGGGGGTCCTGCCAACCCCTTTTCCTGTTCCGTTGGAGGCCCCGCCATCACCTGTCTCGCCGGGGGTCCTGCCAACTCCTGGTCCTCTTCCGTGGGGGATCCTGCCGAAGCCTGTCCCACCGGCTCCGGTTCCTGTTCGGCCAGCACCGGGTCCTGCCCGGCCTCCGGAGCTGTCTGGTCTTCGCCCTTGAGCCCGGCCCCCTGAGAGCCGCGGTCTTCGCCCTCGAGCCGTGGTCTTTGCCCTCGAGCCCGGCACCCTTAGAGCCCGGCACCCTTAGAGCCCGGCACCCTGAGAGCCGCGGTCTTCGCCCTCGAGCCCGGCCCCCTGAGTGCCGCGGTCTTCGCCCTCGGGCCCGGCCCCCTGACTCTTCCTGCCGCGGTCCTCGCCCTCGGGCCCGACCCCCTTACTCTTCCTGCCGCTGCCTTCGCCCTCATGCTCGGCCCCCTGAGTTCGCCCGCTGTAGCTTCAAATGTAGCCCGAGCTGCTGCTGGCCACGCCCCTTTGGAGCGCAGGCAAGCAGTGAGCTCTGCAAAGAGAAGAGTGTCTACTCTATGGCAGAAACTCAGCTAAACGCTGCCGTGATTAAATGCCATATTATATTCCAAACCACATCAAGGATTATTTCTGAAACAGTATGGAGCTCAAACGCTTTTTCTCTCACGGGTTTACCACAAGGTGACTACCTTTTTTATATCCTGCTTCTTTACACAAACACTCTCCAGTACAGCGTTAGCTCTGAGTTTTAGCAATGCTTGCTAATGTAAACACAGACCATATTACTTCCAAAACACATCGCGCATTGTTTCTGATGCAGTGACGCTTCTGATAGGTTGGGGGGAACGTTGCCAGGAGTTCAACGTAAAGACATTTCAGTAATGTCGTCATGACCGCAGCAAATCTGGATCAGCTCCGTTCTACCCCCGTTTTTAGAGATGTGGGTAAGGAGGGAAAGAGAGAGTGTTGTCTTTTTGGACACTTTGTGAGTCTCCTAACACACCGGTGACACATATTTATGTATAAAAGTCATCAAAAAGTGCATTTTGCATAATAGGTGACCTTTAATACAAAGGTTTACCACAGAGCACAGCTTTCACATCTATTTGAAGTGCTATTTTTTCATTACTTTATCATGTCATAGATTTGTTTACAATTGTGGATAGTTATTTCAAATAGCAGTGTGTCAGACCTATAGTTATAAAACACTTTTGAAGGGCATGAAGCCTTTGACATCCCTTAATCACAGAGAGGATTCAACATCCCACTGGGCCTCTTTGACACAGCTTCAATTCAAATCCCGAACCAGAAATCTGCGCTTCCCCTCCTGCCACTGAGATCGATCCTATAACAACGGGCGTTCACAGGTGTTCCAATGTGCTCACGCATCGACTGAATGTCTTTCTCAGCTTTAGAAGAAAGAAAATCAGTTCAGTGGGCAGTGGGAGGGAGGGGGTTTGCAGTTTATGTGATGTCCTCTATGTTTGATATGTCACCTTCCTTTTGTACTGTAGATGTAGAGTTAAATACCTAAAACGTCCTCTAACTTGAAACATCGGATTAACTGTTAAATATATTTTTCGTTACAATGACCAGCTCTCCCTGATCAACATTTTTAGATCCTCTTTCAGGGTGGCAAGAATGCCAATGTGTCATATAAATGGGTGGTTAACCAGATCTATTTTAACATGTAAAAGCAGTGTCTATGTTTTTAGAATTTCACCATGAAATGGTCATCTGATTAAAGGTGTTTTTTTACCCTTTGCTAGAAGAGTGCGTTTAGCCCTTCTTCTTCTTTATTATTATTTTATATCTTACTTTTACGTTCCATACTGAAGAACACTTTCAATTCAAGTTGACTTTTCTTTTCAAAAACAATTTTATGCGATTTGTTAAAAAAAGGTAAGGTCAGACTCAGGGCCAATTTGTTAACAAACTTCTGTTATAACTTTGAGATATTTTTTTATGTGATAATGATGGTCACTCATGAAGGGTGCCCTGTTTTTAATGTCTCAGATATTTTAATGTATGTTATTTTAATCTAGTGTTTATCTTTTTGTCTCCTTTCTTTATTTTCACGGCTCCTAGGGATAAAAACTAAACATTAACAAAATGTTAATTTTGCTTTTCGACTGAAATTAAACTTCTCCCTGAGGGAATATAACGTTTATCAATCAAACACTACACACCTGCAAAAGGGCAGAACAAGCTCGCAATGGATATTAAACTCAACATACACACATAATTTTCATATGAACCATTTTCCCGTTCAATGCATTGTTCCTTTAATAGCAATGAAATTGTGGTTAATAGTCACAGTAGATGTGGGCTTAGTCCACTGGACTGTAATGTTAATGAGGTCGTTTACTGCTGACTTCACAAGTTTGAAGCTGTTGTGTCTTAAGGTAGATTACTTCTTCAGTTTTATACAGCACAGTTATTTGAGAATCCAAATCCATATTTTTCAAGAATGTCAATAATAATGCTTCTTGGAAGGAGTGGACGCTAATTGGGAAGGCCAGTTTGTGTTTTCCAAGTAAGACTGATAGCCCTTCATGTGAGCTTTAGATTTGTTGGTAGGCATCTTTTTGCTGCTTTGAAGGTTAGCCAGGATAGCTACCTGTCTTTATGCTAAGCTAAGCTACATCTTATTGCATTATAGCTTCTACTTTATATTCTGAGCTAAATTCTCAGCATGTTCTACATTTTAGTTTATTGCATGGTTAGCCTGGTTAAATTTGCCAAGTAGCACTAAATACAAAGTACATCTGTCCACGTCGTATGACCAAAGCCACGCTCCGGGTAATGGCCAAAGGGACTGCAATCTGGTTTGTATAGAAACCACCTCATTTAATTGTGCCTCCCCACAATTTGTCATGAATTGATGGTTGCATCTGAAAACTTCTAACAAGTCCATGCATAGTACATTTCAGAATCATGTAGTGGAAAATGAAACCAGCCAATCTAAATGCATTATAAATCCTATGAGAAATCATTATTACAGAGCAAGTCAGTACCAAGCTTAACCTATTCCCTCCCATTCACACACTTTCTAAATGAATGTACTGTCTATTTCCTCTACCATCAATACTCTGCCCACTTTTACTCTAATCATACCCTATAAAACACCATTAAGTGTCTCTGTTTTTCTCTGTCAGCTTCTCCAATATCTCACTTTTGTGTACTTCTCTCTTCAAAGAGCTGTCCTCCTTCCTCTAGCTGCGCTTCCCCTCTCTCTCTCTCTCCCCTGTCCTCGCTCTTCTGCATGACCAGTTCCATGTCAGCCCTTAATTGTGTTTTGATGTTCCTCCAGACCTGCAATTGAGCTCCATTCTCGCCAGCCAAAACAGAGCAGACATTGTCAATGCAGAGGCAGCGAGAGGTTCCCCACTCTCTACACATTTTCTGCTGTTACCCTCCATTTTATCTCCATATCCTTCATTTCTTCTGTCCTACTTTTATCCATTCTCCCCTTGTTTATCCTCCCTGTCTGTATGTCTGTCTGTCTGTCTTTCCTAGATGACTTCAGAGATTGGGCAATGGAGCAGTTACATCATTGTAGGAAGAGACCAAAGACCTCCTTTCCCCTCTGGGGCCCATGATGCCACATGTAATCACTGTTACTTAAACACAAAAATGCACATTCTCAGGCACACGCACACACATACAAACACATACACACAGATAGTCTGTCCTAACACTGAACTAAGCTCAGCTCAGAGTAAATATTAGTGAAATATTTGTGAAATATTTGCGCTGTGCAAGCTCGAGACAGGCAGGAAGGCTCTTCACCTAAGCACTGTGCCACCAAATCATGAAATATTCACAGAGAGAGATGGGTGGAGGGGAGAGAGAAGAAGTGAGTAAGAGGACCAAAGAGAGAGAGAGAGAGAGAGGTCACACATAGCAGAAAAAGATGGACGGAGGGAAAAAAAGAGCGTGGGTAGGTAGCTCGATGCTAGAGCAGAATACCAGGAGGAGGGGAATGGGTTGTTTGTGGAGAGGAAGAGGAGAAAATGCAGAGGAGGTGTTGAGGGAAGGTCAAAGAATAAGGAGAGAGAGAGGATAACCCAAGAGAGAGTGTGACAGGACAGAGAGGAGCAGGGATGGCTGCTGTAAATGAAGAGAGAAAGTAAAGATGTAGACTGACAGGCAGAAAAAATCACGAATTATCAGGCAGCACAATGTGTGTGTCAACCATTATCTGAAGTCTGCTGCTCAGAGCATGTCAGTTGGAGTTATGACATCATCGTGTTCCATGACAAAGGTGTTTATATTGAGCTAACGACTTGTCCAGAGATCAAAGGTTTCCATGGTGATAGCATTTGCATTGTTCTGAATGAGAGATAAACCTCTTACATGTGAACGTTTTGTTGAAGAACCGTAACAGATATCGGTGAAATTTCAAAGCGTGAAGCATCTCAAGAACTTTGAGCATCTGAAGTGTGCTTTTTGTTTACTTTAGGGTTAATAATGTGGCCTTTTTGGCAGATTAACTAAAGGTGTGCGGCTGCTGTAGTGGGGAAAGGTGAGGCTGAATTTACAATGGGGTTTAATGGAGACATGTTGAAAGTTTTTGTCACTTCATGCCCTCAAGATGCATTTTGTTTAATTATTTTTGCTTAATTTTGTTGAATTTTTCAAGCTACGAGATGTTTTCCTACATTTCTCGTGAAAAATTATGTCTCAGGAATGTAGGGTTTGGGAATTATGGCAGGTTTAAAAGAAGGCAAAATTAAATCTGTCCTCCACTCTAGCTGTGACATCACGCACTCTAAAATCTGGAGAAGGCCTCTTTACCAAGGTCTGAACAATGTTTAATATCTCTAAAAGTATGGATCAGATGTAAAAGTTGTGTTACACAAATAATGTCAGAAAGATGTGTAACATTTTAAAGTTGGAATGAGGTTTCTGAGTGAAAGTATTAAGGAACAGTTAGCAGTTGGTCGCATAAAAATTGTTCAAGTCTGAAAAGTTTCTCCATTGACTTCCATGTTAAGAAGAATGTAATGAATTATGGGATATGTCTCTGGAATTATGAAAGTTCTGAATGAGAAAAGTAATAGCCATCGATTTCCGACCGAGCTGAACGTTTAGATGTTCGAACAGAGTTTCTGTGATGTGGAATGTGGGAGCAGAAGAGGCGCAAAATAACCCGGCGGAATAATAAAGAATTTTGTGCGTAGCATAACAAGGAATGCTGTATCAGCATTCCCACTAAATGATGCTCTAAAGCTGTTTGTGGTCCCAGTCAGTCAGCAGGTGAGGAGTGATTCACCCCATCCAGAACTTAATGAGGAGTTCGTTTTTGACAGGTCACTCTGTCCTAGTATCATCAAAGACTTCCCGCTGGTGAAGCTGCTTTTACTTCTACTACTACCTCGGCTATAAAGGATCACTACTCATTTGTAATTATTTTCAATGGCATTTTCTGAAGTTTTGAGTTTCTGATACAAACAACAGTTTCAGAGTCCATCTTTACAACATGTAAACACTGTCAGTTTTATCTGCTCTTCTATTCACTGTATGGCTCAGTGTTGAAGCCATGCTAACATTGGTAAGGATTTGGACAAAACGCCATACAAATTTCACATTCATGTTGATATGTTAATTTTTGTTGACATACTGATGTTTCTGCTTTTGTCATTGTGATGCCCCTGTGGGTTCATCTGGAGAGGGTGTGGCTGTGCTGCATCCAGCCGCCTTGATTGCAGTAACTCAGGGCACCTGGGTCTGGGGCCCTGCAGCTATTTAAAGCCTCTCTGCTCCCCTCTGCTTTTTCCTGCAGGCACCCGGTTCTGTTGAGTATGCCATTAGTTATTTCAGTTGCTTCACTTTGTGCACCTCAACACCCTCACACATACATGTCCATGCAACCCTCACCCTGCATTTACACTACTGCTGATACCACTGACGTCCACACCTCATGCTTTACTTACTTTGCACTGAATTAATTTGGTAAATTTGATTTACTTGCTTAAATAAACATATTTTGTTAACCGTTGATATGGTGTGTCTCCTCCTTGTTGTGGCCTTTTGAGCTAGGTCATAACAGTCATCCTCAACCATTTCTGGAACTTTCTGATACAGCCACCATGAATTGTCCAGAAAAAAGTAAATTCGGACTGTTATGCCCATTTGAATTATTATTGCGTCTTGCACCCCTCTATGACAGCAGGCTTTTCACCCTCACTTTGAGTGAAGCCATTTGGAACAGCTATAAACACGGCCGTCAGACAGGGTTGGATGTCACGCTGTTTATTGTTCGTTTGTTTTAAGCATAACTCTGCCTTTGTTTTTCTCATGGTCTGTGTCTCACATAAGTGCTACATAACACTCAAGTAGAAAATGTTGTATATATTTTCATCTTAAGTGAAGTGTGCAAGAGCTAGAGGGATTTTGAAGACCCAAAATATATAAGAGGAAGCCGGTTCTATAGGCTCAAGGCTTTTATTGGTCATACGTGCATAGCTACAGTGTATTTATGATGATACATCTTATGTCACAGGCTCCTCCAACAGTGCAACACAATCAAATATTAATAATAATATAAAATATATTTCAGTGTTTGGAGCCAAAAGCGGTGTCAATTTTCAATTCGAAGAAGCACGAGTTCACCTTCAAGCTTTTTAAAAATTTTGATACCGCTCTTTGACACAGCAAATATAATTATAGACGTTGATTGAAAGACAGTGGGGGCTGTAGCCCTTCACTCAGCATCATTCATTAGAATAATTGATTGTTAGTCAGCGCATGATGCAGCTGCTGAGCATCATGTGTGTTAGCCTCGTCTCTTCATGGCCCCTCAGCAGGAATCCATGATATCCTTTTACATTATGCATTATAGATATAATACATTGGAGAATAGACAAATCTCATCCAAGATGATTTGCATTTCTAACAAATCGTTATCCAGTACTAGCCATTACTGTATGCGTTCAAAAGTACAGCTATGAGCTACAGGTCATGTTTTTACAATTGTTTGTTTGTTTGTTTGTAGCCTTTATTTAACCAGGTGAACATCCCATTGAGATCAACGATCTCTTTTTCAAGGGAGACCTGCAGCACATTGGTTACACATAAAAACAAAAAGGACATCAATACAACATAATTACAGGGGTATACATTAGAAACCTATTCACAATGACAGATATCTTAATAACATTTCATCTATCCGAGCTTTAAAATGATACAAGGGAACCAACATGCTCAGTTTCAAAAATGTTTGCATAGTGTTCCAAGCTAGAGGAGCAGCACACATAAAAGCTGTAGTACCTAAAACAGTCCTTGCACTTGGCACATGTAATAAAAACACATCCTGGGATCTCAGGCAAAAGCTAAATTGTACTTTTTAGTGTTTAAAATGAATTCTCTGTGGAGCGCAAATGCACTCAGTATATTTTGTTTAAATATGTAAATGAGAGTGATATCTCTAAAGGTTGTGTCTCATCTAAGCAACAAAACCAGGGTATCACCTTTTTTATGCAACACATTTTCCCTTAAAAACCTTCTGCCAACATTACCCATGATATAATCTCTGACCACCAACGGACCAGAGATGCTGTAGCAGCTAATGTAGCAGAGTCGCAAACCTCAACACTGGCCGTTTCTCAATGTCGAGTAAACCTGCTGCAGAGCCACTATTTCAAATATAATACGTCATTGAGTGGCGCCGAAGGACTGTTTAAATGCATGGCGCCACTCGATGACGTAGTATACTTGAAATAGTGGCTCTGCAGCAGGTTTACTCGACATTGAGAAACGGCCACTGAGTCTCTTTTTCAAGGGACGTCACGAGGTCATTTCTCAACAAAAGACTTAGAACAACTTTAGCAAAAATAAAATGGGCTAATCGCTAAGACATGTAACAACAGCAGTAAGTTAATACAATCCTTTATAAATTCCAGAGGAAAGTTTGGCCTGAAATTGAAGCTATGCCATTGGTCAGATAGTCACCTAAAACAGAGTCAGGATCTTCTTGAAAATGAATACCCAAAACACTGTTTGTTGAATTTCAGCCACTTTTGAAACTGCACAAATAGCAAATTATCTTGCAGGAAATGCGAATAATATTCACACCAAAGTCTGTAATATGCCACCTTTGTTAAGATATCATGCTTTGAACAAATGTGTTGTTTGGACAGATGGACAGAACATTGGAATTGACAGCCTGTGGACCGCTTGTAGGGCAAAAGTGAAATTATGAAACTGTAGAAAGCTGTTATGCTCCTTTTACTCTGTAGAGAGGTAAATGGTTTACAATTGACCATTATAATCAATAGCCACATAGTCTCTCAAACAGCAGGTAGAATTTGAGGATAAAGCAGAGAGGAAGACAAGACTTACAACATAAAATCATAAAAACAAAAGGGCTTTCATCCCAATCGTGCCAAACAAAAGTAATTGGAAGATTATGGTTATTATTAGTTATCGTACGTTATTGTACCAACAACTAATACGACCAAATAGGTCGATTGTTCAAGCGCTTAGTACGATCTCTAATCACGTTTTAAAGTTTTCGACCTCTAGTGCCCCCGTTGACTGCAAACGTTACAGAGGGTTGTTTATTCACAAATAACCCTCTCTTTAAAATCCTAAATTGTAGGATAGTTTGGCCATTAAAATGCTTTTTGATTAGAGTCCTAGCGAGAGGTGTATATCGTATTTTTAGAATCCACGTCCAGTGGATGTGTAGGTGATAGGTGGTGGGTGGCCTCTGACAGACACTCGGCACATCGACCTTCTAGAGCAGGGGTGGGGAACCTTTTTCCTCTCCAGGGCCATTTCAATTTTTTCCACATCCTCCGAGGGCCGTACAAATTATTGACCTCTGCTTAAAAATACTAAAATCACAGCCCATTCATTTCGCCTTTCTTTCATGCTGTGCAAAGAAACAGCAACCTCTTAATCCAGATATCTCACCATGACTCGCGCATGCATGCACGTGCACGTTTGTGGCATGAACACCAAAAAAGAAAGATATGGACACAAGATGTGTGCAAATGTATTTAGTATCCTATCCATGTGAACATGGTTTAAGTGTGGGGGGGGGGGGGGGGGGACCGAACCTCCTCTAGGGGGAGTCCATCCTCCCCCGGGAAGATTTTTCTTTTTTTAATGTTGAAGTTAAAAGCATCAATCGGTTGCACTTTGAGAGCAGCATGAAGAGATCTATGGATACATCTCTCAACACCCATATGAAACAGAACTGTAAGCAGATTTATTTTTCTTTATGGATATTTTACAAATCACTCCCCTTTCAAACTGTATTCTTGTTTATTAATAACAACTTTTTTTACTGTCATATAGTATTTTATACCTGTTTACTTTATTCTCTTATTTTGTTATACCTATAATGACCATATAAAGATGTGCCTTTACCTCACTGGTTGGAGAAAAAGCTTCTTATATTCGTTAGCATAGCTAGCTAACCAGATGCTAATAACAAGAAAGTTATTGACTGTATGATCAGTGTGACAGATGAACAAATCGCCTCTGGGCTTTCAACTAAAGACACAGCCACCGAGCCACGCAAAAACTGCGGCATGTGTACGGCTCCTTATGGGTAAGCCTACTGCAATTTGTGAAGTGTTGGAGCCGTGTTCTGGTGCTCTCCGTCAGAAGTGCACCCCTGTCAGACGAGACATATACCACGTGATGACACGTTAGGCTCGTGTTGTGTTCAAGGACCCTGACCTTGGCCAGGAAAAACAGGCACTTGCTTGTTAAATTTTTTTTGCGGTCTAGATTTCTTTATTTTTTAAATTTTTTGCGTGTGTTTATAAATTACCTCGAGGGCCGTACCAAATGGTCTTGCGGGCCGTATACGGCCCGGAGGCCGGAGGTTCCCCACCCCTGTTCTAGAGCTACGGGCAGTAGTACTGCTCCTACAGCACTGCAAACCCTTACTACAGGGTACTACATGTGCTGGTGAGGAGCGACAACCGCACCACAGAGGCTTACCTCAACAGGCAGGACAGAGTAATCTCAGCCGCCTTGTTTAGCGCACTGGAGAATCTGTGGTTGTGGGCCTCAGAGAATGTTTTTATCTCTAAAGGCCCCCCACATTCCTACATTCAAGAGCTGGGCCCCTGCCAGACGAATGGTGGTTCTCCCTGGCTCGGCAGGACAATCCACCTTTGGGGGTGGACACCTTTGCACATGAGCCAAGATGGCTGCTCTACGCCTTTCCACCGCAGGTGCAATAGGGGCGTTACCCACTCTGGGCCCAACTCTCCAGGCTTGGCTCCTGAGAGGCACATGCTGAGAAGGGGTGGACTGTCTGACAATGTTATACAGACTATCCAGACAGCAGGAGTGGGATCCACCACAGCCTGTTACAGGACAAAGTGGTTGGGATTCCAACGTTGGTGCGAGGAGGAGAGTCTAGAGCCTCTGTCCGGTACATTGGGCTCTATTCTGTCCTATTTACATGCTCTACGCCTTTCCACCGCTGCGTGTCATTCTCCCCCTCCTGGAGAGGGTGAGACGAGAACGATTGTCAGTCGCCGCTCGGCGCCGTGGTACGCAGAGGTGACACAGATGATGGTGGGCCAGCCCTGGACGGTTCCTCAGGTCTGGGGGGCGTTGTCTCAGGAAGCAGGTGCAATAGGGACGTTACCCACTCTGGGCCAACCTCTCCAGGCTTGGCTCCTGAGAGGTACAGGCTGAGACGGGAGGGACTGTCTGACAAAGTTATTCAGACTATCCAGGCAGCAAGAGCAGGATCCACCACAGCCTGTTACAGGACGAAGTGGTTGAGATTCCAGCGGTGGTGTGAAGAAAGGAGTCTAGAGCCTCTATCATGTACTCTATTCTGTCCTATTTACAGATACTGGTGGACAGGGAGCTTGCTCATTCCACAATTATGCAGCAGCCATCTTGTCCTACCATGAGGGATTTGGCGGCAGGTCAGCCTTTAGTCAACCGCTTACGTCGCGTTTTTTGCAGGGGGTCAGGAGACAGCGCCCAGTGGTGCATGTCTCCACCCCGCAATGGGATCTGCCGTTGGTGCTCGAGGTGCAGTCCATGCTCGAGGTGCAGTCCATGTACACTCTGCACGAGGTAAGCGTGTGAGTGTGAGGGACGCGGTACACTTACGTTCTCCCCATGCTCCTTAGGCGCAGTGTATGGTCACTTGCGCTGGCACCCGCAGGGTGGAGCTATGGGCTTATTCAGACCAATTAGGCTCTACCCAGCCAGGTAAGCTGCGGCCCCGACTTCTCTATGGTCACAACCGGATGATAGGAAGTTGGGGTGCGGTGGCTGTTAACCAAAAGCCGGTCAGGGGCAGTGTGGCGGATCGATGTTGTAGGACGACAGGGCGTTTATACATCGGGGCTCCACCCACTGTACCCATAGAGTCCAGTAGAGGGCGGAGCCTGTGTGAGATAGAATGGGGGTTACGTATTGTAACCTTACGGAGCCCTCTACCTAGGGGCCCTGTCTTTCCTATGCCGCTCGCTGAAGAGGGTAGGATGACAGTCAGGAGGTGTAGCCGCCTTATATACTGTGTGCGCGCACATTCAGGTAGGCTCGCCCTGATTGGCCGGCTATGTTTGTACAACTTCAGTTTGTGAACGCTCGCGTATCATTGATGAGAGTAGTACCCATAGAGTCCAGTAGAGGGCTCCGCCTGTGCTTATAGAGCTAGGATACCCCCGTTGTGTTGCGTCATGTGATGGCAAGAGGAACAGTTAATTACAGTACTTGAATAGGCTGCATTATAGCTTTTAAATGTTCACTCACAGCAATGAAGTGTAAATTAATGTGTGTGTGTGCAGCTTAAACCCACCATGCCCCATATCAACTTATACTATTAGTCTGCTCGCCTTCCTCTCCTGCCACCATAAATAGAAACTGGCCCAGACACATTACTATTCCAACAACATAATCCAATGCAGGTATAACCTAGGCTACATCATGGCACAGATGATACACTGACTTTAATAATGGCTTCATATTTCCTTCCATTTCCCCAGTGTATCCCCCTGAATCAATAACAGAGAAGCCCGCGCATTGCTCTGATGGGAAGGAATGACCCGCGCGTTTACAAGAAGCAAAGTGAGAGATTTCACACAGACCAAGTTAGATGTGCGCGCAATGACTTGTGATTTAAAAATCGGCTCCTCAGCTTGCGCCAGAAAGAGGGAGAGATAGATGGATAGAGAGAGAGAGAGAGAGAGAGAGAGAGAGAGAGAGAGAGAGAGATAGACAGAGAGAGAGCGAGGGGGTAGATGCACGCACGGATGCAGAGACACAGTGAGGGATGCATTGGCTGAAAGTGAAGCGGGAAGTCCGGGATTTTCCCTTTTCTCTCTCGATAATAGGGGTACCAACATTAACTGTCAAACTAATTGACTTAAACACTACTACTTTGGGACACTTTGGGGATACTCTGCACCCGGCGACCTGTCCTTGTTTGAGTTTAAGACACGGACACTACTCCACTTATTTTTGTTAGTTGTTTAACTCGCTACAGCTAAAGCAATCGGGCTCTTTGCGCTCAATGGCTGGCCGTTTATATCGTCTGGGATGGCTGAGAAATGAATAAGAACTCCTATGGATCTGAGAGTGACCTTCTGAGTGTGCGTACGGGGACCATTTCAGTAGCCTCTTACATGAAACCCCATATTTCCCTTTTGGGGATCTATTTAGGAGTCTGTGCAGCGTTTTAGTTCCGAGCGCACTCGTGTCTGACTCAACGATGTGCTCCGGGGGGAAATACTATGTGCTTTTGTTTCTGTTCAGAAGTATTCTGTCGGACCCGGGAACCACAAACCAGGGTGAGTACAAAGAGCATTCAAACCACGAACTTAAGAACAAGGTTGGGTGCAACAAATCTGACAAATGTTGAGTATTTCCAGAAACACGGAACCTCTGCCCTCTCCATTACGCACAAGGTAACTTAATCTTGTGCCGTTCAATCTATACCATGAATGTATAATGACATTAATATATATACACTTTAAACAAAATAAGAATAGTTAATAAATATAATGCAGTCACCTTATTGTGGTTAAGTGTAATCTTTTCACAGGTGACACTAGGCTAAAGTAACAGTATAAAGTCTTAATTGTATCCATAATGATAGAATGACACTGAGTGATTTATTTTTTTAACTCAGGTGTTTTACCATTCCCCATAAATGTAAATGTATTAGTTATTCAAGAACGAATACATCGACATTGATTGGACCCTATAGCATCGTTTTTTTGGTTGTTGAGTGGAGGTTTGGTTTGAAATGTGCAAACAATTTAAACAATTTCATTATTTATAGCCTAAAAATGTATGTCAAATATTTAAATATGTTGTGTGAACCAATATATATGATTCTGTGTTGCAGTATCTTACATAACAATACTTTAAAGCTTACACAACACCTTGTACACTAAAAATGGCAGTATACCAATGTGTTGGCTCTGATCTGGCTATGAATCTATATAGAACAACACACATGTATGCATGTGTTGCCTAAAAATGCATTCAACAATGTTGGTAATCCTTTTTATCTATTGTCCTGATCACACACATCACTGAAAGACTTAACATATGGCAGTATTAATAATAACTCACACACCTAGTCCTTCACTAAATATATTTATTTGGTTCAGAAGTTAACAAGGAATCCACATTAAAAAATGTACAGCTTCAAAATGCATGTAATATAGTCGATGTGTTGGAATCAAGTTCATTGATCTTAGCAGAGGCTCACGGTACTCCTCACTGATACTGAAGGCTAGTTTAAGAAAATCATCTTTAGCAGTAATAATCACGTGTTGGTTACTTTCAGTATCAATCTTACTCTGAATTTGTCCAAAAAAATTGGTTGTAGATCTAATCTCATCCAATCATTGATGCCATATATATCTTGCGATATCTGGCCACTTTTCCAACACGCTCAATCTCCTATACAAAAAAAACACATTGACAGCATTACATTTCCGTTTTCCTGATATCATTCCTCTATACTAATAACTGATGCTGTACAACTAGAGCACCCATCTTTAAAAGACTAAACATGCCAATGGAAGTCATCATTTAGTACATTGTTATCCACTTCATCTCAAAATATACAGTTACAGTATGTTGCTGAAATACATTTACAGAATCAAAATGCACACATTTATACCTGGGTTCTGTGTGCGGTACAGATTGAGATCTCCATCACCCAAATTATTAAGGCTCTGATACTTCACCATCCAAATCTGAGTGCACAGTAACATGGGCAAAGCCAGAGATCACAGAGTGTTACAGTAAATGTCAGCCTCTGGCCAACTCTGTCAAATGTAGTCATAATTTAGAGTTGTTTCTGTCCCCCATGCTGAGTTCATTCATAGCTGATAATATCTTTCAATAATGGCCACACCAGATTCCCTTTACTTTAGCTATAATTATTTCAAAACATTATTTATTTATTGTGTTGGAGTTTACACAGAATAATTTCCTGCTTTTCAAAATGTATTTTCTAGTCATATGGGCAGCATGTGCATATTTATGAGAAACATGGGTCATAATGATTTCATCTACATTCAGTCCATATCATAAGTCACATGGGAAATGGGTTTTCCATGATGTTATCTGTTCTTGACATATTCCACCTCGCACATTTGCAGGGGTCAGTTTAAT
This sequence comes from Notothenia rossii, assembly GCF_949606895.1. NCBI lineage: Eukaryota > Metazoa > Chordata > Actinopteri > Perciformes > Nototheniidae > Notothenia > Notothenia rossii. The sequence goes on from NC_136904.1 coordinate 21,583,931, forward strand.
ATTCCTTCCTGAATGTTTAATGTTTAGGATACACATTTTCAAAGACTACAGGAGCCAAATGTCAAAGTCTCCTTCACTTCATTTTTTTTTTTTGTGTGTGTGTGTTTGCTCAGTGTTCCCCTTAGGATGCCTGTCTGCCCGTGGTGGTGACAGGTTTGAAGGCGAGGGGATGCACAGGGGAATCTTTAGAAAAAGACAACGTGAGGAGTTTAGAATTGAGTAAGAGCAGGCTTTTCTATATGTTAGTTGATGCAGTTTATCTGAGTGAGTTTGCTAGTGAATGTGAATTGAATATGAATGCATTCAGAGGGAAGTGAGAGAGATGAGATGTAGTTTGTATTTAACATGATATCGATTGGTATTTTAGCTGTTGTGAATGCAGTCAATATAAAGATACTTTACTATCAATTGTGTCAAATTAGGCCAGTTCTAGTTTAAGAAGTACGAAAAGTATACATGCCCCAATCAAATGTCTTCACATAAACTGTGCAAATTAGCTGTAAATAAATGATTTCCTTAATCGACTATATACTTAAACCTTTCTTTATCTAGTGTGTTTTTAAAAGGATCGGTCGGACATCTCGGTAACAGTTGACGCAACAGTAGCGTCGGGGCAGATGCTGCACTGTTTTCCTATTTTAATATGTCAACTTTTATCATCATCTCATAAAGAAAATAATGACTGTTCCTCCCCCAATGGTCTTCTGTAACCACATCCTAGAAACAGAAAAAAAAAGAGGAGCCTTATATAATTTGTTGTCTCTGGCGGATTTAAGCCAAGCTTGTCTTCTTGGATAGACTCAGACAAATACTAACTTGTTTTAATTTTGAGTGTTCATGAGCCGCATGTAGTCACCCAGAGCAAGTTTAAAAATATGTATCGCTCAATAGAAGGCTGTGTACTGAAGAGATGTGTGTAATCTATGCCACTATAGTAAGTAGGTGAGGCATTGACATGTGGTGCATGTGGACACAAAACAATAATATTTGGTGCAGGAGTGTTGGCAAGTATAAGGTCTAAAAAATGTATCACAATATAATCCAATAACGTATAACTAGAAGAAGGTGTAAAAAGTTAGCCTGGTTCTCTCCAAAACAAAAAAAAAGCCCACTTTTAAGTTTTATGTCTTTGATTTATCTGCAAAAATATCCAGCAACACGTCGAGTTATTTTCTCCTGTGACATTGAAGCCGTGACGTTCACACTGTCTTTGTTTTGGACTGTGTTCACGGTCAGATGCTAAGATTACTCTGTTACTGGTTCAAACTTTTTTGTTCAGTTTGATAGAACAATATGCCTATAAAAGCAGTTAGGCGTTAATGATTTATAGCTAAGCAACCGCCTATCAACAGGACAGTTATTACAAATTAAGTGTGTGAGTGAGCTTCAAGCAGGTAGAAACAAACTGAATGCCACAGATTAGCTGAAAAAGCATCAGGATTTGATTGTTAAGCATTTGTTTGCTGACACAATGAACATGTGCACCCGACAATGTAACTGCAGTGCAAGTGTATCAGTAAGAGATCACATGAGAAAATGGGGCAATTTATTGCTATAGAGATTATTTGTACCCACCATCTTTCTGAAATGTGATATTTCTCCGATGGTCCTATAGCAAAAGATATTTACAGATTACTATGCTCCCAGACACAATACCCAGACAGGAGTAATGTGATTTGCTTTCCTCCTGAGTGATAAAAATCTGTGTATCAAATTCAGCACCGTGGTCTTGGGTCATCTATTATTTCCTGGCTGCAAAGACAGTAGCAGGAATTTAATTATTTTATGACTACGATACTGTGTTTGTATGTTTTGTGTGTGTGTGTGTGAGTGTTAGTGTGTGTGTAAGAAACGGACAGAAACACAGTGAAGGGAGTTGTTGGGAAAAGTTTTCTGCTTTCAAACATGATATGGAACGGATCAGTCATCAGTCAGGATGGTTTTTTCTAGGCTAATTAAGTAAAAAATCCAAATCTCACAGTATTTATTTTTCTCTCCTCTCTGTGTCCAACTTTTGAACAGAACCAAGGCCATTTTATTATAACTCAGCCCTTAATTACCAGCAAGGGATCAAGGCTATATTAAGTCTCTGTAAATACTGAAGCGGTTCATTTAGTCTCATCAAAGTGTACCTGCTCTGGTTATCTGACTTGCTCTCAAAACAGAAGCAACCCCATTAAATTAGTCCAGATTTGGCAAAGTCCGCCGTAAACTGGAGTGACAGGTCATCTGAAGATGTGACTCCTTCGTCTAGAGTGTCGACTGAATAAGTGGGACGCACTTTATTGGCTGTTTGGAGACAAAGGAAATTGCACATTCATCCTATCAAATTGGCTGAGGGGGCTTAGCGCGGGGCCAGATAATGGCTCTTCATGCCTGAGCCGTGACCAGAGTGCAGACAGATTGAGGATGTTACACCTGTATGTACACAATGTGGTCACAGTTGTTAACATGCTCATCCAAAAAAAAAACACCTAACACTAATGGCAAGATTAGAATACAACATGTTTACTTATTTTAACATGCTCACCGTGTCAAATTAGCTATAGTCCTTCTTGGCATGACATGGCCGAGCGATGCTAAACTTTAGAACTGGACGAATCAGAGGTAAGCTGTTTCACGACTTGCATAGAGTGGTGCAGGGATGACATATTTACCCGGAAGTAAGCTGCACATGGGTTCCCTCGACAAAAAAGCAATGGGATTTCTCCATAGGATTTTGGAAAATAGCTCGAAATAAGGTCTGTGGAATACAAACCTGTTTGATAAATGCACATTTTGTTCAGCTGGATAATATCCAGATGTCTACTCTACTTTTATAATTTTCTAATCATAAATCTAATCGCCAGAAGTAAAATGCTAACTTTATGCTATAAACGAACTACAGCAGGGTCGCACGACTTCAACGTCACGCCAACTTGAGATCGATGTTCATAAATACAGATTCAAAATTGTACAAGTTGAAGCGTTTGTTTGAACAATTTGCCAGAGGCAAGTACTTGCTTTCAAGCAGAACAGGGCAAACAAACTTAGAAGGAGTGTTTACGTGTTCGGTGTGATGACGTACAACGTCCTCGACAACTCCTGTAGTCCTATTCAGCCACTTGTTAACAACCATCGTTTTTTAGACAGGTAAACTCTTCAGGAATCACCAGTGGAGTCACTGCTGATGTATTTAAGGTCATAGAACAAAATGTGATCCGTCTCTTAAATTTGTGTCAACCACAGACCTTATTTCCAGCTATTTTCCAAAATCCTATGGAGAAATCCCATTGACTCTGAGACGAGGGAACCGGAGGTGGTAAAATGCTAACTCACTTCGGGTTTTAGGGCTCGTTACTTCACCACTCTATTGTTTGCAAAACCAGACAAAAGAGAAAAGTAATATGAATTGTTACTCTTGTTGTTGATTGCAATGTATCTCAAATGCTGAGTAGTTTTTTTTCCAGTTAAGCAACGCTTCTTTTATTACTAAAATGAGCAAAGCCCCAAGTCTGCCAGAGGGTTATGCTGATATTGTACGGTCGGAATTGGACATGAGGTAGACAGATGTGAACAAAATCTTAAGCCAAAATGCAAAAAGTGGCTGTCCCTCATCATTAAAACATATAATTAGTCGGTTCATCTGTCTTTCATCTGTCTGTCCATCTACCTTTTGTTTTGTCACAATGGATCGTGTTCAGATTGGCATCATGCGTTTCCTTGTTTGCTTACTGGGGATAACCTCTGCAGTGCAAATTTGCCTTTTAGAACAATGAGGCCCAGATCGTCTTGTGCACTCATCTGTTCACTAATCCATTTATTGTTGTACATAACAACACTTTCCCAATTTGACAAAACATGTTCACACATCTCATTGCAGCTATCGCAAAACAGGAACGTCAATATTGTATGAAACTGCAAAACCCTGGATTACTTTTAGTGACTTTTAATATGTATATATTTTTAATTATCACTATAACATATTTGCATGTCAGCTACAGAATGGTGATTTAATTATGGCAAAACAATATATTATGTTTAGAGTAAGGCAACTAATACACATGTCTAAGGAATGACTGTTGTTAATAAAAAGATAGATATGTTGCTTAAGGCAAACTCCCCTCCTGCATGAAAGATTTACCGTACACTTAACCAGCATTCCAAGCACATTGGTACTGATAGTTGCAACTGGACCTAAATTGTGAGTAATCATCCAATATGGGTATCATTTTTGGGATACAAGGCTTTGCTATCAAGAGATGAATAAAATGGCTCAATGGCACTTTAGTGAAATTCCAATAATGTATTGTTCCTAATGGAAAGGTTGTCCCCATTGATAAAAGATGAACTTATTTGTCTTAAATTGGCTATTGTTATCCTTTCATTAGGTCATATTTATTTTGTTAAATATTTGAAGTTTTTTCTTTCTCCTTGACGCATCTTTGGCTCATCTTGATGTACACTCCTGACCTCTGAGAAGGAGAGTACTAATCTGCCAGACTTCCAGGTGGTAGTGTTGGTGTTCTTTCCTAAAAGCTGTTATTTCATAGCTGGTTGAATCTGATAAGGGCTTTACAGCTCTGTCTGCTTCTCATTGACAGCTTGATAACTATTGTCTGCTCCCTTCTTATTTTGTCACCTCTATTTCACTTCTTTTTAAATTCACTGACCAGCATATCTCACACTCTCTCTTCCCCTCTCATGTCACACTTTATGTTATATTGTCCTTCTTCCAACTTTTCTTCTCCAACTTACATGATTTTCTTTTCTCCACCCCATTCTCTCTAGTGGTTCTGTTGGACACTACGACAGTGCTAGGTGAACTGGACTGGAATACATATCCTGTCAATGGGGTAAGTAACATTAGTAAATAAGAATATTCACAACAGTATTTTGTGTCTGTTGTTCAGAAACTTGCCAATATTTGCCACTCAAACAAGGGAGCACAATGTATATTATACAACATGAAATATTAATGTTTGATGTTCATTGGACCTGAACATCCAAAGAGGCATAAACCTGACCTACAACCCCTTCCAACCTGAGCTAGAGTAGTCAAAATTGTCAAAGTTGTGCTCAAACTGTAAGTGTCAGCGACAGACAGGAGACAGGACCCTGGGTCTCAGTGTAAACATACAGGCAGCAGGCTTCATATTTTTCATGCCAACCTTTTTGACAGTATTCAGACCTATGTGTCATTCAGTGTCAACAACTCCACAAAACAAATCTGCAAATATATAACCTCTATGCCAAGGTTAAAACCAGGATAAAAATAGTTGACAAGTGAGGTTTTTAAGGTGTCCAGGTTACATTACATTCTTTCAATGGTATTTTAATGCTTAACCTCAACATGTGCTTCATATTGGACTGTAGTTAAGTTAGCCAAGTCAGTATTATGTGAATGATAATATATACAGCATTGATGTCAAGGCTCTGACCTCCAACACAAGGAAGCATCAAGCAAGGCAGAGCTGGCAGTGAAGAGCGATGATACCATCTGGGTGGATGCTTCTGTAGAGGTAGGGCTTTTGAAATGCTGAACAGTGTCAGCCGGAGCAGCAAGTGACAGCTTAGCTTTAGGGTGAGCAGCGTGGCAGCTGCCATGCAGAATGTGCAGAGCTTTGATGGCTTTAGTACACTACCACGATTAGTGTGTGTTGGAAATACAGTATGTTGCAGTGAATGGAAGATGTCTATACCATGACTATATGCTACTTTAAGTTAACTTTTCAACCAAATGTAGTCCAGTATTAACATATAGGTATGTGATGTTTTTTTAACCAGAAAACAATACAATATTTAACAATATCATGGTCTACATGTCAAAGTGGTAAATGCCTGGATAAACTTGTGTGTCACCATCATCCTTTATTCTTGAAATGAGGATCCACATCCAGTAAACAGAGGTTGTTAAGATGATCAGAATCATAATCAAGGTACTAGAATTAGTTAAAACAGTAAAGTAAAGTATGAAAGATTAAGTCGGCTTCTCCTTAATTGCGTACATGCTTGTGCATACAGCAGACTTGGAAAGAAACCATATCAAATGTTCAGGGATATTGGTTATATTATGTCTTATTTAAACATCATACCTTGAACATAATGAAGGACTACTATGAAAGGCCACATTTCCACTAGCTTTTTGTAATGTTTTTAGTGAAAAGACCATCGTGTGAACATAAACACTTCCTAGAGCAGGTATCACGTCTTTCAAATGTCACGCAATAAATACAGATTTGACCAAGCCTTTAACTAATTTAATTTTAGAAAATTATTTTTTACAGAGTTGAGCATTTTAGAAAGTGGAAATGCCGTTGATTTAATTCTGACAAATATTTCAGCTGGGACTGAGCAATCATCAAAAACATGAATATTTTTTCTACAATGTGTCTAATTCAGGACAAGATATGGGAGCGGGACTATTTCTGCTTTCAGGCCATTATTAAAAGTGTGATAAATCCTTTTGAGCAAAACCAATAAATAGAAACCAAGTACTGAGATATTTTCGGGGCCAAATACCAATATTGCAACAGCTTCTCCGCTGCACACAGCCTACACAGGTTTTTGCTTTGGGGAGCAACAACGTCATTAATTGGTTTATCAAAAACACAACACCACCATCCAGATTCACAGCAAATCAATAATTCATTACAACTACAGAGATTATAAAGATATTTTCATAACGCCTCTCTCACTCTCTTCCCCTTAGTCGGACAATGACAAATTGTCTTGTTCTAATCAAAGCCTCACACCTCTTAGCCTTGCTATTACAACAATATCTGTCTGTGCAACGTAGGTAAGAGCGTAAGAACGTGTGTAATGTCTTTTTCAAAGCCTAGCAACATGAAAGGTTAATACTCAAAATGATCACCTTGAAGGAACTCTACAATATTCATTTGTTCCTCCCTGTACACATACAGATACAAATACAGGTGACCACTGGCTTACCCACTGAGAATAAAAAGATAGTTGTCAGGGTAGCCAATACCAAAATACATGTTAAAGTGTGTAGAACTGTAAATGGATTTGAGTGACTCACTGATCCATGCTTCCCTGTGCTAAGGAAACACTTTGCGGTACTTTCCCCTGACATCTCCTGATCTTTGAACTTTGAAGAACTGGGGCCTCAAGTCCAGGGGGCACATGCTCAAAAAGGATTAAACAGGGGAAACATGGGAATACTTCAAATGTTCAAAGTGTATTTAGGAATGCCATTATCTGTGCTCGATTAATGTAGCTGATGTGATATTCATAGATAGTTAACCTTATTACTTCCCGCAGTTAAATTAAAATGTCATAGCGTAGCGAGATACATAAATAGGCATCCATGACAATGAAGCAAACACAGGATAGAATTAAAGTTGTCAATCAATATGAACAATATTACAGTGTGCTTTTCCAAATGTTTAAAGTGTTCCAATATGAACTTGGCTGTGCAAAGGGTGGGAGGTTTAATCCATGATAGCTAGCTTTGCCAGCATTTTGTCTTCTACCATCTTCTTCAGTGAGACCAGCTTGGATACATTGACAGACCCAGCCGTCTTTAGAAGTGTATTCAGTCTGTTGGCCTTCTTTTGGTGCTCCCAACATCACACTGTGACAGGACTCTTTACATGATTCATCCCTATCAGACATTGAAGGACCTGAGCCTCCTCAGGGAGTAGTCAGCTCAGACCTTTCTTATACAGGCTATCTATGTGTTGTATAGTTGGATGCCTAGTACTGGTTATTGATGCTCGATATGTCTGTCTAGTCAGCTCAATTAAGTGATACTGGTTTGTTGTGTCTTATATTTGTTGACACTGGTTGATCAGATTTAAGTAAATACTAACTGAGTTTAGCTTTTTTTTGCTTTAGCTGATATAGGTACAATGTGTGTTTTTGTTTACTTGTATTTATGGATGTGAATGAATAAATGAACAAATCGCACTTTCATGATTTCAGTTGGATACCACAGTGACTGAAAAGAAGAATGACTGATGGATAAATACATCTAATACATGATGTAGTAGATTTATATTGTTCTAAAGGTCAGTGAAAGTTATGTGTCCCGCAGGCAGAGAGTAGGTGGTTAATAAACCTGTCCTTGTATCGGCTTCAAGTCAACAGTTGTCTCACATATTCTGGTACATGAAAACAAGTAATTGTCAAGTGCCAGTTTGAGATTATGATTTAATAAAATGATCACATACTGTAGTTTATAGGCCAAATTCAAAAGCTCTCTTGAAGGGTGTAAGTATTCCTTGGCACTAACGGCACTGAATTTGCATTAAATTATTGCATTAAAGAGCACCTCTTTGCTCCTTTTCTGTTGAGCTCCCTTTTCACACAGTTCTTCTGCTGCCACATCCAGTGTCGTTATAGTTTAATAACATACATAAGCCATAAGTGGGCGAGGAGAGGGAACTGGCTGAGAAGTGCAGTCATGTAACACAAAATTAGAACGTACTACAGCGAACTTGTGTTGAATATAAAGTTGAAGTCACACTTGCACACCTAGCTTTATTCCCAGCCAATTGTTAAGATTGTGATGATGTCTCTTTATTAAACACCTAACCATGTAATTGAAGGTTATCTCTTTTACTACTAAATCTTTCAAAACAACTTTCCAGGGACCAACTTTAGTGGCTGTCAAAGATGTCTGTGACGAGCCGAGTGCGGACCTTGAGTTGCAGAGAACAACTGTGCAAGAAAAACTAATAACATCCCAACAAGAAAATTTAGAAAGTTAGAAATGTTAGAAATGTTTGAAAACTGTAGAAAGTTTCCACTTTCTGGCTGTCTCTGCACGAGGCTTTGCAACAACTTCTTTATGTCAGGGGGAAGGCTAGTGTGTGTCTCTGTGAGTTCAGAAAAGGGCTCAGTTGGCATCGTCAGTTTTCAAATAAGGATGCAGAACACTACTTCACCTAAGAGGTAGGAGTCTACCCTGAAGCCCGGTGCAGACAGGATGTGTAATAAACATATTGGGATTTACATGCACAGGTGGCAGCTGTTCCGTCCAGTATTGAGTGCCGGGACAAAAACACTGCAGGGAGGAAACATGGGAGAAAACAAGCTGTACTGTGCTACAACAGCATGTCAAGCAATGTGCATGGTTATTTTTGACTGGTTCTCATTATTTGTGATTTAGCAGTTTACATTAGTACAATAATAAATCATCAATGCAAATAAGTCAATTTTCATTTACTAAGCAATAATGTTGAAGTACTCCATGTTTCTTCGCCTCTCCTTCAAATCCCCTTTTGTATGCAGACACCATAGTCCTTAATTGCTGTGTTGGTTGCAGACTTGAAATCCCTTTGGACATTTAAAAGTGTTTCTGAACAAGAAAAAGCCATTACGACGCTTAATATGGGCCGGTCTAACTGTATGGTCATTGTGTTGATGAGGTGTTTTTATTGCTTAATAAGTGAGAACAAACTCAAGTGTCACAAAGCCAAACTAATTAAGCCCCAAATTGTTTTTATACACCTGTAGTTTTCATTAGTAATTTGTCTCAGTCAGACTCCAAACAAAGTCAACAAATAACTTTTTTTACCAGCCAGACTTAAAGATCCCATGTCATGGCCATTTCTACTGATCATAATTCCATTGTTGAGGTATACTAAAATAGATTTATACTGTGCAATTTTCCAAACTCACATTGGTTTCTCATACAGCATCTCTGTAAAGTATGTGTATTCACCGGTATTCACTCTGTCCTAAACGACTTGTTGGAGCTCCTGACCCCCCTCCCTGTGAGCCCAGTGTGCTCTGATTGGTCGCGAGGCTGAGAGGCTCGCAGCTGCTGCGAGGAGCAGGCAGGCTTCCGTGTCGGCGATACAGGAGAACAAGCGAAACTCATCCTGAGCACACACAAACACTCACAGCCTGAAGTAAAAACAATAAGTGTGGCTTGATATTGAGTAAGAAAAAGGTTTATAACGCTGTAAGAAAGGATCTGCGGAGGGCATTTGTCCGCGATCCCAACTTAGCAGCCCGAAAAACTTTTACCCATTTAAACAGTCGTGGTAGATACCTTTGTTTTAAACATCATAAATACACAAACAACAATGAATACTTACAGGTTGTGTACCCGAATCTCTTGCTGGTCCAAACAAAGTAGGAACAGCATCGTTCTTCAGTGCCCTACGCTGTACATATCCGGCATGAATAACTGAAAGGTTTGGGAGGCTTTGTTTCGTGAAAGGCTGGCAGAGGGTGTGGCCATAGCTCTGGGCGAGGCTACTGGGCATCCCTCCGTAGCGATACCATAGAGCGATACCCAGGAAGAAAACATTGGAAAATGAGAAATCTCCAACGAGGCGTTTTGGGGCAGCATAGGCAGGTCTTTTCTGTGTTAGAGTTTTACTCGCTACAGGGTGTACTTTGAGGGTTTTTGACTCTGCAGACCGTTTACATGCATAAAAACCTTCATAAAACACACACGGGTAATAACCATAGACTGTATATATAAATGGACGTAGTGTCCGTGACGTCACCCATAGGATTCTGTAGAGTTGCCGAGAAGCCCTTAGTAGGCGGAGTCGGCCACTAACGGCTTGACAGCGACGTCAGTCTAATCCCGCCTGCTCCAAATAAGGGCAAAGAGGCGGAGCCGAGGCGGGACCTGCTGCCTCCGAACTGGAAGTAAACAGAGCTAGCTCAGGCTAAGAAGCTAAGATAACATGAAATACGTGCATACCAAGTTACTGCTAACAGTGTAGTTCCCCTATATAAACGTTACATTCATAATCAAATGAGACAATCTGCAAGAGAATTAGCTATGTTTTGTTATTCTTAATGCTTATCATTCACACGTTATGAAAAGACGGACTCCACCGCCCGGTCCTGGACCTAACGGAGCCGCAGTGGGCTAGCTCCGGGACCATACTTGTCAACCCTCCCGATTTTAGCGGGAAACTCCCGATTTCATTGCCCTCCCCCGGTTTCCTCCCGGGGTCATATTTCTCCCGCATTTCTCCCGATTTCTGACAAAATCTGATTTACTCAGGACTGTTTCCACTCGGACTTTAATACAGCTACACGCAGTGGCGGCTGGTGGAAAATATTTTTGGTGGGGCTATGGAAATGGTGACAAAACCATACTAGGGCATTTAAAATCAGGAGACTAAATACGAACATTGTGTGTGTGTGTGTGTGTGTGTGTGTGTGTGTGTGTGTGTGTGTGTGTGTGTGTGTGTGTCATACTTGCGAACCCTCCCGATTTTCGCGGGAGACTCCCCCGCATTTCTCCCGATTTCTGACAAAATCAGATTTACTCACCACTGTTTCCACTCGGACTTTAATATAGCTACACCATTGTTTGGTTTCCATGGTAGCGCGTCTCTTTAGCAGCGCGCGCAACTCAAAGTCTGAGAGGGTGAGGAAGATGAAAACTGAACAAGAATTGACAACTCGACCCTCTGATCACTCCTTTCCTGTAAAATACAGGTCCAGCCCAAGCATGTGCTCCATGGTGCCACAGGCATTGCCCTTACAACTACAATAAGCATGCAAATGTTAATCTACAGCTCCGGCGATGCACTAGCACCGGAGTCTACACCTGCAGAAGCAGCCATCCCCTACTGTAGCGTCACCTTGGATACGAGTCTAAACAACTCACAGGTCAGGGCGCTGAAAGGGCGCCCTTTGAGCATCAGATCTGACGACGCTGATTGGCTGAAATTATGTTTCGGCGGCATAGTTTACAGGTAGCAACAGTCAGCTTGTTGGCTGCAGCTGCTCTGGCTGAGGGCTCCTTTCTACCGCCCGGACGAGAGAGGGTAATGATACACGCTGCGGCCAGGCAGGAAACATGTGACTTATCAGTAACTTTAGACATCGTAAAACCATTTTAAATGAGATTTTATTGTAGATTATACATTTTACTGATACCAACTATATCATATTTACCTTGTTCTTTAAAAATACAAATAAAAAAAAAATCTTTTTTGGAAATATATATTTTTATTTATTTTTTATTTTTAATGACAATCAAACATGTGGGAAGAGGGGGGGGCGGCGCCCGCCCCTATGGGCCGGCCGCCACTGGCTAACCCATTGTTTGGTTTCAATGATATCACGTCTCTTTAGTAGCGCGCGCAACTCAAAGTCTGAGAGGGTGAGGAAGATAGTCACAGAAAACAGAACAAGAATCGACAACTACTCTACTCTCTGCTCACTCCTTTCCTGTAAAATACAGGTCCAGCCCACACATATGCTCCATCCAGGATGGTGCTAAAGGCCGCAAGGCATTGCACTTAGAACTACAATAAGCATGTTAATGTTAATCTAACAGCTCCGGCGATCCACTAGCACCCCAATGCTCCCGATTTCTGAGGTCTGAAGGTTGGCAAGTATGTCCGGGACGCCGGCTGGAGCTAGCCCCCTGCGGCTCCGTTAGCTCCGGCGGCCACCACTGGGATAATTGGGTCCCCTATTAACATTTGCTCCTATAACTACAACTAACTAACGTTGTAGCCTCTAATGTTGTAGACTAGCAGAGTGGACAAGTTGCTGTTAGCTGACAGTGAGGCATGTACATGTCCATCAAAGTGACCACGCCCTAATTTATGCAAAAGCTTTAAGGCTTAATATTAATTAAACAGATGACTTGAGAAAAATGTCACCCCCACAATCCATATTCATGAAGGGGGGATCTAACTATACAGAGAATATGGTTTTTTGAACCACGATGTAAACATGTTTAATTCTTCTTTAAAGTTGGGCATTTTAACATTGGGGTCTATGGAAATTGCTCCCTTCTGCAGACTGCTCCTACTGGCCACTAGATGAACTGCAGTTTGAGGCACTTCCGCATTGACGTCCCGGCTCTTCCCCAGAGTTTGCCGCTTGGTAATAACTGGAAAAGCATGACATGGGACCTTTAAAAAAACTTGTTTACTGCACTCTATTATTGTAAGTTCAATACATTAATTAATTAAACACCTTGTTCTCAAAACCTGTTTTCTGCCTGCTACAGTCTGCTAGGCTTGGGGATAATAGGCAAAGCGATTAGTAGGTGCATATCTGATTGCCTCAGAGCGCGTGGGCTGCAGCTCATCTTTCAAAATAGAGGTCTGCATTTGTTTTGTCTGCTCTGAACCATGCCACATCCCAAGGGGGCATTTTAGAACACCGAGGCACACAAAGTGACAAATTACCATTTTCGGTTGTTTGTATGCATAATGGAACTTAAATTACTTAATGCTGATCTTATGCAAACCAGAAAGCCTGCTTTATTTAAAGATACTGAATTTTTGTTTCTGGTCTCTAAGGAGGGCACTGAAATGACAGAGTATATGTTACAGAAACTTCTACACTACAGCATTTCCACTTTGATACACTTGTAGGGAGTTTCAGCAGTAACAGGCTGACTGGCATGATCATTACATTTGAGATTTTCAGTCATGCTAGTGTTACTAAGGATTGCAATGTATTTCTCTCAGTCAGTCAAACACTTTGGTCGAGACAGAAATATCTCAACTAACGGATCTATTGCCAAGGAAATTGCTACAGATATCCAAGTTCCATGACGATGAACGTCACTTTGCTGCAAGTATTCCACTCTTTCTCCCCACCTTCCTTTATACCTTAGTTGCCAAATGCCCACCTGAACACAAACCAGTTCCTGTGTCCTGTAAACAGTTCTCCTGCTCTTACTTGCGATAAAGACATCTCTCGGAACATGTTCCTATGTCAGTACTGGGGGAACAAAATCCACTGGTCTCATTCAGAGCAAAAGGCATCCTAAAGTTCATCAAATCAAATGGGTCTTTGGTATCTTCGTAAGTTGCAGCGTTTCTAATGCAAAATTCAATTTTTGTTTCCTCAGGTAGTGTTAGTCTGCTGCAATGCATTGATGGTAATACAAAGGAAACATGTTGTACTAAAAGAAACTTTGGAAGACACCTGTTTGATTTGTCTGTCTCAAACTGCAAACTTGAGCCACAACTTTAATTAAAACCCCTCAAAGAAAAACCAAGAGGACATAAATGATAATAATACAACAAATATAGTTATAACATTATGCTAATGTTTACATATCTGAACCTAATTACATTATAATAAAGCTTATTGTATGAACATAGAAGTGAATTATATACCAAAGAGTTTCTTCTAGTTTTTGATTTTGCTCATTTGTTGCCATAGCAATGATATTTGATTACGTGACTTCAAAAGGCACAACGTAACATTATTATCTGGCTAGAGTCTCAAACGAAAGAGGATGTGATTATGATTGATTCATTATTTAGCCTGTAGGCGTCACATCGAGCTAATTTAGATAGCTTGATTAATATTAGATTAATTACTACGCTCCAGTCAAGGTTAAAGTGTTTTTAATAATTAATATTAGAGAACACTCTACCTCAGTTTCAATTTCTCTATTACTCAATTCTGTCATCTACCTTCATCTGGTCTTTTGTTAACATATTTAAGATGTTCATTAAGGACTTAGCAGCAACACCATGTGTGTGTGCATTCTAAAATTAAATTGTATGCATAGCACATTCGAGCAGTGACTTGCAAATGTTCTCCTATTGAACAGCCCGTTTTGCAGATATCACGCAGATACAGGATTACATAATGTAGGTACCAACAAGGTAGAGAGTGAAATCAATAAGCAGTTGCAGAGTGCTTTCCATTTAGCTATTTATGCTTTCTCACGTCCTCCTTCCAGTCCACTCCTGGAAATGATCGTGGAAGAGGCTTCAGTGTCTTGCCTCTCGGAGAACACTGGGAGACATATTGGATAGTGACACCCTTTTAATATTTAGTATTTCTGTCCACATTTAGGGGATTGATCCTAACATAGACATAAAGATTTCCAGACCAAAACCTTTGCAATAGGCTGAAAGGACCCTTTTATTTTGAGGGTTTCCCAAAAGTGTGTTATTGCCCAAAATGACAACCGTACTCTTGAACTGAACTCAGTATCCCATAATCCATAATGCAAGTTTGAGTGATCCATGTCAAGAGGTAAGGTAAAGGAAGGTGACATTGTATTTTTTTGGAATTTGCTCTCTTTTTCACTAGTTTATTCCATGTAACAGAAAACACATGGAGACAGGCCAATGGAGGAATAAATTATTCAGTTTGTTCTTTTTTAGCTTGGATATATTGTTAAGCACAGTATTGTTAAGTGAATATTCTCTTTGTAACTTTAATGATAAATATGGCCATGAAAGTTTTGGAGTTGTTTATGAGTGGACCATTTTGTGTTGAAATTAGTCTCATCTGGGGTGGGCAGACCGCTCTCTGCGGGCTATCAAGATAAATACTTACTGCTGACCTGTTCAGAGTGTTGAGCTGGTGTGAAAAAAGTATTTTCTTCTATAATAATCTAGCCTTCTGCACGTCATAGCCAAATGCTCACAGCTGCAGCATTTCCAAAAAAAGGTTACCACATAATTATTAGATCTATTGAAAGGTTTTTCTTTTGTCATTTTTTCCCAGTGATGCCAAAATATACTTTCAACCCCAGCTTAAATTGTACTGAAATTCTATTAAATCACAACCAATATACAGTATGCATGGCAGTGCACTTGCAGTGTTTACATTTGCTTTGTTCATATTATTAACTCGAGTATTGTTCAAAAAATGCATTATCTATACGTTTTCAATAAAACAGATGTAAATGAAGGCAATGTAAACACTTAGAAACGTTGTATAGTGTTATCCAGTTATTGAGATATCACTTTTTCTAGCTGTGTAACTTACACAATCCCAGCCGTCCATTTGTTGTGACAGTTGTGAGAAAGAGGTTCAGTAAATATACGTTTGAGCTTTGAAACTGTGATCATCCAACCGTTAAAGTGAAGCAGACAAATGAAAGAGTCGGGCTGATGCAACACAAGGAAAACATTGGTGAGACTAACTCATGATGATGTCAAACATCATGTTTCTATAGAAATTAGGTATCACTACATGAAATGCGAAATGCACAGGTTGTCCATTTTATATGGCCTAAAGACAGATAATTAATCACCAACTCAAAAAGTGCTCGTGTCTTAAAGGATCAGTTCACCCATGTGATCAAAAAGTATGATGGCATTAAGTAATTGGAAATTCTTGTTATTGCATACATGCCTGGCAGGAACTATTTAACAAATATACTAGCGAACTAAACTGTCTAGATTGTCTATTTTTAGAAGCCATGTTGAGAGTGGTGGATAAATTTATTAAGATTGGTTTATGGCAAATGTACCCATACGGTAATTTCTTCCCTTATCTCTTCAGTGGGACGCCATCACAGAGATGGATGAGCAGAACAGACCGATTCACACCTTCCAGGTCTGCCACGTAATGGAGCCAAACCAGAACAACTGGCTGCGGTCGGGATGGATCCAGAGGCAGGCTGCACAGAGGGTCTGGACAACATCACAGCATTTCTTCAGACATTTAAATCAAATGAAGTAGTGTTGAAGCAGGGCTTGGTGGGACATTATCTTAAGGTTGGGAAAGTGTCAAATTAACTGGAGCAAATGTTATCTTATAAGACGAATAAATGTCAGGACTGTAAGAAAAATATGAACTTAATATGCGAAGAATTTCGATACAGAAAAGTTCATAAGAAATCAAAGATCAAGAGCAAGATTTCTTCCTACTCATTACGTGGAGTACTGCTCATTAAGTCTGAAACAGAGCTGTATCAAAAGCTCCAGAAGTATTCATAGTTTGATCCCACCAAGTCAGTTTTTCAAAGACTGTTCACACATTTTATCTGATGAACATTCATAGGCTGTCATCCTTTTTTAGTATTGATTATTGTTTTTGTTTACTTATTTCATATTATTATAATATGTAAACAAAAAGCTGGTAATAGCTCTGGCTATGTAGAGCTTACTAAAAAATGTGTAATAGCCCTGTGTTTCTTATGTGTAATGAGCTTGCTTTTAAAAATATTTTAATTCAGGTGTATGTGGAGCTGCGTTTCACCCTGAGAGACTGTAACTCCATCCCTTGGGTGTCTGGCACCTGTAAGGAAACCTTCAACCTGTTCTACCTGCAGACAGAAGAGCAGCTCTCTGGAGGGACTCGCTTCAGGCCTACTGATTATGCCAAGGTTGGTTATTGGAGCCATACTGTATTATGAAAAATTGTGTTCTGTTGGGCTAATGGTATTAATCGGTAAGTATAATGAAGTTTGCTTGTTTCTTGTTGGCTTTAAGGTGGACACTATAGCGGCAGATGAGAGCTTTACACAGACGGATCTTGGCGATCGTGTTCTTCGCCTCAACACTGAGGTCAGGGAGGTGGGGCCGGTGACCCAGAGGGGCTTCTACTTAGCCTTCCAGGACGTGGGAGCGTGTATTGCTCTCGTGTCTGTTAAGGTCAGTGAACTGATGTGGAACAACTGATATTTGCATGAACTACAAAATCTATTTGTTTTTATTAAGACAGGCAGCTCACTTTAAGTTCCTTTTACATAAAGGTGTTCTACAAACGCTGCCCATCGACTTTAAGGAACCTGGCAGCGTTTCCTGACACAGTGCCACATATGGACTCCTCCTCTCTGGTGGAGGTTAGGGGTGCTTGTGTGGAGAATGCAGAAGAGAGAGACACACCCAAACTGTACTGTGGTGCCGACGGAGACTGGCTGGTACCCCTGGGCCGCTGTGTGTGTAGTATCGGCCACGAGGAGATAGATGGCTACTGCAAAGGTAAGACATGTGTTTGTGTTAAATTTAGCACAGAACACCAACTGTGTACTTGAACTAGAGATACAGAGAACAATCAGATAGAGATAGAGAAATGGGGAGAAGGTAAGGAAGAGGAAAATGCCTTGGATTACATTATCAGATCTCTAGGGCCTCTCCATTCAACTGCAGACGTTTGAGTTTACAGAACTGCAACTCCCTCCTCTCTTTCTAAGATCCTGCATCCTTCTCTGATCCTCTCCATCCACATCTCTCCTCACAACTCCACCTCCCCTCATCATCTTCTCTCCTCTCTTGTCCACTTGTTTACGCTTCACTTACACCCCGCCCTTCTTTCTCCTCCAAGTCCCTTTATTTGCTCTATATTCTTCCTTCCCTTTTAAGTCTCACTTTTGCTGTCTCTCATCACCAACCTCTTCTCCTTCTCCTGGGATCGTATAGAATAGGAAGAGATTATTGGAGTCACCAAGGATTTAATGACATTTAAAAATAATTACTTCTGCTTTGATATCAAACGCTCTGGACTCTATCAATTATTTGGTTCAAATGGGGGATAACTTCCTGTAATAACAAACAGTTTTAGGTTTGCTACTTTTATGTCTGCTGTTACATTTTAATCTGTCTTGGTAAATGACATGATGTCGTAGTTAAATGCAAACACTTTACATAAACAATCAAATCCAACCACTTTGATAAATGTTTTTTTTTTCTTTGTTTCTAATTACTTGTAGCATTTCTTAAATGTGGCCGATTGTTAGGGAAACCGATGAAGAAAAGGTTTTCCAGAAATAGATTTTGGCCTGGTTTCTCAATTAGACTGTGCAGACAGACTGGGGGCTAGCTGGCTAATTGCCTTCATTTGTTAGTTTCACAGCTAATTTAGCTCACACCTAGTATATTCTTTAACTCCGCCAACCCTGGCATTCATTAATGAAGCTCGAACTGACTGTTGTAATTAAGGCAGGTGCTAATGGAGCCATGCTGCATGATTACAATTGCAGGACACCGTTAGCGCCTTGCTACATTTGTAGATGTAAAGAACTCTCAGCTGGCTAGGGTGAAATTCATGTAGTACCCCTGTGGTGATGTGGTTACTCAGGTTATTACAGAGAGATCTCCAACAGTCATTAGTAAAGCTGATATGTAGGCCACGCTTTAAGATCTCCAACATTTGCTCTGCGGGGGTAGTTTTTCCTTTTTATCTTCTCCTCTTGTGCATGCTTCTTATTTATCCCTTTCCTCACTCATTCATCTCAGATATGTATTTAAACAACACAGAAGCCTGTCACCAAAGATTACTGACAGCAGCAGCACCATCACTGTGTGCCGAGTACATGTCCTACATCTTTATTCTCACCTTTCCTCCCCTTTGGCTAACTGGAGCTTCTCTCGATTGTACTGTAGCAACAGTGTCTAGGGGATCTTGGCAGCCGCTACATTGAATGGGTCAGTAACTCATGCAGCAGTAACCCACTTGGCACTAGAAAGCAATGTGCGTGTGTCTCTCGATTGAGATGTGTTCTACATGTTCATCCTAAGTTAAAAACCCAAGTTGTCAAAAGCTTCTATTGACATTTGACATTGCAATATTGATATCAATTGTGATATAAGCATAAACAGTCTATGGATATAATATGTTCTTAGGTCAAATAATAAATGTATTCAACTACATTAAAGATAAAATACAGAGTTCACATCATAACTTAGGAACCGGCAGCTGCCAAACTTTGCCGTGTTCAGATTCATTCATGAGAATGCTGAAGAGTGTTTTGAGTTGTACACAGTGACCTTTTTGGTTGTTTGCATCCAGTTATTAAAAATAATTGTCCCTGTAATGATAACAAATAATTTACACATTACTACATGTCCAATGTCAAGAGCATGTAAATAAAAAATTATAAAACTTTTATAAAACCTAAGCTACATACTCAATTTTGACTGAGATATAAAGGTTGTTCCCATTGTGTTCTAAATCTTTCCAAGAGTTATCTCTACACTGGATATGAACATATGACATTACTGTGTCTGAAAAAACAAGTATATGTCCCAAAATGGTTGTTCCTTTTTGAGTCCCCCCTCTCCGAAATGCGGTTGTTGCATCTGGGGTAAATAAAACCAGGGATACTGCTGTGCTCTATGGTTACACTATACAGGAGTTTTAGTCTATTTCTGAAATGTCAGGTAGCATTTATCAACTTTTATCTGCTTTGCAATCTCAAATGGCATCTTTGAACTCATTAACATGAGATTACAAGAGGGTATCAATAGTAACAACACATTATGGTCTTGAAAAGAATGATTGATGGCTTTAATAAATAATGGACAATTTGTATTTGTATCAATCATTTCCATAGGTCTTGCAGGGCTTGAGCTGTGATGAAGATGTGCACTTTGCAAGTAGTTGCAGGAAGTTTAGGCATGAACTTTAGGTGACTTCTGCTTTCTCCTCGTTTTCATTTTGGAACACTGCTTCAAAGGGTGCTGTGATCAAAGCTGTCTGAGAGGCAGCATGGAGAAAGAGCAAAAGAGGGAGAGAGCGGGAGAGAGCGAGAGAGTGAGAAAGAGAGAATAGGGAAAACCCCAGCGCTCCCAAATATAAGCAGAGCTCTGCACCAACACGTCGTTCTTTCCCTCCCAGCTGCCTAAACAAAGGCATCAGCGCTTATGAAACCCTGCTTTCCCCCCCGATAGCATTCTGCCAGACTGTTTTGACATCTCAATCGAGTGCTTTATTATTCCATTCCTTTCATTCAGTGTCAGCCACAAGAGGATTACTCAGAGATAGGTTGGTTATATGATGACCTAGATAAGGCAACATCATAGAGCTAATGCTATTTGTTCCACATCCTTTCGTCACGTCATATTTAAAAAGGAGGCAGTGAATTATTGCAGAAACTAATAGAGACTTCCTTTTGAATTCCATTTGAATCAGAATACATTTGCAGACAAGAACAAAAACCCATCAGTTGGCTAATGGGTTACACAATAAACAAAACATATTTTTAAGGTTTCAGCAAAACCTTTTGTATCTCATGCTTTTTGTTAACACTTACTGTGTTTTTCATTAGGTTGATACAAACACAAACATTTTTCTCTTATTGCACCAGGAAGTGAGGAAGCTAGTTAAATGAGATTTTTTTTAATCAAACAACAATGTCAATTAGTATTTCTCCATTTGCTCTTTTCTCCATGATCTATCCGTGCGAGTCCTCCAGAATGTAACACAACTTAGCTTGCTCACTGATGACCTCTGCTGTCTTAAGACACAGGACTGATCAGGCAGGAAAAGTAACACTTGTGACCTTGAATTGAGGTAAAGTTGAATAGGAAATAAGGAAATCAATACATTCTCTTAGTTCAGTTGTATGGTAGAGCTTCAACCTCTTCTGTCCATTTGCAGACTATGTTTACTGTGGCCTCTAACGCAGATCTGCCAGACTAGAGCATCACTCATTCTCTGTGAACTTCCCATCTGCATATCAAAGCTCAGAGTCCAGGGTAAACATACTCTCTGGATCCATCTGTTTCTGACAACATAAAGCCAAGAAAAAAAACGTCCAACTCTACACACCCAAACAACTCCAATTCTCTTAGTAGGCACGACATTACTTTACTGCAAATGTGAAGGGGATGAGCTTCCTTTGACTAAACCCCTGAAGGTTATCTTTTGAAACTCAAATCTCAAGCATGCTGCATAACCTAGAGATAGTTTAATCATTGCAAAGTATTTGTAATACTCTCAAATATTAATATTTCCATGGATCTTATTGTGATGTTATTAGAAAAGAGACCACTTGCAATGATGTATACCCACAGAGAATTAGCACCCACTCTGCAGCTTCCATCAGCTCTACAAAGATGTGCATTATCTTCTTATATCTATTGTTTTATTTTCAGCACAAAAAAAACACCAAAACCCACTTTTCAACACCAACTCAGTAAGTAAGCAACTTGTTGTTGAACTTGCGCTAAAAAGCGAGAGTCATTTTTCAATTATTCCCTTTGTATTTGGTGAACACCAATAAAGAGGAAGTGAGTAAATTGCTTCAGATGACATCTATAGCTCTATATCAGTTCCTAGCTTGCACCTTAATGGCCAGAAAAACTACAATGTATGTTTATTAGAGTAAAACTTTAGTTACTCAAGAGAAGCTATGATGCCATACCATATAGAATTAAGACATTGTGCGAGAATTTGTGAAAGTCTCATCGATAAAAAACTGTGATGGTATTTAAGCCTGCAACAATCAGTCAATAACTTGATACGTTGAAAAGGAATGGGCTAAATGTTACCTTGTAAAAGGTCGTTTTAGCAGAGAACCTTAAGCAAGCCAATTTTTGTGAAGATGTTTTCACATAAATGGATATTAAAATGGATAATGGAGGGAATTAAGACCTGTTTAACTCCTTGACCCTACCTCTTTAAGTAGCTTATAAAACATAATTAAAACTAATAATTCTGATATTTTTTATGAATCAAAGTAAATGTGGCGGCTCAATTTCCAGTTACGTTTGAGTCGCCGAGAGGCTAAACTTGTCTATAAACTGTGACGCCTTTTCGAAGAGAAAGTCCATACTGAAGCAAGATAGTTTTACGATATTTAATAAACGAAATCATAACATAGTAACTATGGACAAAATGGTCAACAGACAAAATTACAGCACAAGCTCAACCTCTGTCATCCGCACTCAACATCAAACAGGTGACTTACATAACCAAACCACACCCATGTGACAATTACCGGCAGTGCTCAACAAACAAATAAAAGTGACGTAAACAAAAAATAATAATACAAATAATGAACTTGGGCTAAGTAGCGTTATGGCACCTACAGTAAATCTTTAAACAAAAAGAAGATAATGTATTTCCTTAGCATTTCAATTATGTGGTTTTATCCAAATAACCACTGTAGATGAAAGGATCACTTTTTGACTTTTTGATAGTTCACACTGACTTGTTTTGTCAACAATTAGACATCTTATCTGGGACCCACTTATATATTCCTAGCACTTCACCACATGAACATCACTGGTACAGCAGTATTACAGTAGATCTGAATGGAAAAGGGTATTTTGTGTTCCTTTCATGAATAAGAATGTGTTCATGGCAAAAAAGCCAAAGAACTGAGGCTGATAGAGTACAAATAAGATATAAATTCCCGCCAGTGTGTGTGCATATGTGTCAGAGACGTTTTCAAACCTTTTGAAAGAAACAGTGGTATGAGAATTGTAATTGCTTTTTGTTGGTGATTTTGCCAGCAAATACCAGAGAGGGGGGAGCAGCTGGAAATTCAAATGAACTGGTGTGTTTGTAGCCTTTGGCAGGAGCTCAGCATTGGAAGAAAGTAATAACCAAATGATTGAGGTGACTCAAAAATAGCAATCTTGCTGACAAATATACTCTTCCCATTACAAGCTAATCAGCAATGTGATTTTGGCAAGGATTTCTGTCTGCTTGTCGAACCCTCATCTCATCCATTATATAAATATATTTATACTCAAGTATGTGCACCTGTTGCAGACAGTTATTTTTTCAGATATTGGACAGTCATCAAATTGTACTATCATTTGAGGTGGCTGGGAACAAGAAATTAGTTTTGCTATTTCTAAGAAGGTCCGAGCTCAGTTCAAGTCTCAGTGGAAATGGACAAAGAGGAGATATATTCAAAACAGTCCAATTCGAATTTCATCAAAAATAATGTTCCATGCTGCTGGTGTGACATAGTTCACTACAGGTCTCTACACAGAATTGAATTATCAGTTGAAGGAAAAACTGAAAATTGATGGTATGCGATTGAAAATAGCACTGTTACAAATGTCTAGCCTCAGGTATATTGAATCTGAATCTCAATTATTTTAGGAATATAAGTACCAGCAGCAGTTCAATTCAACTACTTTATTTACCAAGACAATCCACTGGAGCAGCTTGACACTATTCATAACAGTATATGAAACTATTCACTGTATAAT
This sequence comes from Notothenia rossii, assembly GCF_949606895.1. NCBI lineage: Eukaryota > Metazoa > Chordata > Actinopteri > Perciformes > Nototheniidae > Notothenia > Notothenia rossii. The sequence continues at coordinate 21,607,528 of NC_136904.1, forward strand.
AAAAAGGGCTAATATCAACAAAAGGATTAGAGTGGTAATATTTCTCAATGGAGGCAAGAATTGATCAGACAATAAAAGATGTATGTAATATGGTCTGTCACTAAGAAAATGAGGAAGAAAATAAATAAATGTGGCTCCCTACGGCTGTCATACAATAAAGGCTTGATTATATTTCCCAATGTTGCCTTTTATATCATTACATTGTCTGTCTAATAACAGGCATATTTACTTGATACTTTTTCAAATTACTCCACCCCATGCACAAACATAATATTCTCATACAAATCACTTTAGAATACGTTATATACCAATGTCCATATAATATAATATTATTAGTGCTTTATTGCTTTTCTGATGAGATGAGTCTGTGAAGGAGACAATCTGCAACAGTGTGCCACCTTCAGATAGATCTTAGCTAAAGAGTGAAGGGTAGCACAGCAGAAGACATGGGGAAAAGAAACATATTCAACAAAAAAACAAGAGAATGTAGCAGAGCAAAACTGTTTGAAACATTGGAGGGATAAGTAAAGGAGAATTGGTGTAAAAAAATGAAGGGAAAGGTCAAACAAGAAAGAACTTTAGAAGTAATGAGATAGGAAAGTGAACTGGGTTAAGGGACAGGAAGATGGAGAATACCTAAGTAAGTAGAATGGACCATTTAAGTGGAGAGAGGTTTTAGTTTGGAAGCACTCTTTGCTTCGCTATTTTTTAACCTTCCCTACAAACAATACAAAGATACTTCTGCCTGTTTTCAAGGATATCTGGGAGTAGTGTTTCTAAACCTGCTCAGCAAATTACCTTAGAAAACCTGTAAATGTTTTTTTTTTTAAAGAGTAAAACCTTTTTATTTGTATAATATGACAAAAATATTAAGTCTCGATCTTGTTCCAGCATTCCATTATTAAAGTTAAACTTGTGCAATGCCTGTTCTGCAGAGGTGGGAGTAGTACTTAAAGCTTGTACTTTAGGAAAAGTAGAAATACCAGAGAGTAGGAATACTCTGTTCTGTTACAAGTAAAAGTCCTGCATTCAAAATCTAGCTAACAAGCGAACTTCAAATTAACACCAACAAGATGTGATCTGCGAAACGTTAGTATGTTACCCATCCAGCAAGTTTTCTATGCTAATAGTGTAAAGTTAATTTAAGCAAACAGTCCATTGGTTAAAATAAAACGTATAACGTTGTTTATTTGTAGTTTCACAACGCAGTTATCGCAGTGTTAAATCAACATTTTGGAGGTAATCATGGCTAGCTCTTACCTGGAATTGAGTGGATCGGGTCCGGGTCAGGTCCAGCTGAAGACTGGTCTAGAAGGAAGGCCAAGGGCGCAGCATAGAAGGCTCCAAAAGCAGAACCTTTTCTCCACCAAAAAGAGAACGAAGATCACTGATGTGTAATGCTTTCACTTAATCAACACATATTGCAATTTATTTGCCTTTTCATTTTTGAGTTTTGGATCTAGATTTTTGTCAGTTATTTGCAATTTAAATTCATGCAGTTGTGTTAATATGGTTTTCCCTTAAACTGCATTCACATGATACGCGATGTGCCCTTTCGGCGCAGAGCCTTGCGGTGAAAATAGCTAGTCACTCGCGACGCTTTATACTGCTTTCATTTGATTAGTTGCTCATCGAAAGGTCAGCTGTAAACGAGGTCAAATTTGAAACAATTTGAACTTTGAAAGCAGCTCTTGGAAATTTCGAGCAATGCGCAACCTGTGTGCAACACCCACGGTTGTGCTTCTGCCTAGCCGGTTGGCACCGCTCTCTCCATTGAAACACAACGGCAACGTGATGCAGCTTTATTGTTCCAGCGATACACGTAGTACACTCGGTTTACCCAGTTCGTGTTGATATTCCCAGGTGAGGTGACGACGGGACTTAATGAGTTTTGCGTGTTGTCACTTGTCACCTTGCTACGTTAGCAGTTGATTGTTAGTGACCATTGCCTTTCAGGTGGTCGTTATAAACCACTGGCTTTAACCACAATAACCTAGTATTCTGCGTTTGAAGAAACTGCATACGAAATGAAGCACCTGTAATTTGTAACGTATCGTTTTGGTGACTTTCCACAAGTGATAAGCCTACTAGGCATTTTTTGTACGTGTTTTTGGAAGAAAATGAGCATTACAGGTGTGTGCCATTTGTTAGACTGGACAATGAACAGCAACATTTGCTAATAAGCATGTGGCTTTGTGAGCTACAATAATCCATAGTATCTCAAGAAATAAGGTCAGACCACAGGTGAGAACAGATCAGAAGGAGCTTGAAATAATAATTAAATGTGTGTGTGATGATGAAAAAGCAATCTCATGAGAAGCATTAACCTTGTGTAACTGGCTTCTTCCTCCCCCTCTCTTTTTTACTAGCCTGTAAACCTGGCTTCTTCAAGGCATATGCTGGGAACACTAAATGCACCGATTGTCCACAACATAGCTCGAGCCATGACCAGGCCGCCACCATCTGCCACTGCGACAAAGGCTTCTACAGAGCTATCAAAGACTCCTCTGCCATGCCTTGTACGAGTAAGTAAAGTCGTTAAAAAAAACTATTTAGTTTCTGTTTGCATGTCTGCAACTTATTTAAGTTAGTTGTGCCAACTATTACCCATCCATCTGCTTTTTTCATTCTGGGAAAATTATAGTCCTAAATGTAAACATATTCAGATCTGTATCCATGTCTCAACTTTGCAAAAAACATTTATTATGATGTACGTAACTCATGGCAATAATACATTCTGACAGAAGCATCCATAATTGACAAGAAACGTGGTGGACTGAAACACTTCACGCTCTGAAAGCTTGCCACTCTCACGCCTACACACAGATATTCAAAGACACACTCCAGTACAGATGATCACTTTGCCAAAATAGACATTGTGAAGTTTTGAAAATTGGTAAAAAATCTAATCTGTGTACCATCCAGGAAATTGACACATATGGCTATTGGAACAAAAATACTCCATAATAACTTCAAAGCCAAACGCCTTCATACTTAAACACACACACTTAATTGTGCACCTTGGCTGTGTTATTTCGATAGCACATATACAAAAAATATGTGGACCTTTGCTGTCCCTTAATTGACAGATTTTGGTAATCATGTGTTAACTAGTTTTATCCTTGAGTTCAAACAAGTGGTATATAGTTGCTGTTATATTTAGTACTTATACGTATCATAGGAGTTCTTTCTCCTCATTTCATCATTGTATGACACATGGTAGACTACTAGTGGCTGTAAAGTCGGACATATCACAATGTGAACATTGATCATGTGTTTTGTCTCTCTTGTTTGGTTATCGTCTTACTTACCAAACGCCTCTACTGTATATGTGTTATGCTGTTTTGCTTCAAGGGTATTTCTGAAAAAAAAGATCTCTAAACTCCGTTTTTCTCTCTCCAGGGCCTCCGACGGCTCCCAGGAATCTGGTCTCGTTGATCAATGACACAGCTCTCTTCTTGCAGTGGATGCCTCCTAGCGATACAGGAGGCAGGAAGGACATCACTTACAACATCCTGTGCCAGCGCTGTGAGGAAAGAGATGGCGACAGTGGTGTGGCCCAGTGTGAACCATGTGGGCCAGACCTGCGGTTCATCCCGCGGCCGCTTGGTCTGACTGGAACCTCTGTGGCAATTTTAGATTTTGCAACACACGCCAACTACACCTTCCATGTGGAGGCAGCGAATGGCGTCTCTGGGCTCGGGGTGTCTCCACGCTCGCTGGCGAATGTTACCGTCAATACAAACCAAGCCGGTGAGTGACAGAGCTCTTCTTCACTTTAGTGCATCTTTCCAATTCTGTTTGATGTACTGTCTTCACATCCTGCTTTGGTAATTATGACGAGCAGATTAATTCATATTGATATTCACAAATTGGATTAGATTTACAATTACTTAACAAATAAATTAAACAGATAATGGTTATTTGATCAACAGACATTAACTTCAAAATATTTTTTGTTGTCATTTATTAATAAAAAATGACACACAGAATTCAGAGTTTTCAACTTGGGCTCCACAGTCTCATTTGAACACTATTTTCGGATTAACCTATTTACATTTGTATTTATTTATTAATAATTAGAACAGATTTTAGTGGCTTCAATTCATTTCATAATATCAATCTATTTTAAAACATTTTGCAGGGCTGAAAAGGTACATAAGCTACAAAACATTGCAATACATTAATCATTTTAATCCTGCTGGCACTGGCAAAATGGTCGTCTGGAGTGGTGGGAATTTTCCCGATGGACCATTTAGCCAGCGGGATGGCAGGGAGCCAGGCAACACCGATACAAATGTTAACAAAATGTTAAAAAAGCAGGTTGCAAAAACTACCAGGATTCTTCACAAGCTCATCTTGCCCGAGTCAAAACTACCTAACCTGGATGAGAATTAGTCAAAGTCAGCTTTATTATCAATTTTTTTGTTTGTGTGTACAGACAGAGAGATCGAGATTAACAAGGTATTCAACAGAAACACTGAATTTAAACCACATTTTAATCTCCTTTCTTGGAGTGCTTTGCTCCTGCATCCACCACATACCATTTGGGGCATTATTTTGAGTATCTGTGGACTGGATTAGAGAGACAATGTTAGGCTAAATGCTTCTGCTCGCTGATATGCTGCCAATATGAAATGAGGCCGTAACGGAACTGCGGAAACGGACCCAAACGATAACGGGTACCAAGGTGGATAGATCTGCAATCGGAATGCTCTGTGGGGCCAAACGGCTCAGTGTGTACGTCCTATACGATCATTTCCTGATAACGATTAAGCCATAGCCCCAACTCTGCTGCTCACTGCTGTAGCATGGTGTGTAGCAGTGTTGGGCAAGTTACTTTTAAAAAGTAACTAGTTATAGTTACTGCTCTCAAAAAAGTAACTAGTTACTTTATTAGTTACTAAATTATCAAAGTAACTAGTAATCATCATCATCCTTCTGGACCTGTCTGCTGCATTAGACATGGTGAACCATCAGATCCTCCTTCGCACTCTCCAATAACTTGGAGTTTCAGGCACTGCACTTTCCCTCCTCACCTCATACCTCAAAGACCGTACCTACAGGGCTACGAGAGGGTCCGAGTCCGACCCTTGTCAATTAACTACAGGGGTCCCTCAGGGCTCTGTTCTTGGTCCCCTCCTCTTCTCCTTGTACACAAACTCGCTCGGGTCTGTCATTAGCCCGCATGGTTTTTCATACCACTGCTACGCTGACGACACCCAACTAATTCTGTCCTTTCCCCGCTCAGAGACCCAGGTCGTCGCACGCATCTCTGCTTGCCTAGCAGACATCTCTCGGTTGATGTCTGCTCATCACCTCAAGCTCAACCTTGACAAGACTGAACTGCTTTTCCTTCCGGGAAAAGATTGTCCCACTCTTGACCTAACAATCAACATCGGCACCTCTGTTGTTTCCCCGACTCAGACTGCAAGGAATCTGGGTGTGATCCTAGATAACAAATTGTCCTTCACTGCAAACATTGCTGCTACAACCCGCTGCTGCAGATACACGCTTTACAACATCAGGAGGATATGTCCCCAGCTGACCCAGACATCAGCACAGGTTCTGGTCCAGGCTCTCGTCATCTCACGCCTAGACTACTGCAACTCCCTCCTGGCTGGTCTACCTGCATGTGCCATCCGACCTCTGCAGCTCATCCAGAATGCAGCGGCTCGTCTGGTCTTCAACCTGGACTTAATCCATGACAAACTGGAGTTGAGACCAGGAGGCAGAGTCGCAGTCTTACACGCTTCTCTGCGCTCTCTCCTAGGCAGTCATCCATAGGAATCCCGAACCCAATAAAATACCCAATATTAACGGTGTGTGTGTCTGCCCAAGGACAATTTAAGGTAAAACCTAATAGAGGTGTCATACATAATAACCTAATAAAAGTAAATGTAACAACTACTACAGTGCAACAAAACAGGAAGATTAAATGTGGTCTCTTAAACATAAGATCCCTAGCATCTAAAGCAATACTGGTAAATGATTTAATATTAGATTATAACATTGATATATGCTGTCTCACTGAAACTTGGTTGAGACATGAAGAATATGTCAGCATAAATGAGGCCACTCCACCCAGCCATATCAATACTCATATTGCCCGAGGCACGGGCCGAGGAGGTGGAGTTGCAGCAATCTTTGACTCAAGTTTACTTATCAATACTAAACAAAAATTAAATTATACCTCCTTTGAAAGCCTAATTTTTAGTCTTACGCATCCGACCTGGAAAACTTTGCAGCCAATCTTATTTGTTACAGTGTACCGTGCACCAGGTCCTTATTCAGAATTCTTATCAGAATTCTCTGAGTTTGTATCAACTTTGGTACTTAAAACGGATAAAGTAATTATCGTAGGTGACTTTAATATTCATGTTGACGATGATAAAAATAGCCTTACTGTTGCATTTAACTCTATATTAGATTCTGTTGGTTTCTGTCAGAGTGTAAATAAACCAACACACTGCTATAATCACACTCTTGACCTTGTTCTGACTTATGGTATTGAAATTGAGCAACTATTAGTCGAACCGCATAATCCTGCTTTATCCGACCATTTCTTAGTAACTTTTGAAGTACTGTTACTAGACTACAAAGCATTAGCCAAAAGCTCCTGCAGCAGAAACCTATCTGTTAGTGCTATAGCCAAATTTAAGGAAGAGATTCCACCAATACTTAACTCGATAGCATGTCTGCATGTAGGGGAGGAAACTTATACAAAATGTACACCACCCCAAATTGATCATGTTGTTGATAGTGCTACAGATGCGCTGCGAATACAATTAGACTCTGTTGCTCCTTTGAAAAAGAAGAAAATAAAACAACATAGATTAGCTCCATGGCATAATGCCGAAACCCGCAAAATAAAGCAAAAGTCGAGACAACTTGAAAGGATATGGCGTTCCACTAAACTTGAAGAATCTCGTTTAATTTGGCATATTACTCTCAATGAATATAAGAAAGCACTGCGTAAAGCGAGAGCAGCATACTACTCTTCATTAATAGATGAGAATAAGAATAATGCAAGATTTCTTTTCAGCACTGTAGCCAGGCTGACAGAGAGCCACAGCTCGACTGAGCCTTCTATTCCCAGAGCACTCAGTAGTAATGATTTTATGTGCTTTTTTAACGATAAAATTGTTACTCTTAGAAACAAAATCAATTACCTTTGACCAGTATAGTGTTATCAACAGCTCCCGGAAACGTAAGTTCTGATATTACACTAGATAGTAAACTAGAATGCTTTTCAGCCATAAAACTTGAACAATTAAATTCAATGATTCTCTCTTCTAAACCATCAACGTGTATCTTAGACCCGATTCCAACTAAGCTGTTAAAATAAGTTTTTCCATTAATTAGCACTTCTTTATTAAATATTATGAATATGTCTTTATTATCAGGCTATGTTCCACAATCATTCAAAGTAGCAGTGATAAAACCGCTTCTTAAAAAGCACTACCTCGATCCAGAGGTTTTAGCCAACTATAGACCTATTTCTAATCTTCCGTTCCTCTCAAAAATTCTTGAGAAAGCAGTCGCAAAACAGCTGTGTGATTACTTAAAAACTATGATTTATTTGAAGATTTTCAGTCTGGCTTTAGAACACAACATAGCACAGAGACAGCTCTTGTTAAAGTCACAAATTACATTCTAATAGCCTCTGACAAGGGACTTGTCTCTATTCTTGTCTTGCTCGATCTTAGTGCTGCATTTGATACTATCGACAATGATATCCTATTGCAAAGACTAGAGCACTTAGTTGGCATACAGGGAACTGCTTTAGGCTGGTTTAGGTCCTATCTATCTGAACGCTCTCAGTTTGTACGTGTCAACGATGAATCTTCCATGCAAACCAAAGTTAGCCATGGAGTGCCACAGGGCTCAGTGCTTGGACCTATTTTGTTCACACTATATATGCTTCCGTTAGGCAATATTATAAGGAATCATTCTGTAAACTTTCATTGTTATGCGGATGATACTCAACTATATTTATCAATCAAGCCTGATGAAATTAATCATCTAAATAAAATTCAAGACTGCCTCAAGGACTTAAAAACGTGGATGACCTTAAATGTTTTGATGTTAAACACGACCAAAACTGAAGATATTGTACTTGGCCCGAAGAATCTACGAAACAAATTATCTAAAGATATATTAACTATGGATGGCATTAATTTGGCCTCCAGTGAGACTGTAAGGAATCTTGGTGTTATATTTGATCAGGATTGATCCTTTAACACCCACATAAAATCAATTTCAAGGACCGCCTACTTCCATCTAAGTAACATTGCAAAAATCAGGCATATCTTGCCTCAAAACGATGCAGAGAAACTAGTCCATGCATTTGTTACTTCAAGGCTGGATTATTGTAACTCCTTATTATCAGGGTGTACCAAGAAGTCAGTCAAGTCGCTTCAGCTGATTCAAAATGCTGCAGCTCGTGTACTAACCAGAGTTAGGAAAAGGGACCACATTACTCCTGTTCTGGCTGCCTTACACTGGCTCCCTATAGAACACAGGATAGAATTTAAAATTCTTCTTCTCGCCTACAAAGCCCTTAATGGGCAGGCGCCATCTTACCTTAAAGAACTCATTATACCCTATTGTCCTACTAGGGCATTGCGTTCCAAGAATGCAGGGTTGTTGGTTGTTCCTAAAGTCTCTAAAAGTACAATGGGAGCCAGAGCCTTTTCTTATCAAGCTCCACTTTTGTGGAATCAGCTTCCAGTTTGTGTTCGGACGGCAGACACCCTATCCGTTTTTAAGAGTGCGCTTAAGACCTTCCTTTTTGATAAAGCTTATAGTTAGGGCTGATTAGATTCAGCCCCTACTTTTGCTGATATAGGCTTAGTTTGTCGGGGGACATCTTACTTCTTCCTTCTCTCTGTCTATACCTGTGTACTCTCATGTTCCGATTAACCCAGCTTCCCCAAATTGCTTTCTTTTTGGTGTCTATATACGCCGGGATCCGGAGTCATGGATGATCCTGCGGTCCTGTGTCATGGATCGCGAGTCCTGGATCTTGAGTCGTGGCTGTGGTCCTGGATCATAAGTCCTGGATGGATATCCTCGTGGATTCATCTTCCTATTATACACACATGCATTTCCAAACATTTGGACTACCTATGTTGCAAATGTATTATCTTTTCAATTTACACACGGCATCTATTGCACGTCTGTCTGTCCTGGGAGAGGGATCCCTCCTCTGTTGCTCTTCCTGAGGTTTCTCCCATTTTTCCCTTTAAACTGTGGGTTTTCTCTGGAAGTTTTTCCTTGTACGATGTCAGGGTCTAAGGACAGAGGGTGTCATATTGTCATACTGATATTCTGTACAAACTGTGAAGTCCACTGAGACAAATGTAACATTTGTGATATTGGGCTATATAAATAAACATTGATTGATTGATTGATTCCAAAATTCTCCCACACCACGCCGCTCCTCCGCTCCCTTCACTGGCTTCCAGTAACTGCTAGAATCCACTCCAAGACACTGGTACTTGCGTACCATGCTGCGAATGGATCTGGCCCTTCCTACATCCAGGACATGGTTAAACCGTACACCCCACCACGTGCACTCCGCTCTGCATCAGCCAAACAGCTCGCTGCACCCGCACTGTGAGGGGGACCCAAGTTCCCGTCAGCAAAAACACGTGGGTTTGCTATCCTGGCTCCAAAATGGTGGAATGAGCTCCCCATTGAAATCAGGACAGCAGAAAGCTTACACATCTTCCGGCGACGACTGTAAACTCATCTCTTTAGACTCCACTTCGAGCGATTGAATTACTAACAAAGCACTTATATACTAATAAAAGGCTGGCTTTTCTAAAGCCAGTTGAGTAGCACTTGAAATGTTTGGCTCTATGAAACCTGATGTACTTATATGATTCTGTTTTCTTCAAGGTTGTATCTTCCTGGTCGAATGCACTTATTGTAAGTCGCTTTGGATAAAAGCGTCAGCTAAATGCAATGTAATGTAATGTAATGTAACAAGTTACTTTACTTTACTTTAAAAATAATAACAATAAAAATACAAGTTTTTGTGTTGTTTTTTGCTGACTAGTTCTCTGAAGGCAACAGACTCGACCGTTGCGATGGGCAGCATGTCCTCAACAACATACCTGGCAATCTATTTAGTTGACTCTGGGTGACATGTGGCGATTTGAAAGAATCGTTTTTTGGCTGTTTAGATGGTTGCTCCATCTGGGTCACTGCCGGTGGTTGAGATGGTGGGGTCTTTGGCGACTAGTTTTATAGCCCCATGCCATGTACATTAGTTAGGTGCTTCAGGAGATTGGCATTGCTGTTATTCGATGTGGACAATGCTTTCTGTCCTGCACACAGTTTACATTTCACCGTAATATTTTTTGCGTCCTTTATCCCCACAAATTGAAAATAGTGGTTATATCTCCAAGTTGTAAATGTGCTGCTGCTCACGCTGATACTTGCATCTGCCATTGTGTGTGTGTGTGCTGGTGGTGAGCGTTGCCGTGTGCGTGTGTGTTAGCATTAGCATGTGTTCGTGTGTGTGTATTTTCTCCATAAGGCAAGACCCGCCCAACTCTGTCTCTGATTGGCTTACCCTGAAATGTTACCCCGCGTTAACCAATCATCACTCCTCTCTGGTTACTTTCACTTTTCCATGCTGCTGTGAGAGGACATCGCTGTATTCGCCTGTAAGTTACATCCGCAGGGAGATTCGGTTCAGTTCCATCACATAATGTAACGCAGTAACGCACCCATTTAAATCACAGTAACTATAACGGCGTTACTTAATGGGAATAGGTAACTAGTAACGCTATTACCGCAAAAAGTAGTTGCGTTACAGTAACTCGTTACTTTGTAACGCGTTAGTCCCAACACTGATGGTCAGTAGCTACTGCTACTGCTACTGACCATGCTACAGATGTTAGTGCAAAATCTACAGCTCCTCTACCACAACCATCAGCAGCAGGTGGACATGGATAATTACATGAACTACATGTTGCTAAATCCACCGCGGGGCATAAACAGAAGGGCAACCATGGTAACCATGTTCGGAGGTCTTCTTCAATGCTTTTGGTGTATTTTGTGGCAGAAGTACAGCGCCACTTACAGGCCCAGCATATGTACTACAGCATCTCCAGCGCTTACGAGCCGTCTCGTGCTGAAGTACAGCGCCACTTGCAGGCCCGGCATATGTACTACAGCGTTTCCAGTGGTCTCGTGTGAACGGACACGTTAAATGAGCCGAATGCGTGTGGACGGAAGACTTTTTTGATTACGAATTCGGTCCGTTTGCGCTCCCGTGTAAATGGGGTCTTAGATCCTTCAATAGCTGACAGAGCCATTAAGATAAGATAGTACTTTTTAAGACCTTAACCTAGATATATTTTTGCATTATCTTGCTGACCTGATATTTACTACAGATAGATGTCCTCAAGGCGGCACTGTTTGAGGCTTGAATTAAAAAAATCAAGACATCTGAGTTCTACAGACTACTGGAACCTGAACCTGATCTTTTAAGGGCAAGAATATTAATGGAATAATAGATGGTGAAGGTTGTAATGAAGGAACGAAAAGGAGTGGATGAATAATAAATTATACTCTGATGTATGTGCGCATTTAATCTGCTTTCAGAAAGCCCAGCAAGAAGGTATATTCTATAAATATAGATATATAAAAATAGGATGCCATTATTGTAGCTGTAATATTGTAATGGTTTTTATTTTAGCTCACCAGAAAAAATACCTTTGGTGAATAAGGAAACTGAGGTGACTGGAAGAAAGTGCAGAGCATACCTTCATACAACAGTTTATCATATCTTCTTCTTTTCGAGTTTAACAATAGACAATATAGCAGGAGAAAAGTCTCTAAGACATAGGTCTGGTGCTGTGTGATATTACAACAAGACTACCAAGATTTGACAATGCTTACATGCTGATGATAATATTTCCCATAATATTACATTATTACATTGCATTTAGCTGACGCTTTTATCCAAAGCTACTTACAATAAGTGCGTTCGACCAACAAAATACAAACTTGAAGAAAACAGAATCATATTATAAGTACATCAGGTTTCATAGAGCTAAAACATTTCAAGTGCTACTCAACTGGCTTTAGATAAGCCAGTCCTTTGTTAGTATATAAGTGCTCTGTTAATAATTCTATCGCTCGAAGTGGAGTTTTCAGTCTGCGCCGGAAGATGTGTAAGCTTTCTGCTGTCCTGATGTCAATGGGGAGCCCATTCCACCATTTTGGAGCCAGGATAGCAAACCGACGTGTTTTTGCTGATGGGAACTTGGGTCCCCCTCGCAGTGCGGGTGCAGCGAGCTGTTTGGCTGATGCAGAGCGGAGTGCACGTGCTGGGGTGTAGGGTTTAGCCATGTCCTGGATGTAGGAAGGGCCAGATCCATTCACAGCACGGTACGCAAGTACCATTGTCTTGAAGTGGATTCTAGCAGCTACCGGAAGCCAGTGAAGGGAGCGGAGGAGCGGCGTGGTGTGGGAGAATTTAGGAAGGTTGAAGACCAGACGAGCAGCTGCATTCTGGATGAGCTGCAGAGGTCGGATGGCACATGCAGGTAGACCAGCCAGGAGGGAGTTGCAGTAGTCTAGGCGTGAGATGGCAAGAGTCTGGACCAGAACCTACGTATTCTCCTGATGTTGTAAAGCGTGTATCTGCAGCAGCGGGTTGTAGCAGCTATGTTTGCAGTGAAGGACAGTTTGTTATCTAGGGTCACACCCAGATTCCTTGCAGTCTGAGTCGGGGGAACAACAGAGGTGCCAATGTTGATTGTTAGGTCAAGAGTGGGACAATCTTTTCCCGGAAGGAAAAGCAGTTCAGTCTTGTCAAGGTTGAGCTTGAGAGCAGACATCCACTGAGAGATGTCAGCTAGACAAGCAGAGATGCGTGCGACGACCTGGGTCTCTGAGCTGGGAAAGGACAGAATTAAATTGGGTGTCGTCGGCGTAGCAGTGGTATGAAAAACCATGAGGGCTAATGACAGATCCGAGCGAGTTTGTGTACAGGGAGAAGAGGAGGGGACCCAGAGCAGAGCCCTGAGGGTCCCCTGTTGTTAATTGACAAGGGCCAGACTCCAATCCTCTCCAAGTAACCCTGTAGGTACGGTCTTTGAGGTATGAGGTGAGGAGGGAAAGTGCAGAGCCTGAAACGCCAAGTTCTTGGAGAGTGCGAAGGAGGATCTGATGATTCACCGTGTCGAATGCAGCAGACAGGTCCAAAAGGATGATGACAGTGGAGAGGGAGGCTGCTTTAGCAGTGTGCAGTTCCTCAGAGACAGCAAGGAGAGCAGCTTCTGTTGAGTGACCTGCCTTGAAACCAGACTGGTGCGGATCCAGAAGGTTGTTCTGATGGAGATAACAGGAGAGTTGTTTAAAGACAGCGCGTTCAAGTGTTTTAGACAGGAACGGGAGGAGAGAGACAGGCCTGTAGTTTATAACATCAGACGGGTTGAGAGTGGGTTTCTTTAGGAGAGGGTTTACTCTTGCCTCCTTGAGACTGTTTGGAAAGTGACCAGAAGTTAGAGAAGTGTTGATGAAATGGGTGAGAAACGGTAGGATATCAGGAGCGATAGTCTGAAGGAGGTTTGAGGGGATAGGGTCCAGAGGACAGGTGGTAGGACGGGCAGAGGTAATGAGGGTAAGAACCTCACTTGGAGAGAGAGGGGAGAAGGAGGTTAGTGTGTGGGTGAAGGGAGGGTCTGGTGACCCAGCGGTGAGTAAAGGTGAGTCAGAAAAAGAAGAGCGAATATCATCAACCTTTTTTTCAAAGTGGTTAACAAAGTCGCTTGAGAGGAGGGGGAAGAGGCTTTGGGGGGGTCCAAGAGGGTGGAAAAGATGGAAAATAGTTTTTGGGGATTGGAATAGGAAGATTGGATCTTATCTTGAAAGAAAGTGCTTTTTGCCTGAGAGATCGAAGCAGAGAAAGAGGAGAGGAGAGCCTGATAGGTTAGGAGGTCATCATGATGTTTGGATTTCCACCGTTTCCGCTCTGCTGCCCGAAGGATGGTTCTATTAGCACGCAGTGCTTCATTTAGCCAGGGAGCAGGAGGGGACTGACGAGCCTGCCGATATGTGAGAGGACAGAGAGAGTCCAGAGAGGATGAGAGAGTAGAGAGGAGAGTTTCTGCAGCAGAGTTTGGAGGCAGGAGTTGGAACGAGTCAGAGGAAGGGAGGGCTGAGAGCACCGATGAGGCAAAGGTAGAGGGGGAGAGGGAACGAAGGTTGCGGCGGACAGGTGCAGAATTAGAAGAGATTAGTTCGTTATGTTTGGAAAGGGGTAGAGAGAATGAAATGAAGAAGTGATCAGAGGTGTGGAGCGGGTTTACAGAGAGGTTAGAAGTAGTGCAGTTCCTTGAGAATATGAGATCAAGGACATTGCCAGCTTTATGAGTTGGTGGGGATGGAGACAGTGAGAAAGCAAAGGTGGTTAACAGAGATGTTAGTTCAGATATCTTCCCTGTCTGGAGGTTGAAGTCTCCGAGAAGTACAGCGGATGTGTGAGAGGAGATTATCTAATTCCTCCAAGAAGTTCCCCAAGGCGCCTGGTGGTCGGTAGAGAACAACAATGGTTAATTGTATAGGATGGGTTAATGTGACGGCATGGCAAAGGCGGAAGGAGTGAAGTTAGGTAGCTTGAAGAGGGAAAAGCTCCAGTTGGAAGAGAGCAGGACACCAGTGCCACCTCCTTTGCCAGTGGGTCTGAGTGTGTGGGTTAAGGAATATGCTGTGGAGAGAGCTGCTGGGGTGGATGTGTTGGATGGAGTAATCCAGGTCTCAGTGAGAGCAAGGAAATCCAGAGACTGCAGGGAAGCGTAGCCAGAGATGAAGTCAGCTTTAGGAACAGCTGACTGGCAGTTCCACAGGCCCCCTGAAACTATATTTTGGATCTCAGTGGAGCATGTGGGATAGACGAGAGCAGGCAGTTTATATTGATTAGGAGATACACGGGGCCAGTGATAATTGCGAGAAGACACATAAACAAGAATGGAGAAAATACACATGATTATAGCATGAGGGGCTAAAAAACAAAATAAAACACCAGCGATACTTAGCTCAATCAAAGTAGGATTTGCCTCCTCTTTGCCTCCCTCGTGACTCCCGCAGGATTCTTAATGTCTTTGTCAGTCTTACTCCCGCAGGACTCTTAATGTCTTTGTCAGTCTTCGTCTGACGCTCCAGAAAAGTGCTACCTAAAATGGACACCTGATTGCTGAGTTCTCACAGCTGTGGGGCCACGCCCCTTTAATTAGTTAACTCTCTGCAGCTGGTGGCCCTCAAAAGGAAATCTAGACTGGCTCCCTCCTGAGTTGTCAAAAAACACCAAGTACAGCTGATGTATGTAGGCTACTTAATCTGCACTGATCTGTAAGAAAATAAATGTTTTAATTTAAAGTGGACCAATCATGCTATATTTGAATAATATAGTGTAGGACCATACCTATATAAGGCATATTTATACTTTTTATTTTTCAAAATACCGATCATGCATTTTAGCCATTCCTCATTTCGCTCACTTTAACACTGTCTTTGCATGGGCTGATTCTGTGAGAACAGCACCATCTACAGGCCTGGCATATGTACTACAGCGTCTCCAGTGCTTTCGAACGGCAATGTCCGTGGCTGTCTCCTCCTGATTGGTGGAGTTGGCCCAATAGCCGTAGCGCCACTTCTGTGACGTCAGAGAAGTGTTCAAATCTGGACCAGTCTGTATCAGATCCGTTGCAGCCCCTTTTTAAGAGATTTGGGTATGGAGGAAAATAGAGAGGGTTGTGTTTTCTGACACTTGGTGAGTTCCCTGGAACACCGGGGACACATATTCATGTATACAAGACGTACAAAAGTGCATTTTGCATGATAGGTCACCTTTAAATAATTGATTGTCCTGAAGGGGACATGTATGCCTGTACAACATTACATTCCATTTGATAATAGTTCCAAATTCATTTTGTGAATTAAAAAAAAAGCAAAACATTACCAAATATTCTCATTCTCTACCAACCTGAGTTTCTTGCTCTCCGTAAGGATTTAGCATAGTTGTGTTTATGCTTCTCTCTGTTCTTTAGGCCATGTGAAGTGCATGTACTGTATGTTGGGAGAAATGGTTCCAATTATAATGTCCAACTGAGAAAGGATGTGAATGGGGCTCCTTCTCATTTCAGATAAGTTAAATATTTCAACAGTCATTGTTTTTGGCAAATTTTCCCCTGATAAAAACAGAACAATAGCTTATCGGGTCAGTACAATTTTTTGAATTGTTTTGCTGATAGGCTGTCATCATACCATGCACATCAGGTGTCAGGTGTGTTTGAGTTTCTCCCTGGAAAAGGATGCTAGATTGAAGGGAGGAAGTTGGAATGCAAAATAATCTGTGCAGAGGAGAAAAGCAGCCTGTGGGGATGTTTCCATTAGGATGTTTTGGAATGGATTAACTTGTCAAACCCCCTTTCCTCAGTAGACACAGTGTTTTCACACACAGATAGGCATGCATGCAAACAAGCAGGCAATCAAATCCATGCACATATGACATCTGCTATCCATGTACCATCTACAACATTGCATACTGTCAGCCACCGCTTCCCTCTGTTCGCTCCTGTTTTTCCTCTCTCCCACTCATATGTGCCATATATAAGCCATATAGGTAGTATGCATGTGTGTGTGTGAGTGTGTGTATATACCTACCTGTATATATCAGTGTCATGCGTGCCACATTCTCAACAACTCCTAAAATATAAATGAATAAGTAATGTGCATATGGAATCAGCTGTACATAGATGAAAACATTAAACATCTTGAAGATGCCATTTAAAAACAGACCAATGTTGGAAAATCTAATTCATTTCTTCAGAGCACCGTATGTCTGTTAAGTGCACAACACTTGTCAAGCACTCCAAAATATACTTTACATTCAAATGAGGTGCAACAGTCATTGAGTTGAGAGGGAAAGGCTGGTTGTAAATCTGTGCCTGTCTTAGCTTGTGTTTGGATGGACTCGGGTTGGACTGGCTCGTTTACAATTAGGGCAGATGCTGCAAGTTGATTCATGTAATTGATTGTGATATTATGTCAACGATAGAATAATAGCCAATCAAAAGCAGAATTAGCAATTAACTGGATTTTTCGTTGGAAGAAGGGGGGAGACTTTGTTTACTGTTGACATGCTATCTGTTTGTAAATTGCATATTACTGCCTCATTATGCTTTTAATTATGCTAAATGTATTAATCAGGCTTACTAATAATGTGCTCTTCCCTTCTGCCTGTGTGCTTCTCTAACCTTGATAGTTCATAATGCCCATGCACAGTCACTCTTTGGACAGAGTGAAGTGTGTTATTGCCGATATGTTATACTGGAGTTATCATTCAATTGTTTAGCTTGTCATAGATTCTCAGAGGACACATTTGATAACTTTGAATGGCTCTTTGTGCACACTCTCCTCCTCACTTTTCAAAGTGCTGGTGTTCTGCTTGTTGAGGATGATGAAGGTCATCCCTTGTCATAACGCCTTTCAAGGCAGCAACGCAGAGCGGAGTGAGCAGGATGATCTGTGTGTCTATGAACAGCCAACTGCACTCCACTCAAAATACACTGTAGTTATTGCTCAGCAGAGCATTTCTCACCACAGTTCCTCCCACAAAGTTCACTGCAGTATTCTGTGAGGAGAGTTAATTTGTGTAAGGTGTTTGTTGCACCAAGGAAAACGGTGCTCCTACAACAAGAGCAGAGAGATAGCCACAAATATAGATAAAAGTCATTCTTATGTAAGCTAAAAGATCACGTCCTAGCAGAGGCTCAAATTGTGCCTATTGAGAATCTGAAAGTTTGGACTGTGTGTTTTATGTTTGTTGTACAGGTTAGGTTTTATATTTGTGAAGCCCTGAACAATCTAAACTAATTAATTGTATTATCTCATTGATTCAAATCAATTGCAGAATGTGAGATTGAATGATGTATTGATCCTTTGCTGAAATAATCTAATTTAAACAGCTGCTGGTTTGAATGATTAAATCCCTGCAGAGTTGTGCTCATTGTCTTTCAGTTTTATCCGGACTCCACTGCTTTGTGCTACGCTGCTACAGAGGTCACATTACTACATTCATAAGATTGCATACAGTATATTGCCTATGGTATCTAATTGGACTAGCTGCTCATGCACCAAGTTCATCATGAATTTTAGAGATTACCCTCCAATCAAAGACAAGTCAGTAGATGCTGTTGACCTTATTTTAACATGGACATTGGGCACAGTATCTGGCATTGATGGTACTGTCGATCTTTTGGTGCTGTTTTAACACAGTTTGTGTTCCCACATGTATAACAGGTTTACAGTTGCATCAAAATGTTGGTTTAGTTCATAGTTGTCTCTTTGCAATGATTTGAAAGTTAGCAACCAGACGTTAATGAATAATTCAGTATTTTTTCTTAAACCTTCAGTTTGGCTTGGTCCTCTGGGTCATCGGATATTTTAAAAGGTTTATCTCTCAAAATATAGGACAACAATTTCTCACATATTTTTTATAATCCCTCTTCTAGCATAAATCAGCTTTGAAGAACAATGTTAAAAAAATGAATACAAATGATTTTACACAACATACAAATGTACAGATGAGCTGTTGCTGTGGAGATGTTTATTACATTTCATATGGACCTCAAGTCCATCCCATACTGGAAATGACTGACTATTTATTTGTCCATTTTTTGTATTTAACTTCAAATTCCAGTACAAGCAGAAATGGTCTTGGCTCTGGTTGTGGTCAACATTAGTATTTATTAGATAATTACAACAATAGTCAGGCACATTTCTCACATGCCTAATTCACATGTAAATATTTCCCACAGTTTGGTGGTGTCCTGATTCAGGAGATTTTCTCTCTTTTTACATTTGCTCTTTTCCCCTTTCCCCCAGTGGATTCTCTTGTTTTCATCTCCTTTGCTCTGGGAATAAGGCTGACGTCTATTTATATGCTCAGATGCTGGAGAGATGCAAGCCCGTGGGAATTATTTACAGCTCTCCTAGTTCACTCTTTCTCTCTATCTCACTCTCTTTCTCTCTCACTCCCTCTCTTGTTCTTCCCTCATCTTTTTTTTATTAGCATCTGTAGTTCAGGGTTAACCTATTTGTTCATGCTGCCAATAGATCAACTACAGAGCTACTGGGTTCTCAATTATCTTTTGATGTGTGGATGGTGATTGGACTGTAATGACCCTAATTGTGTTCTTTGAGCTACAAAGCATCAGATTTCTAACCAGTCCATTGATTTATTAATTTATGAACCCAGCTTATTGCATAAGAGTTCAGAGGGTGTTTAGAGAGTTTTCTCACGTTAAAAATATATCCACGCACAGAAAACTCTACTCCTGAAGCACAGTGAGAGACACACACACACACACACACACACACACACACACACACGCACGCACGCACGCACGCACGCACACACACACACACACACACCCCCCCCCCCCACACACACACACACACACACACACACACGCTGATAGATACATAATATTAAACTGCTGCAGACAGAAATCCCCTCTGGTAGTGTAATTCTCACGGAAATGTTATTCCAAGTGGGTTATGCATATTAGATGTAAGAACCCATTATTTTCATATAAATAAACGTAAAAACTTGAAATAAGTAATCACATGCAGAACTGTTTTATTTTTTACAATATTTATTTAATAACAAAACATGAGTTTCACCCTGATTTCAACTGTAGAAATCTCTTCTGGTCTTACACATTTTCTAAAAAACTAAACTATTTATATCACTTCATTAAAAACTGATAATGATAATAATCAGTAAATTAGTCATCAAGCTGTTGATGGTCAGTGGAGCTTTTTAATAAAAAATGTTTGGTTTTGGATAACAGTGCTCCCATTGTATTGGCAATATGATCCTATATCATCAGACGGAAATTATAAAATATATTCACTGCAAAATCTGAATGACTTTTAGCTACCTGTCAGATATTTCACCTTGATAAATTGCTGTTAGATTTGTTTATAGGAACTGTCGTTTAACATTGTGAGCTTTGGAACAATGTCTGAGCAGATACTGTGCTGGTCGTGATGACTCTGAATCCTTCAGGAATGCCAGGGATGAGATTCATAAAGCAACTGCCTTGAATTTGTCCTTGCCTCGCCTGTGCACTTTTGCACTGCAGTGCTCTGTCAATACATAGTGTGTATAGTGTTGTTGGTGTGTCTGCTGTTTGCCATTAATAACTGCAGCAGGTACAGACAGAGGCTAGAGGTTTTCCTCAACATCTCCAGGCGCTGTGTTCAGCTCAGACACCAGCTGCAACATGGAAAGAGAGGCCACATGTTACCGGGAATAACATGGATGACAGGGCAAAATGTTTAATAGGCAATGATATTCATGTAAGAAGTGTAAGATATTACTCGATATGACAAACCTTCATTCAGTTTTCAAGAGTTGTCATAACAAGGTTTTGTGGTGCTGTGTCACTAACATTAAGGTTCATAAACGTTTAAACAGACTCAAATCAGGAGTCTGCATGTGACTGTATTGTATTTGCTATAGTCAGCATCAAAATCTCTCTTCACGTGTGCACCATTTTTCTCTCTGCCCTCTTTTTTGTTTTAATACAAGTCGATACGGTTGACTTGTTAGACTGTGTAGGGGCGTGTCTAGGCTGAGTTGCTGTGAGAAAATCTTGGCCTTTTGACAAAATGTTTAAGTCGCAACTGAAGCCCAACACATCCAGCTTGATGGAGCCAAACGTTGGCTCCGTGAAGTGCCACATTCTGTCTCTGGCTTTCTGTGTATACTAGTACTAGTTATGTGTGCATGTGGATAGTTAAAGACATAAACCTGGCTTTTATTTGTATTCCAACAATGATCTCCAAACCGCACACCGAAAACAAAAGGACTGGATGTAGTAGTTTGCCAAATCATATTCTGTTCAACTGGAAGCTTTATGAATAATGGATGGGAAATATTTGAATCTCTGCTGGGTAATTTGTGTCTCCTCAGCAGCCTGTCCGAATTATTCCCTCAAATTCAGAAGCAATGACAAACATGACAAACTGTAGCCGCAGGTCTAGTGGTCGGGTTAGCAAAAATGTGTCTCTCAGGCCGTACATCAAACTGGACCTATCTTCTAAACTACAACAAGGTTCGTACATTTCTCAAAGGTTGTTTTATATTTCAGGGTTTTTCTTTTTCAGTTTGGAGCTTTGAAACTTTTTGTTCAATCGCTCATTTCCTCATACCCCCAGAGCTCTCCGACAGGTGACAGGGGAGGAGTACCACTCTATGGCACACCACTCTTAGTACATAACTCAGTCACTAATCAAAATAAGTCGTTATGTTGTTTTCAGAGTTGAAATCCCTATTATCTCTGAATGTACCCTCAGGTCCTGCTCTGGTGGGTGTAGTCAGGAAAGACTGGGCCTCTGAAAACAGCATCGCCCTCTCCTGGTCAGAAGTTGAACAGCTTCCCTCAGACAAAGTGGACTATGAAGTCAAATACTTTGAGAAGGTCAAGTGTTTTATTATATTTTAAAAGACAGTTTGAAAGTTTCTTTGATACGTTTATGTATAAATTCCTTGGTGGTAAATGGTTTGAATTAGTTATTCAAGCACTGTAATGCACCACAAGTGATTACATACAAAGATAACAATGTCCATGTTAGCATGCAGCCGTACTGTACGTAAATGCTGAGCCTGCATTATGTATTGCTTTCTGGACTTTATTCACCATCTGCTCAAAAGGATGAAAATATTATGCTTTGTTCAAATGTTGCTTTGATATGGGTTTATGGAATCACTGTTTGTGTCTCCGGCCTAAACTTGCTAATTTTTATCTTTTTAGGAGCAAGAGCAGCTGAGCTACTCATCGACAAGGACCAGAAACCCCAGCGTGGTGGTGAGAGGCCTCAGACCCTCCACTGTCTATGTCTTCCACGTTCGCGTTCGCACTGCTGCTGGCTACACAGCGTACAGCCCCAACTTTGAGTTTGCTACTGCGGCTGAGGGTATGACTTCGAGGGAGTGAGCATGAGGCAATTGTGTCTTTGTTTGTGTTTACACTGGCTGTGTTTTCAGACTAACAGCATTGACGTTTAGTCGTCCAGTCAGTAGGATTTGTGTTGAAAATGTAATGGATGTATTGTTTTGCGTTTTAAAACAATGCACAGGAGAGTGTTAAAGCCAAGTATGTGAAGTCATCAGTGATGATCAACAACCTTATAAAATCCCAAGAGACATTTTATGGTCATTTTCTGTTATGGATCAGTGGAACTCATCAGTGCTTCTTCAGGCATGAGCCATTTATTTAAATGTGTATAAGCTCTGTAAGTTCTTGATGCACATATTACGCTCTGCTGATTCTAATCCTGAAATATGCAGGAACGCACATCCTCCTACAAGATACACACTTTAGGTTATGAATATGTAAATGTCCACCTACACTCCCATTTATATACTTAGATCTTGCTTCTACAAATGTGCCATCTACTCTCACCTTATTCTACCGATTAGTAGTACTGTAGTGCCACTGATTTAGACCTTTTTCAAAAGTTTCCTTTTTACAGTCACTGCATTTTATACGAGCAGTTGGGGATGGCCAACAATGTTCCAAAAAGTACATCTTAAATGTAAAATGGGAGTTTCTATTACTAATTACATTTGTTGATTCCAACAGACTTCATGTAAAAATGTAAACTATGGCAGACAGCTGGCTTTATTAACACGTGCTGACTGTGTTGGTCTTGTTTTGTAATTACTCTCCTCAGATCCTGATATCGCTGATCAGGGTCAAGTTCTGGTGGTGGTCACAGCGGCTGTAGGAGGCTTCTCCCTGTTGGTCATCCTAACACTCTTCCTCCTCATCACTGGACGGTAAAAAAAAACCCTCTTGCTCTTTGGGGATGGCTCATTGCTAATACTGTACACACACACACACACACGCACGCACGCACGCACGCACGCACGCACGCACGCACGCACACACACACACACACACACACACACACACACACACACACACACACACACACACACTTCAGATTCACATAATCTCCAGAGAGACGCTACAACCAGAAGGCTGTTAATGGACTCTCTTTTTGCCACCGACCAGACACTCTTATTTTCCAAATGGCTGAACCAATTTTCTGCCTAATTACTCAGCGTGTAATGCATGTACCAGCAGTTTGCTGCATTCCATTAACTTCCACAGGTTAGCTCAGACCATTGTTCTCAGTCTGCCTCTGGTTCACAGGGTTTTACCACTGGAAATACGTATTCATAAACAATGAATAATGGGGCAGAATCTGTATGCAATTTGTCTGAATTTATACCTTATTATGGTATAAGATTAAGCGTTATTTGAAAACACAATGTGCAAACTTAATTTGCTGAAAAATCATAATATGAACTGTCTCACAAAGAAAAAAAGATGCAGGTGTTTCCCGGATGATGTCTATAAACAGATTCTGCATGTCAATTCAGAATCCATGCAAAGGAGCAAGAAATTGGTGATGGAATGCGCTTTGGCCTCCGTTTATAATCTGAGTTTCATTGACTAATCACGTTTGAGCGGGCTTTGGTTTCATGCAGATAGACAGTCAGTGTTGGGAGAAAAAGAGGCAAAAATGCAATCTCGCAATCATCCATCCTGAAGATTTATGTATGTTCCTTATCTCAACATATGCAATGGATGTACTTTTGTAATGGGTTGAATTTCTTGGAAGTTACATTACTTGGATATACACTCCTGCTATTTCTGGAGTCTGTCCTTACCATACCTTAAAATGTGAACATTGCGGATAGTTATAAAGATTGGAGGCAATATTACTGTGTATATGATACCACATCACAGCTTATAAGATGTGTCTGTCAGAAACCTGTTCCTGTCCTGAGTAAACTACAGAGATGTAAATGTTAATTTGTATATTGTTTTAGCCTTATCAGCTGCCAAGAATTGGCCACACAAAACAGTACAGAGCCAGCCTGCATGATGTAAATGGAAAGTAACAATGCCTGCTTTAACTTACTTTTCTCTATCACATACTGTATGTTCATTTAAGTGTAAATATCATAAAGGTTTGCTTAACCTAAACAGACATATCAACATTTTAACTTTTAAATATATAAACTTTCCTAAGGCACATGTTTTAAAGTATCAGCACATTTTGATCCGATGATGACATGGTATGTTTTTTACATGGAAGATGCAAATGCTCCATAGCTACCTTTGTCCAGACTCTTTCTCTCTATGGAGACTATGAATCTGTAAGACTGTCAGTGGGATAAAAGCAAGGAAATGGAAGTAAAATACAAAAGAATTACATAAGCGCAAGGACAAAAATGACTACTTAAAGAATGAATTATTTCGCAAGAGATGTCTTTGCAAACCAAATGATTGGTGATGTGGCAGCAATTTCTTCTGGCGGAAAAAAAGTGTTCACTTATCCACCTTTTGTCATGAGGGCAGTAAACCTGTTAGTTAAGTGTCTGCTGCTGATCATTTCAAATCATTTATAGGGTGAGACCTCTGAGAGGGAGAAGAAGGTGATGAAAAAGACTGGGATGAACATTAGACTAGAGGACTATTTATATGGGGATGAAGTGATTATTACTCTGTGGCACAAACTCTGTGGTTCTTCTTTACAGGTGTCAGGGGTACATTAAAGCCAGGATGAAGTCAGAGGAGAAGAGGAGGACTCGCTTCCGCAGTAGACACGGTAATGTACATCCAAAGATATGAATATAGTTTTTATCGTGTAAGTCTGCTTATATATGTGTTTTTTACAATAGCTTGTATGGGTTTCATTATTGGTGTACCAACATCGTTTTTTCAATGGTCTTTATACTGTATAATGTGTATATATATATATATTGTTGTTTTTTTTGTATCTAATAATATTCAACAATTTAATAATGATACCAAATGAGATACAACATTGCTGAACCATAACTTTATTTTATCACTGTTAATTGTCTCTGTTTGCTTAACCCTTGTGTGGTGTTCATATTTTTGTTATGCAGCCAGTGTTCGTGGGTCTGGTGGACCCACTGCCTTTTTGGGCTTCAATTCAACATAATCAAACTCAACAGATGTTTACTTCATCCCAATTACAAGCAATATAAACAGCATATATGGTTAATATTTGCCCCTTTACATTTGTTAGATCACATTAATGAATTAAAGTGGTACTTTTTTTTTTGCCCGTTGACCGGCTGGTCCTGTGGCTCGTCTTTTTTTTGTAACTAGCTGATGCTCAATCTTATCCTCTATTTCAAAGTCACTGTCAGACTCAGAATTCTCAGAAATGTGATGTTCACATTCTGAAACATCTTCCTCTTCCTCTAGTATACATCATCATCAAATGGTTGTCTCTCTTCCAAAATCATTTGAAAGGCCCTCTGAGCAGAGAATCTTTTGGCCATCTTGATCAGTTGTGATAAGGACCCAAGCTGGCGAAGCATATACAGTCTATGGTCTCTCCCCAAATGTGCAGCTGGGATAGAATGTGAAAAAAAAAAGTGAGAGCATACAGGTGTCGGTGCTTGAATTTATCAACAATGTTGCAACCTTGTGCGGGAATGTCAGGGGCAGAAACACTAAAGTCACACACACACGCACGCACGCACGCACGCACGCACGCACGCACGCACGCACGCACACACACACACACACACACACACACACACACACACACACACACACACACACACACACACACACAGAGAAGGCCCAGGACCTACAATTTCCACACTTTTGTTCGCCCCGTGTCCCGAACACTGAGTATGTAATATAAATGTGTAGGGGGGGAGTGTACAGTGGGTGGTCATTGAAAATGTGTTCTGATATATGTTCTTCCCACAGACCCGAACACCATACAAGGGTTAAGTGGATTAGCACTCTGTGTGCTGTGCAGTTTTTAAGAAATAAAATTAAAAAATGTATCGACTAAATAAATGTCCACACCTAATCAAAAGAATCAGTGTCAAAATATAAGAATGAAAAATAGATAGATTTGTACTGCACCTACTGTGATGGAAACTTCTGAAGCAATGGAGACAAGACTCAGAGAGACACAGGGAGAGCAGGAACTTTGATGGCAAGCACTGATGGTTTATTTGGAGCTTTGAGGTGTCACAGCGGTTGCCAAAGCCATTTCTGAAGAGCTCTACCCCAGACCCCGGTATTCTGCTAGTTCTGAGAGAATAATCAACATGCTGCATAACAAGATAAAACAGGAGGATCTCTATAAGACCTCTATCAGCTGACGCCAACAGGCAGGAATAGGGAGAGAAAACACTGAGAGCACATCAGCCCAAGGTTGCAGGCCTGTGCTCAGTGAGGGCATGCCTCACTGTTTGTACTGCAGTACAACCTGATACACTGATAAACAAACTGATAAATTGATGAACTGGGTCTAAAAAAATATTTCCCCAAAGACACATATGGACAAAAGCATTGGACCACTCATTGAATTCAGGTGTTTCATTCAGTCCCATTGCCACAGGTATATAAAAGCAAGCACCATGCAGTCTGCCTTTACAAACATTTGTGAAATAATGGGCTGTTCTACAGAGCTAACTGAATGCAATGTGATGGCACGTTGCAACAGTTGCAGTTTTCTTCTCTCTTCTTCACTTTGCAATTAGTGGTATTATTGCAAAGGGGAAACGTTTAGGAACCACAGCAACTCAGCCTCCAAGTGGCAGACCACATAAAGTTACAGAGCGGGTTCGCTGAGTGCTGAGGTAAAGTGCTGAGCTAGTGAGTAAAAGCCGCCAAAGCTCTGCTGACTAAATAACTGCAGAGTTCCAAACCAGCTCTTGCACTAATATCAGCACCAAAAGTGTGTGCCGGGAGCTTCATGGCATGGGGTTCCATGGCCGAGCTGCTACATGCAAGCCTTACATCACCAAGCACAATGCCAAGCGTCGGATGGAGTGGTGTAAAGCACACCGCCACTGGACTCTGGAGAAGTGGAAACGTGTTCTGTGTAGCGACCAATCACACTTCTCTATCTGGCAGTCTGGTGGGCGAGTCTGGGTTGGGAGAATGCCAGGAGAACGTTACCTGCCTGATTGCATTGTGCCGACTGTAAAGTTTGGTGGAGGAGAGATAATAATAAAGGAAGTGTATTTTTCTGGGGTTGGCCTAGGCAAATCTTAATGCTTAATTTTACCAAGTCAATATTGACTATTCTATGCTTCAAACGTTGTGGAAACCGTTCGGGGAAGGCCCTTTTCTGTTCCAGCATGACTGTGCCCCAGTGAACAAAGCAAGGTCCATAAAGGCATGGTTGGATGAGTTTGCTGTGGAAGAACTTGATCTGCCCGCAAAGAGCCCTGACCTCGACCCCATTGAACACCTTTGGGATGAACTAGAACGGAGATTGCGATCCAGGCCCTCTCGTCTAACATCAGTGTCTAACCTCACAAATGCTCTTCTGGATGAATGTGCAAAAATTCCCACAGACAGACTCCAAAATCTTGTAGAAAGCCTTCCCAGAAGAGTGGAAGCTGTTATAGCTGCAAAGGGGGGACCAACCAATCACAGTATCTCATACACCACCATTATTTGATTGTAACAAAATGTAGGTAACCACTGCAATGTTTGCACAGTTACAGGATTGATCTGAGTGTGGTCCTACATTTGTAGATAAAATCGATTGGCCCCACAGGGGAGGCATTTTATTCTTGAATGGTGACACAACATTGTTCTGTTATTTACTAAGACAGTTCAGTGACACATTGACGGATCGATCTGAGGCTTGCAGGAACACAAGTGATGCTCTTGAGACAAATCCAACCATTCGATCATCTGTGTGCCTGTCAGTTCTTAATTTGTTCTCCTTTTCCTACAATGTACCTAAAGTTGGATATAATTTGCTTCAGATCAATTTTATTGTTTAGTATATTAATGTTGCGTATCATCAGTCATCTTATTTTACTTGCAGCACATGAAAAAGAATGATAAGAATCTTTCTAATACAAATACGATAAAGCCTTTTCTTCAAATATTATCAACATCATTTAAGTAGAATCCTTTGCCTCCCTGCTGTCTGTCTTTGTTGCTGTGGTGTGCTTTGGAGGCATCACCTAGGCAGGTTCAACAAACTGAGAAAAGGCATTTTCTAATATAGAGCCGAGCTTAGACGCCCAGGAGACAGAAGTAGAGTGTAGACCCCAAAATGGAAGGTTTCTTAGACAAAGCCTTCAACCCTCTATTGGAGCTGACACAGCTATAAAGTACATTTAGTCCCCAGCTCATCTGCTGGAGGTGTACCAGGGGCTGTTATCATTTGTGCCAGTCATCATGCACAGTGCTCACTGTAGCAGCGTCCCAGCCTCAGCCAGGAGGACTCTGAGGCCTGGCTGCCTGTAATGTCTTCATACGCTGCTCTGGGGCATTTTTCAGCCCCTTTTGCTTTCTTTCAATTTGTTTGTGTTTTCTCTTCGTGCCTTGACAAAATGACAGAACATGTTTACAGTATAATTCAAGCATACAGTATACAACATTCATTATCAACTCATATAGTTGAATCAACTTCTCTCGCATAGCAAAATGAAAAAATAAACAACATTTATTTTTTCTTCATACTAATGTCTTAATGCAAACAATTGGGCAAGGCAGTAGAAGATGCAAAATGCAAATCTTTTTTTTTTTTACATAAATCGTTTAAGAAAGTATACTAAGCTCTGTGTTTGGGGTTTTACTATGGTATATGGTGGGATCAAGATGGATAGAACTTGATTGCATCATGTTGCAGAGGTGCTCTTGTATTATATCCAATTATTGTGTTTACAAATTGATTGGGGATAGGGGATTCACAAATGATGTGAACCATGTTTCTGTTTTCACAATGACGAAGAAGAGCTGATGGTGCCACATCTGTAAACCTCTGAGGTGTTACATTGACATTTCAGCAGATTTTCCGTGTGTTTGAGGTGTGTATATGTGGGTCAAATGTTCATGTGTCAATCATTTTATTTTTAACATTGCTTCTCTTTCAGTCCCCTTCTCAGGGATAAAGTCTTATGTGGATCCAGATACATATGAAGACCCCACTCAGGCTATCGAGGAATTTGCCAAAGAGATAGAACCCTCATACATATGCATTGAGAGGGTGATTGGTGCAGGTAAAATGGATAAAAACTGTACGTACACACATGTATACAAGCATCAACTCATACTGCAATGTACATGCATTTCCTTCTTTCATGGCAGGAACAGCACAGAGGTCCCCTGTGAGCAAGAGAAATACATAACACCAGATAGAAGAGGTTATATAATACAATTATGTTAATCTACGTATGTCCTAAACTCCTATTAAGGGTTACACAGGCATTTTGTAATTGAGTAATTGTCACATGTTACGTTGAGTAACATCTTGATTTTATGAGAAACCTCATAAAGTTTGAATTAAACATTGTACAGCCACTCTTAGAAAGCTGATTCTAAAGAAATGTATAGTATTGTAAAGGCAGTGCTGCTGACTATGGATAATAATGTTAGCTGGATCGTTACATCTAACAGATTGTGTCTGCTATTTAGCCCATGAGTAATTATGAAGGTGCCTCGCATTGATCTAGTTTCTGTAACATGGGCTCCATCTGGTGGAGGCAGTGTGTCTTCCACAGATCTTTAAATGGCAAGGCAACTGCAGGAGTCCGTACTGAATTGTGTTGACTTGACACAATTATCTGCTTTACATTTAGAAGTTTTAAACTAACAAACTGTGAATCACAATATTTATTTCATCTCCTTTCTTACAGGCAAACACATTCAAATGTCCCAATTTGGGATCAATCTTGTATCTCATCTTGAATTCTATCTTATACTTTACAAAGAACAGGAAATAATGATAACTTATATGGGCAGTATTTATGCAATACATGTATTGTTTTCACAATTTCATTATGTTGCTGTGAATACTATTTTGAATAAGTATTATTATATATGGCAGATGCACCATTGAATGCATTGTGTTGTTTTTATGACAGGTGAATTTGGAGAAGTCTGTAGTGGTCGGTTGCGCATACCTGGAAGGGTGGACATTGCTGTGGCAATAAAGACACTTAAAGGTGGCTATATAGAACAGCAGAGGAGGGACTTTCTGCGAGAGGCTTCAATAATGGGACAGTTTGACAACCCCAACATCATCCGGCTGGAGGGAGTGGTAACTAGGAGTAAGCTGCGT
This sequence comes from Notothenia rossii, assembly GCF_949606895.1. Lineage (NCBI taxonomy): Eukaryota > Metazoa > Chordata > Actinopteri > Perciformes > Nototheniidae > Notothenia > Notothenia rossii. Next base: position 21,637,729 of record NC_136904.1, read on the forward strand.
TACTGTGTTTTGCATTCCTCTTTAGTCTCCTTTCTTTATTTGTCACTTAACTCCTGTCTTTTGCCTTTCCCTCAGGCAGACCAGTAATGATCGTCGTTGAGTACATGGAAAATGGATCACTTGATTCCTTCCTCCGGGTGAGAGGATAAAATATGTTACAGATGTTTATTTTTATTTAACCAGGAGCAAAAGACTAATTGAGATTAAAAATCTTACCTGTAAACCTGTTCCCTAAGATAATATTTTCCAACATACATCATATTGATCCTCTCTATCTCTCCCACAACCACTCCAGACACGTGACGGACAGTTCACAGTGCTCCAGCTGGTGGGCATGCTGCGCGGCATCGTAGTTGGCATGACCTTTCTTTCAGAAATTGGTTACATTCACAGAGACCTCGCAGCTCGCAACATCTTGGTGGATGAAAACCTGGTGTGCAAGGTGTCTGATTTTGGTATGACCAGAGTCCTAGAAGATGACAGTGAAGCAGCCTACACTGCTACAGTGAGTGTGGGTCTACAGTTACAGTCACTGCAGGACACTATAACCTCATTACAGTTAGAAATGCTGAACACCTCATAATACGTTTTTCCTGTGTTTTTTTTATGTGCCAGGGAGGAAAGATTCCAATACGCTGGACAGCACCAGAGGCTATTGCTTATGGAAAGTTTTCCACATCTAGTGATGTATGGAGCTATGCCATTGTCATGTGGGAAGTGATGTCATATGGTGAGAGGCCCTACTGGGAAATGTCGAATCAAGATGTAAGCTGCTGACTACATTACACCATCAAAACCATTACAAATAATTTGCATTGGTCATTTGTATTTAACTCATTGATGTTTCTCTCAGGTCATTTTATCAATTGAAGAAGGCTATCGTCTGCCTGCACCAATGGGCTGCCCTGTTACTCTGCACCAGTTAATGTTGCACTGCTGGCAGAAGGAGTCTAAGCTGAGACCACGCTTCAACAACGTGCTCTCTTTCCTGGACAAACTCATAATTAATCCCAGTCATCTGCTGGCTCTGGTAAATGATGGGCAGAGGTTAGTATCAACATATACAAAAATGTAGCAAAGGACCATACTGGTGATTTTGCAGTTTTAAACGGAAAGAGCTAAATTGATTATTCCGTGAAGTTCTCAAAAAGATTATTTTAATAAAGTTATCAACTGCTGCTTTAGTTAAGCGTTGACAACTTGAAAAGACTCTGTAAATGTGATAGAGGGGTGTCAGTAGATGAGAATAATATAGTTTAACATGCTATACATATATGTAAAAGCTGCAATATTAACTGTGATTAAAGACTCATATTATGCTATATATATATATATATATATATATATATATATATATATATATATATTTATATATTTAGATCAACAATATGTTAACTTGTATTTCCATCTTTCTATTTGTCTCCATAGTTACCCTGACTCCCCAGAAGACATGCCAGACTACCCTCTTTTCATCTCTATTGGCGACTGGCTTGACTCCATCAAAATGAGCCAGTATAAGAACAACTTCCTTGCAGCAGGATACACAACACTGGATTCCATTTCAACCATGAGTATAGAGTGAGTGAAGCCACATTTTACAGAGTGCAGCTACAGTATCAAAAAGCCCACTAAAAGGAAACAAGAATCAAAGGAACAGAAAAAGGGTGGAACTGTAATAACATTGATATCACTTTTAACCATCAGCAAGAAATTGTCTGTACAGTATGTATATGTATGTTTTACTATATAACTGCTAGTGTAACAATATGTTGTCCTTCCTTTCTAAATGTATTTTTTGTTCATATTATAATTTTATACCAATGTGCTAGTTTCAGGTTTAATACAAAACTTCTTCTCCTCTACAGGGACATTAGACGTATCGGGATCTGCTTAATTGGCCACCAGAGGAGAATCATAAGCAGCATACAGTCTCTTCGCCTGCAGCTTCACCACATCCAACAGAGCGGCTTTCAAGTGTGAGACCCTCGCACAAACACAGACTGTGTGTCTGACACACCGAGCCGGAAACAAGACCGACTTCCTTGGCATCATCATGTAACTAATTGCACAAACACCAGACTGTAAGGTGTAGCAGGTAACACTCGCTGCTCCTGTGGGAGTGCTCCGCTGCTAGACACACATGTGGTCTAGTTAATTCACTCATCATCGTTTGGACCACCATCAATAGAGCCTCCACAACAACCAACCTCTGTCACCGTCGGCCAAATGCGGTCTCTCTATTAGCTCAGCAACCACTAGCATTCACTTGAATGTAGGACTTATTTTCTCTATTGTCCATTCAAGTGTTCACCAATACCTCTTCTCTTTCCAAGTGAGAATCCAATGGTTTCTATTGACTTTGATTGGTCTCAGGACAGTTACCTCATGACCAGAGAAGATGTGGATAGGATAGAAGTTACGGTAACAATGGTACAGTATGCGATTTTAGTGACAACGATTCAAGCTGGTTACTGAAACAATTTGCCAGGAATAAAGATCAACAGAATAGTAAATACAATCATGTTTTTTGAGCTTAAGACCACTGAATGTCAAAAGATTTTATAGAGATGTATACGTTCTATCCTCATGATAATGCAGTATGTCTTGTACAAAAAGTCTTGTGAAAGTTGTATGTTTTATTCAGTATGGTTGTTACTTAATAAACAATCCTATTTTAATACTTTGTTTTCTCTCAGACTCTAACCACTCAAGGCTCAAATCTCACACACACACACACACACACACACACACACACACACACACACACACACACACACACACACACACACACGTATCCATGGAAGCATGCTCTCGCTCTCAAACACACATGCAATATAACTGTCCTCTTAATTGTCACTCAGGAGATTGACACGTTTTCTGGACATGCAGAACTGTCAGGTGAATGTGTGGAACAGGTGCTTACAGTATGGTAGGTTAGATGACATAAGATGTCATTTTGACAAATTTGAACAATATTCAATTGTTCAACCTGTTTTGATTATAATTGTCCTTTGGAGTTTACAAAATACAAATGCGAGATAAAGCAAACACTGCTTAATGAAATACTCACAATTGGTAAATGAAACAAGAACATGTGAATAAATAGATGCTGACTGCATTTGATATATGGCAGGGCTTCAGTTTTCTTTTTGCTCGACATACACTTGGGCTGTAGTTTGTGTTTTTTGTACTTGTGTTTCAGTTTTCTCCATTATTTCTGTCTTTCTTACTTTGTTGTTTCATTTCCTTTACTACAGCAGCAGGTGGTAGGAAGCCTTGTTTGGCCGGCAGGGGGCAGGCTTAAATCAGCAGGTCAGCTGGTCTCCCAGCAACACGGTGTAAATAACTTGTTGATTCCCTGTGGGCTGCTGGAGAGCATGAAAGAGCTGAGGAGAAATGAATGAAACGCTGATTTGACCCTGGTCATTTAATGAGCTAGATTAAGGGACGGTAAGGTGCATCCTGGAAGCAAGACCCCGAAGCAAAAGTACAGGTAAAAATCCAGCTTTACAATACCCTTTTGGAGAGGATAATATAAGCTAACGTTAGCTATCACGTTAGCGTTTACTAGCGCTATAGCGTAGGATAGTTTAATCTATTCAGTTTACCACACACTATCTTATGTTGTCTTGTAGAATTAGCGATACAAATTGTTCTGGATGATTTACCTGAGGTTTTAGTAGTTAATGCCCATGTTCACATAGCAAGCTGAAGTAATAACCTAGCGGCTAGACGATAGCTGAAGCAACAGTAATAACGAGATTAACCACACAGCTGTTAGTGAACGTAAATTACGTTAGAACCTGGTAAGAGCCTTCTAAGCACGTCAAGCTAAGCTAACGGTTAGCTAATAAAGGCAACGAGATAATGCGTTTCTTTCTGAAATGCCCAGTGATAAACACGAAAGCCTTCTGTTATCGCTAACATTAAATCATGTGAAATGTCTTGTAAGGAGTTGGATGCATTTGCTAATTAACCATGTTTAATGTTCTCAAGGAAAACGTTACTCGGTTAGCTTTAAACAGTTTAACTATGCAATGGGAAGGGAAATGCGATTAACCAAACTAAACCCACATTCAAAGGAGCTAAACCAAATTGGAGGATAACATTACGCCAATTAAATCATTGTCGATGAGTAAAACAGGGGCGGATCTAGACAAATATTCATGGGGTGGCAGGAGATTTTGAGGGGTGGCATCCCCTGGCAGAAGTATATGCTGATTTAATTGCAGTCATATCAATCAATGTTAACTTGGAAAGCCACAATATTAATATTTTAACTCAATAACATTTGGTGACATTATTGTGGCACACCAGTAAAGCCTTACATATTAAATATATAAAGTGGCAGACATGATTTAATGAATTTTCACTGAACAATAACTGAATGAGTTTGTTTCCCTCTACTACTAGACCAGTAGGGGTACCAAATCTATGAAGACTCCTGCAATAAGTACATTAATTAACTGTCTCATCGATGTTTGTCTGAATGAATATGATACTATTAACAATCATATTATTCCTATCAGCTGTCAATCGCTGTTATGATTCACATATTCATTTATTATTGAATAAACTATATTTTTTGGAGGAGTTAATGATGAATGTTCCTCAAGATGCTTGCTCACCCTCCTTCAAATTTGAAAGACAAGTAATTATATCATGTATCAAAATTCAAAAGATTCAAAGCAACAGTTCAGCGCCCCACGATTTTTCTGCAAACAGTTACAACCTTGACTTTACATCAGAAAGAACAAACATTAAAGAAGTGACTAACTGCATCAGTTAGGGTTAAAAAACGTGTATTCAGCTAAATAAATATACATCGCTGCAGTTATTATCCAGTGGAAAGCCCTTACCTACTGGCCTAGTTAAATCAAAGTGGTTACTTTTTTTGGGCTGGGCAATGAAGTTTTACACACCGTCTTATTTGACTTTCTCAGGACTTAAAACTGTTTTTTGGGGGCAGACCCCAACAAAGAAAAAAATATATACCAGTGACGTGTGGTGAGGTTCATGGTTGGTGAGGCAATGAGTCAGATGTACAAATATTATATTTTGACTTTAATAAAAATATTCGGTTATTTTCAAAAGCTTTTTTAGTCTGATGCTTCGATTCATTTTAAACAGACCGTTCAACAAAAGGATACCCAAAATCTAAATATTGGATTGTTTTTTCTTAGTAAGATCCCATTTTCATTACAATTGTGGTCTTACCTTGACTTGAAGATTAAGTCCATGCTGTCCTTCTGGACAACAATTAGTTTGTTGTAAAAGTCCTCCTTATCTTCCTGTAATTTCAAAAGTCTAGTTTGTTTTTTGCGTCTCCTCTCTGCGTAGAATAACAGTAGCAACAAGAACCTGTGGGCTCACGTGCGCCCCCTTCAGTGCGGCAGAGGTTATGGCTGCCTCTCCTGCTGCTTTTTTCATTGCCGTTGTATGATGAGACCAGTGAGCCTAAATATCATATATACGTTAAATAAGTTATTTAGAGACTATGGATGGCGAGGATACATTTAATAGAGGGATCTACAAACATTACAATGGTGTGATACAGTGAGATGGTAACAGGCATGAGCATAGTGCCCGCTTTCCAGCCAGTTTCTGTGGGGTGACACATTCTGAGGTGAGGCAGAGCTCATCTGTGCCTCACCTCACCCCACAGTAACTGGCTTGAGCGCGCTCACAAAATAAGTGCCCGCGCTAAATTAGTGTCCGTGCTCCAGCAAGTTACTGTGGGCTTACGAGAGACAGAGCTCGTCCCTGACTCACTTCTCATCGCTACCCGTAGTTGTAGCGGAGCTCGGCAAATTTGCTGATTTTGACTTTAAAAAGCGATTGGAATCATACATAAATAACACTTACATCATAGATCAGTGGAGACATTTTATTATTATTACTATTTAGTTTTTTCTTTAGTTGTTTTTCCGTTACATTGGAGTATGACAGGTGAGGCTCTGCCTCCCCTGCCTCCCCTGACTGCACGTCGCTGATATATACACACATACAAGGTCATCATCTTAACAGTTTTGTATGCTCATCGAGTCATCCGTGAGCAGAGCATCAAGTTGGCATGCCTATTACAGCTGAATGCGGCGATTACCATCTTGTTCAGCAAAACGCCTCACAAACTTATTAAGATCAACAGCTTTAGTGCGTTTTGATTAAATGATCAGTACAGCTAAACTTGACAGTCTCTTCTCTGTCATTGTAGACCGCAAATACCTCATTCCTTCCGTCTACTTGGGTCCGAATGCTTCTCGTTTTGCGCCTTCCCCCCGTTCAAATGAAATCGCCGCCAATCATATTTCCAAGCTTGCGCTAGGGCCCGGGGAGGGGTTACAAGACTCGCGGCTTGTGCTGCATTCACTTGCACTCGGACATTATTGATTTTCCCTCATAAATGTCCGATGAGCCACAACTTTTCTTTCAAAACAAAGATGACAACTGGGGTGGCAAGGCTATTTTTTAGCCACCCTGGTAGATCCGCCCCTGGAGTAAAATCAAACATCACCTTTTATTTTGTTATGAGGCAGCATGTAACTTCCTCAGGAAGGTCCACTGAGGAGATTCCTCTCCCAAGATGGACAAAAGTGCAATAAATGTCGAGTATGCAGAACAGACAAACATAATAACAGTATATGTTGTACAATCCATCTCACAAAATGTGAATTAGAACATGCGAAAAAGATGGATCCAGAAGGTTGTCAAGCAGCTTCTAGATGTGGCCAGCATCAGACCTTGAGCCACATAACCTCCAAAATGTAAGCTGGAAAGAAGACAGGCTACTCAAACACAAAAAAAGCACACAAACATACAGGAAGATATCAAATATAGTTCACAAATAGGAGGTCAGCAGTGCAGAATAAATAGCAGTGTAGAAATGCAAAACTGTCACTCTGTAGTAGCTGCTTCAATACAGGTGCTAATGTAGACCTGTGAAACAACTGAACTGCAATATGTGTATAAGCCGGTGTTACCATTTATTTTAAGATAATGTATGGCCTGTTTCTTGTAGGTCAAACAGGCAGCTGATGGTTGCTTGCTAGCAAATGGGGCTGTTTGACAAGTTGGCAGCATGGCTGGGGTTGAAGAAGGAGGTGAATGTTCTTTGTCTCGGTTTGGACAACAGTGGAAAAACCACCATCATCAACCAGCTGAAGCCCGCTAATGTAAGTCACTTTCTACACATTGCACCTTTAGGTAGCATTGGTGTATTTCTGATATAACTAAGGTATGCATGTTAAGGGTTAAGTACAGAGGTGTCAATCAAAACTGGTTTGGATTCTAATTCTTTATTCACATTTCATTCTGTTTTTAATTGGGCCTGGTCCAACGTAACAGAGAGTCTGGTTTTTCTTGATGACTCTTTTAAAACGGACAGATCTTTCTTGACACACCAGTTCTGAAAACTGCAAATGGGGCAAAGTCTGTTTTTTTTCCAGATTTGTACTTACTTTTTCAGTAATTAAACAGCCTTCTTTCATTTGTATCTTCCTCCTTTATCCTGCCCATCTCTCTCTGCCACTCATCTAGAGAATCAAAATCCACAACATGATCTGACATTTTGTGACAATTCGTTTGAAACCGTTATACAGATGTACTGCTGTCACAGCTGAATGTTTACAGAGTTTTTTACGGCTTCAAACTTAGCTCAGCCTATTATAATCAAGGCGCGTAACTATCCATTTTATGATCATCTTTAAATGTATCTACAGAACACTTGTGATTTTTTGCAGGTTAATGGTTACCGGGAAATAGATGTTTCTAATGTATTCTCATTATTAATGTTTTTATTTAAAATATGCTGCGTTTGTTTTTCCAGGCCCAGGCACAAGACATCGTCCCAACTATTGGCTTCAGCATTGAGAAGTTTAAGACATCCAGGTAGCTGTTGATCATTAAACAACAATGTGTTGGTCTTTCAATAAAATTGGTCATCCAAGAAATGTTATGTCATCTTCTAATACTAGCATATTTCTGAATTAAATAAATGAATATCATATTGAAGAATTCCGATACATTATAATGTGTTTATTCAAACTATACAATGGCAATGAGCGTGTAAAAGCTTTCTCTCTTCTCTTCTTGTAGTCTGTCCTTCACAGTGTTTGACATGTCTGGTCAAGGCAGGTACAGAAACCTTTGGGAACACTACTACAAGTGAGTGTTCTTGCATTTAAAGAAACATAAAAACCAATTCTAGTTGCCGTTAGATGTTAATGTTGTAATTATTATGTTCTCTTTCTTTTCTCTTCTTTCTCAGGGAAGGCCAGGCTATCATATTTGTCATTGATAGTGTAGACAAACTGAGGATGGTAGTAGCCAAAGAAGAGCTGGATACATTACTAAACCACCCGGGTACGCTCACATGTTACAGTTTTTTTTAATATCAACACGTTTTTATTTGGCCAACAACAGATATCTAATATTTACTACTCCAGTTGTCTAGATTTCACATTGTTCCTTACAAGTACAACAGAATGAAATGGCTGATTTATACCACTAACTTCCTCTCACTACAGATATTAAACACAGGAGGATTCCCATCCTGTTCTTTGCAAACAAGATGGATGTCAGGGACGCTCTGTCTTCTGTCAAGGTCTCACAGCTGCTGTGTTTGGCAAATATCAAGGACAAACCCTGGCACATCTGGTATGAACATACATGCAGTAGTGTTTCCATGCTAGTATCCAAAGATGTGAAAAAGCCCTGAAAGGATTTTTGTTTTTAATAATCGGACATGTGGATTTGTTTCAGTGCCACTGATGCTCTGAAAGGAGAAGGTTTACAGGATGGAGTCGACTGGCTACAAGGTATGATGAGAGTGTGTGTGGTCGATTGTGATCTGCTGGCTGCTTATCCCACAGTGCAGTTTATTAGACATTTTAGGATACAACAAAGGAATGCACAAGAGCTTGTTTCCATTGAGGTCCTTTGGGTGTAGTTGTATAGTGTTCCACTTCATCAACATGTGTTTTTCTTTCTATCACGTATAACGCTCGCATTCAAATCCTTCCATAGATCAAATCGTACAGTGAGTACTGGGTGTGTTGTAAGTGTGGTGGTATTTAGTATGTTAATGCATAGCTATAAAAGTGTATGTAAACCCCCTTACTTCCTTACCATGTTTAATGTGTTTCTATGACGCTAGTCTTAAAATAGCTGAGTGAGCAAATGTTTCATCTGGACCAGGGGTCGGCAACCCCAGTGGCTCACTTATTCCTTAATAAGTGTGGAAAATATTTAAATTGTATTTCGGATCCTGAACGAGACCGCCACCAGGGCACGTCTCCCTGTTACCTGCAGAAGGTAACGGGGAGACGCTCTCTTTCTGCCGCTTTCCTCTGTGGTGCAGTGCTGATCGTTTCATCACAGAGGAAAGCACTTCACAAATTGCAGTACCCATAAGGAGCTGTACAAATGCCACAGTTTTTGCGTGGCTGTGTCTTTAGTTGAAAGCCCAGTGGTGATCTGCTCATCTCTTATCGAAATAACATGCTACACAGGGGCGGACTGGCCATCTGTGTGTTCTGGAGAATCACAGAACGGACGATCGTCCTTATATTAAATGTGTTTGTTAAATTCGGCATCATGTAAGTTGCGTTGACAAGTCCACACACTGCTTCCCCGCAGCGAGGCTCCCCCCGCCCTCCTGTTGACAGTTCAGAGCCAAGCTCTTCACGTGTGGCGCCTTATAATGAGTCTCTTATCTCTGTGATTTAAAGTCAGTTTGGATTCATGGCATGTACAAGAAGTCCAATCACCCATAGAAACGTCTCCTCTAGTGTCATCCATTCCTCTGTTGGTGATCCACATGTTGTATGTTGGTTTCCTCCTTTATGAGAAACAGTGGTGCATAAATTACACAGTTTGGTTTTGTGGTTTTTACACAACTTGCTCTATATTTAGCTGTATTTAGCTATATATTCAGTGTTTTTCTTTCATTTCCAGATCAAATCAAAACAATGAGAACGTGAGGGAATGAAGATGGATGTGCTGGAAGAAGCAGCATTCCTCCAAGTCTTATGTGAAGATTGGTTGACTCTGTTTTCAGAGGTACCAAGGGACAGTGATGTTTTTAATTTGGTATTTAGATGGTAAAATAAAATCATTAAAGTATTACATGATTCTTCTGGTACTAGTAATGAAAGTACAAATGATACCACTGATAATGCCAAGTCAATGAGAAACATAGAAATTGGAAACTTTAACACATTTTTTTGCGACTTACTCTTTTTTTCCCAGGCAAGCGTTTTGAGTTCAAGCTAATAATGTGTTTCTTAGCTTTAACTCTCTTTCTAAAGGGGGAGTTACATTTAAACAAAAGCATCTATTTATATTATCCCTTACACTCTTAATGTTGTTGTGTTCCAGGCCCAGAGGGAACATGATGAGCAACAACACATTATTTTGATTGGTGCTGTCTTTATGTTAGGGAGCATGGATACCTAGAAAGTTTGGAAAAAAAGACATGGTTGGGTGTGTCATTGTGTATGTGTTAGACACTTAACTCTCCCATGTGTTCCACAAATGATATGTGCCAGATTACTGGAGGAGAAAGCATATGTTTTACAGCTGGTTGATTCAGATTCACACCACATTATACCATTTGCATGCTTCTCCACTGGCAAAAACACCAATATTAGATATTTGTGGCCTGATGTGCTACAATCATATTCATTTCCACACAGCATGGAATAAATGCTCAGATTGAATGTCCACTAATTGAAATCAGGTGGCAGTCTCTGCCTGTCTCAAGCCTCCATGCATCAGATACAAAAAAACATTTAGCAGTGATGTTAAGTATGCGCAATCTGTGTGTATGGGCTATTACATACAAAACAACCTGTAGGAAAGTTCTTTAGCATTTGTTTCCAGCACTGAAATATGCCAAATGCTCCAATTTATTTTTGTATGTCTCTCAAGGCTTCTGTAGCTACATTATTACTTGTGTTTGAAGAATCACAGCATGTCAGTTAACAATCATTTACTTAACAGAAGAACATTTTTGTATTTCTTTTACAAATGCAAAAACTTGGATATTGGGTCACATATAAAGCAAGAGTTACTATATCTTCCCTGAAGCTAATATATTCTTGCAGCTCTTCTGATGTTTGAATAATATTGCTCTCTTTGAAAATATATTTTTGTGCATTAAAAATTACATTTAATGTAGATTTGTTACTTGTGGTTGAGTGTACATGTATAGTAAACTTAGCTGTAAAAACTGATTGTTATGAAGTGGATGTAAAGTGAATTAGTTTGCTTAAAAATCAGAACTTGTCTTTACAAAGTTATTTTAACCAGTGTTATTTTTTTACTTTGCCTTACTCTATTGCCCAAGAAAAAACCTAATAATATAATTTACTCATTCTACTCCAGTGATTCAAAGGCACACCACTAGAAAAAGGAAAATCATCTGCTCAGTCTGCACACAGTTTTTAATGCAATCCTTTGATCATCTGCTTTAGTCTCTGACTGAAAGCTTGCATTAAAAACAATTGCTGTACAGATCAGAGTGTGTGGTTGCTTTTAGCTTTTGTGCATCACCTCATCTGAACTTAATAGAAAGGAAGGGGTGTTACTGTTTCTGAGTAATGTCAGGGCAAAGAGTATCAACTGACCAACATGTACATTCAAATATTTTAAATAATTGTGTTTTATATCATATCCATACGCAACTTTATCATGTTCTTTAATTTATCTTCTGCAGAACTATTTTAATAACCACTATGTAGTCAGAAAAGATCAGCTTGATATCACCCATGGGTGTAGACACTGTAGAATGTACGACAAGAATGCATGGGGTGGATAGGATGAAAAAACTATTCCTTTACATTTTGTTTTAGTTTAGTTATTTAAGTCGTGAGTGAATGAAAAGAAAAATCATGCTTAGTCGGGGCCACCAACAGATCTACCAATCCTTCATATCAAGTACTTTATTTTAGTTTGAAGACAAGAAACACAAGCTGGAAAGTGTAGTTTTGTTGCTTTTTGAAATATATAACTGTATTGGGTTTATTTTGTAGGTAGAAATAACCAATGGAAATGGATCTTCCTGTTACTTTAAGCCCACTCATATCAGTGTCTTCGTGTAGACCACTGGGGGACGCCCAAGTCCAAGATATTGAAATTGTGCTTGGAGGTGCTTTAAGGTCACCATATTGATTTTGTAATATATTGTCTATTTCTAACTAAGACATTTCAGAGTGAAGATTTACTTTCCAGGTTCATATCCTTAAGACACCATATGTTATCCATAACAATGAGAGGAGTCCTGTGAGATCATGTTTCACATTCTCCTGACATCTAATTCAAAACGAAGACCCTGTGAGCACTAGTTCACTTTAGCATCAGATATGTTATAGATTGTTACTAAATGAGCTTTGTTGTTGATAACATTGTACGTGTTTATTTTTAAGAATAAATACTGTGTTAAATGAATATTGGTTCATGATTTGGAATCATGACTCATGCTATCTTCTCGTGCTTTCTGTCTCTGTCTCTCGTTCTATGTGCCTCTCTCACGAACATCTTGAGCGTGCCAGCAACAGCTGCTCATTAAACATTGAGTCCTCAGCCCTGTAGAATGTATTTGGTTAAACATAAACATTTGTCGGTTGTACAAGTGGATTACATTTTTTTATTATTTGTAGTTATACATTGTGTTAATCCGTTAAAATAAAGAAGGAACCGTGTGTAGTTAGCATCACCAAGCCTCAAGCAGGTAGATACTCAGGTGTTTGGTTTGTGAAAGTGTCATGTTCATGTGGCAGCCATCTGTCAAATATGCAGTTAGAAAGCTGTCCAGCTGTCTTCCGGATGTTTTCGATGTTGGCATCAGTATCAGACTGAATCAGATGTCAAACTTAATCACAGTCAAGTTAACAGTATTGCCATTGCTTAACTTTATTTGTGGCAAACTGATCAAAGATTGAATTAGAAGTTATATGGCCCATAGTGTTATTAATAGAAAAAACTTCAGAAATAAAAAATGTATTAGAAAATGAAATTACCCACAAATGAATGATTACAATGTGAAATGAATGAAAATGTATCAAAAAATAATTAGCGAATATTTCACATCTCACAAGACTTCACGATGCAGTCATATCAACCGATACAATTAAGCACAATTGAAATGTTGTCCAACAATATAAACCTTCAAATACAGAATATTGGCCTCTGTCCTTGGTGCTCAAACGGTGCGCTGTGTGTTTCTACAGGTCAAAAATAACCTCGTAAGTCTTCCCCTTTATGAGCTGAGACCTCAGACCTCTTTAGCAAATAACTACTTCCTTTACACCGTCCTCATAGTGTGTGTGTGTGTGTGTGTGTGTGTGTGTGTGTGTGTGTGTGTGTGTGTGTGTGTGTGTGTGTGTGTGTGTGTGTGTGTGTGTGTGTGTGTGTGTGTGTGTTTTAGCTTCTTCTTTTAAAGTCAGACTGTATCATTAAATCTCTCCTGCAGCTCTTCAGGATCCATCCTAATTGGATGTCTGTCAGTTTTGACAAGAGTAGCCGAGATTAAACGATTTAAGGCAAAGGCGGCCATTAAGTAGACGCAGTTGCTTGATATATCCAGAAGAGAAAGTGGCAGGCATACATAGAACACCCAAATGGTTTCTAATTGCTCAAAGATGAGGAGCATTTTATTCAAATAATTATTCCACTTTGGGCCCAAGTTTCGAGGTTAACAAGCATGGGTGAGATCGAATTATTGATGAGCGTTAAATTAAAGCACTTTTTTGCGTTCGTCATCCGCACCAATACTCTGCTCCTGTTGAGCAAACTTAATTGCGGTTGTAAGGTAAAATGCCAGCTGTATAGATGGTGACAGCTGATAAAAGGCCACATGAAGTATGGCTGCGCAATTAGGGCCGTTACGCGTCCGGTCCGGAGGAACAGGAGCCACTGGAAGCATATACTTCAAGCACATAAAGATAATAAAATAAAACGGTGATAATAAAATACATATTAAGCTATTTAGAGTTACAAAAATAGTAATACAAAAAACAAACAACAATCCACATTGAGTGAAGGAATCTCTCCCACGTCCTCGGCCAGTACACTCTGACGTGTTTCCATGCAAGGTGCTTAATAAGAACGACGTTTGGTTCCTCTGACGTGTGTATCATCCCGCTGACGGCACATGCCCCCTTATAAGCCTCAGTAAGTCACCCTGAGACCTCCACCAACGTTTCATTTCACTGTTCCTCGCGGTGCAAAGGGGGAAACAAGGCTCTTAAAAACATCCAACTGTTCTGCTCTCTTTTTTCAGACTCAGGTGCCCCAACACATGACTTTAGAAATACTTAAGGTAAGTTCTGCATGTGTTTTCTAAGCTTTGGTAATCTGTTTGACTGCGTTTATCATATTTTAGAGTATGATACATTATTTATTTGTGCAGGACCAAAGTGCAGGTCTTCATGTTGAGGGTCATTATCCACAATATCATTTGGATAAGGCTGTTTTGAACCTATGGGTGTTTATATTTTAATCGTGAATGCTGTGCGTAATTGGAATTGTACGTGCAAGTGTCCGGATAGAAGGACAAACAACGAAAAGAGAAAAAGGGTTTGATCAAAATGCGCAGCTAGAAGACAAACAGATTATTTTCAAAAATGTTCACATATTTGTTTGATTATTTTCTTTAAAATGTATATGAAATAACATTTAGGCATATTTGTGTGAATTAAAGGGAATGTATTTTAACTTAATTTTTCTTTGTTTGAAGGAATATAAATAGATTAATAGAGCAGCCAGGTTTGTTTTTTATACATTTTCACGTTACTTTTCTGAAAATGAAGAGTGAGATTCGACGCAAATTACCTGTTCTGAGTTTGGAGAGACATGCTTATAGCTTTCATGACCAATCGACCGCATTTAATCCATTAAATGAGCCAATTAAACATTTGTGGTGGCTAATTTTATTACAGCATTCCCGTTCAACAAGTCAATGCAGTTTTGAACATCTGATCCAACTACAACCAGCTGAAAATCTAAAATGTATCTTTATATTAAAAGAACCGACAACTAAAAATGGTGCAGAAGCTTAATCCCAATGTATTGTTCTTTATTTATTATTATTTTACTTACCTATGATACTTTGTTATCCGTTTGGCAGCAGGTCTCCATGCCCTCCCGTTCCTAGCGGCATACCGGTGCGAAAATGACCATCCATGTAGAGGGGCTTGTGGCTATCGCGATCTTCTATCTACTGATCCTGGTTGTGGGCATCTGGGCGGCATGGAAGAACAAACACTCCGGGGAGGCGGAGGGGACCAACCGCAGCGAGACCATCATGGTGGGAGGGAGAGACATCGGATTATTTGTCGGTGGATTTACCATGACAGGTACAGTTTGTATGTAATGCTCAATAAAACTGTGATTTTATTAGCGATGTTTCTTTAAAAAAGGCTTTAAAGTTTATGTTGTGGCAAACTCACAACAGGAAATAATTAAACAGAGGAATAAAAAAAACACACACACAGATATAGTTGATCAATTATCATTTCGTTGTACAACAATCAATAATAATAAAGCAAACATTACCTTTGCTCTCAAGCAGTGATAGTAGGCCTAATGCTCCAACAAAGTAGAAGTTTCACACAGCCTATATAGGTTTCTAAATTACACGAACATTTCCCCTGCATGTTTAGCACACGAACATCATGTTTTCCATATGGACGCACCAACATCAGAGCAACATGTTCCAGATGTCGAAAGGTTATTGTCTCATGACGTCTTTAGGAGTCTTGCAGGATATGAATTTCCCAATTAACAAAACATATCCTACGTTTGCACATGAATGCACACACTTTTCTTTACATGAATTAACACACGAACCTCTATAATGATGAATCTAATCAGCCTCTTTATACTTCCTCTCACATTGGGTCAGTTTTACTTAACGTGGGTACATCTGCTGATAATTGCAAAGACCATTGATAATTGACTTATGGGCCTCTTCTAAATCTGGAAACTGTAATTCAATAACATACAGTCATTATAGTTATATTGAGAAGGTCCAAGACTTCACATAACATTTGCACTGTAAACTCTGTAGACAAGTGTATTCTTTCCTTTTTTTGTACGCGTAAATAATCAGATGTTTTTTGCTGAACAGAGTTGTTTGAGTATTTTTGTTTTACAAAGTGGGTAGGTAATTTTGGAGAAACCAGCTCGAGTGCGCTAGAATTTGAAAATACACAGCCGGAAAAAATCTGCCACTTCCTTACAGAGCCCCTCCTCCAAAACACACGAACGCGCACATGACCAATGAGGGCACGAGATAAATTTGTGCACAGACGGAAGGCTAACAGGCAGGTAGGCAATCCAGTTATTTTAGCCAGGCCGGTTAAAATGATTGGTGCGTTTTACAGTACTTCGGCTTCCACAGATGACATTTTTTAATGGATTTTTTGTCAAAGCACTTAAGATATTCATTGCTATCGGGATGTTAAGAGTATTCTATGGAATATAACAAAAAGTGTATCTCGAGCCGGTTTCTCAAACTTACCTACCCCACCTTTAAATAAATGGCAAATAAACTCTGTAGGACTCTGTCATACATTTTTGTAAGAACTTCTCAGATGTCTCTACTTCTACTAAAATGGACAAGTTAATTGTTATTTTAAATCTGCTTTTTCTCCACTGACATGTTTCTTATGTACGATTTTCCAGCGACCTGGGTTGGAGGAGGATATATAAATGGCACAGCTGAGTATGTGTATCTACCTGATTATGGCTTGGCTTGGGCACAAGCTCCCTTTGGATATGCCCTCAGCCTTGTTGTGGGTGAGTTGTTAAATCACTATAAAAACACATGTTTAATATTACTTGTGTTCAGGCGTATAACAATAGATTTGTGTTAGTTGTTTCTACGTTAACTTACCTACTGACTACTGTACATACCTGATTGAAATTATTGAGGTGTTATACTGTAAAACCGTCACTGGTACCATTCATCCTTATAAGAGGGCTAACTCTAACTCCCCTTGTTAAATCCTAAACCTGGTGTTCACTGTAGATTATCAGCTTCTTTTTTGTTTCATTATTAGTTTTGACAATTTTAACAGATGAATTAAAAGAAACTTTGCAAAATTAATCCATTTGAATATACATGAGGGCAAACTTGAGTACAAGAGGCAGTTTAATCTAGAGTTAGTTATGGCCTGTGGATGGCTGGTACCTTCTAATGTGTCCACTCTTTGTCTCAGGTGGCCTTTTTTTTGCTAAGCCCATGCGCTCAAGAGGTTACGTCACCATGTTGGACCCCTTCCAGCAGATATATGGGAAACGTATGGGTGGACTCCTCTTCATACCTGCACTCATGGGAGAGATCTTCTGGTCTGCTGCCATCTTATCTGCCCTTGGTAAGTTTCTGTCAACAATATACAAAGTTTTTTATAGTGGGATCATATGATTAAAGTGAGTATTGTGTTGCAGTGACCATAATACCCGTTTTCTCATGACCATAGGTGCCACTCTGAGTGTCATTGTGGACATCAACATCAAGATGTCAGTGGTTATCTCAGCTCTCATTGCAATCTTTTACACCCTGGTTGGAGGACTTTACTCTGTGGCCTACACTGACGTGGTGCAGCTCATCTGTATCTTTATCGGCCTGGTAGGTTTATGTTGAGCAGTAGTAAGAGTATTGATTGCCAATAGTGTCATTAGATTTGGTTCTTGATTAGATTTGTTACATTTCTTGCACAACATATACTTTGACCTTGACCTTAAACATGCTAAAACATTCGAACTAATTTTCACATATGAAAGGTGCAAAGTGTGACAAAAATGAATTTGTGACAAATTCTCCTGAAGTTATTTTACCATTTTGCTTATAGGCATTTGGTGTTTATTGCTGTGCTTGTTTCTGGTTGTCTGCAGTGGATCAGTGTCCCTTTTGCTTTGACCAACCCCGCGGTGTCAGACATCACCGTTACTGCGGTGAAGCAGGTGTACCAGTCTCCTTGGAGAGGCAGCATCGGCAAGAATGACACCTGGGTCTGGATCGACAACTTCTGCCTCCTGGTACAGTCACCGGTTATTCACCTCTCAATTGTATAACCATTAATTGGTCTACTTACTAACTAACTAACTAACTAAATACCATCAAGTTGAGTAGACAGTCAGAGAATGAATCAGTCATTAAAAATTGAATATACTCCAGCTCTTTTCAAAATCAGTGGTTTCTTATGAAGAGGAATTGCATGCCCTCCTGTTAAATGTGTTTTAAAAAGTGTTTACTTTCCAGATTAAGAGTCTAAGGCTAAGTCCCAGTGAGGCACATTTATGAGTTTGGGCTATAAAGCCAAAAGAGAACTAAAGTTATGCGAGTGTTATTCACTGGTCTCTAAATGTGCTACAGATGCTTGGAGGAATACCCTGGCAGGTGTATTTCCAGAGGGTCCTGTCGGCCTCCTCGGCCACCTACGCCCAGGTCCTCTCCTTCCTGGCTGCTTTCGGGTGCCTGGTCATGGCCGTGCCCTCCGTTCTCATCGGGGCCATTGGGGCCTCCACAGGTTAGAGAGCACACAGTCTGTGTTTGTGGTTGTTTTGGGGGGGGGATGCTCTGGGTGGGTACATGTTGCCCTTAGATCTAAAAAGAGCCTGGTAAATAGCAGCTGGTGCACCTCATCCATAATGAAGCAAGAATCCATTTAATAACCACACTGGCTGTGTAAATATTACATTAGAGGGAGGCAAGGGACCAAATTAGTGGTTTGATCTCCAGATTTCCAGGCGTAGGATTTCTCAGTGAACACCAGGATATACAACTTTATTTTGTCTCGTTTTATCATGAAATTAATAATCACAAGCAAACATTACAGAATCAAAATGACACAGGTTCAACATTGCTTGAACAAGTTCAACATTGCTTATATGTATTTCCAGTAAACAGTTGTTTTCTTGAGATTGATACTATTCTAAAACTGATTTCATGAGCATTAACATTGAAAAAAATAAAATAGAAACTAAGTGAAAAATAAATATTGCAATGCTAATAGTTGTGCATGTTTTGTAGCAATTGTCTGTTTTAAAATATGATGAGTAATCTAAGGCTTACATTGTATTTTACATAATAGTTAATAGAATTTCCGAAAAATTTGAGAAGTTGGTTTCTCTGGAGGCGAGATTAATATTATCTCACATTACATGTATACTAGGCACACTGGATATGTCATGTGATCTCTCTGTTGCTCAGACTGGAACCAGACGAGTTATGGGGCCATCGCTCCTAAAGATAGGGACCAAGCCGACATGATTCTACCCATCGTGCTCCAACATCTTTGCCCTCCATTCGTCTCTTTCTTCGGACTTGGTGCAGTGTCTGCAGCTGTCATGTCCTCCGCAGACTCATCCATCCTTTCAGCAAGCTCCATGTTTGCCAGGAACATCTACCAACTTGCTTTCAGACAGTCCGTAAGTACCTGTGTTTTCCCTGAAGTCATCTGAAGTTTTCTGTCAGAGTTTATACAGAACCCATGTTTCTTTGACTGTCCTGCACATGTCACAATCCTTTCTTCACTGTTCTCTACCTCCTTAGGCCTCTGACCGTGAGATCGTATGGGTGATGCGCATTACTATCTTTGTATTCGGTGGCCTTGCTACATTGATGGCACTTGTGACCGGGACAGTTTACGGGCTGTGGTACCTGAGCTCAGATCTGGTTTACGTCATCATCTTCCCCCAGCTGATCAGCGTGCTCTTTGTCAAAGGCACCAATACGTACGGCTCTGTGGCTGCCTACCTGTTCGGCATGCTGCTGCGTATAGGTGGAGGTGAGCCCTACCTGCGGATGCCCCCTTTCATTTATTACCCTGGATGGACCACTGAGCAGAGGATACACCACATGACTGGAGAGATGGAGGATGTGGTTGTCCAGAAGTTCCCCTTTAAGACCGTCTCCATGTTGGCCTCCTTTCTGGGTAACGTTGCTGTCTCCTACCTGGCAAAGTACCTGTTTGAGAGCGGCAAGATTTCACACAAATACGACTTCCTGGATGCAGTGGTGTCCAAGGACAGTGGAGAGATTATGGATAAGACGACGCTTGTGACCCGTGGAAACAACATTGGGCTGTCTGAGATGGCGCCCGTCAAACCGCGGCTGAGCGTGACCTTGGCGGCGGCCTTCAAACGGCGAGACACACTGGCGGCTGAAACAGTGGAGGAGGAGGATGAGTCCAGCCCTGATTCCTCCCACCATGATGAATAATGACAATCTCAGGATGTTATTTAAAAAAGAAAAAAACTTGAGAGTGAACTGTCTAAGAACTGGTTACTCTGTCTGACCTTCCAAAAAGAAAAAGGACGAGCAAACATCCGCCCTTGGGACTACAGAAGTACCACAACCAGCATGTGGTGATACCAGCCACATGGCGGATGTATAAAGTAGCAGCCTGCTAATGTCAGGACATGAAGTTCTCTTTCTGTGAAATACATCAAGCATTCACTCATATAGTACTTAGATAGTAGGATGTACAGCATCCATTTTTATTGGTCTATTTAAAGAAAACTGTCTTAATTTAAATTATTTTCTTCCTTATTTATCACTAAGAAAAAAGCAGATCAAACTGGAGGAGACGTGAGTGCAGATAGAGATGCTGCATGCAGTTTCTACAGAGCAGAAGTAGTGCAATATTTGATGAGGTAGGAAATGGCAAGTATTTAACAAGAAGCAAGTGATGGCACAAGCATAGTTGGAAGGTGGAGGGTTTACTGTATGTACCACATCAATAAAAGCAATAACACATACACATAGTTTGAACGCCTGTTCAAAATAGGATTGTGAGAGTGGAAGTAAAAAAGGAAAAGGAAAACAAAAGTTAGAATAACCGGATTGTATAGCATTAATGCCATATCAAGCCACTGAAATTATGTTATGTGCAGCAAAGATTTGTATTAATGAAATGATTGTGTTTTGATTCGGGAATCAACTCACACGTAAATATTAACCAACACCCTCAACTCATTAAGTTTGATGCAGTTTTGACAGGCTTATTCACAAAAACTGGTAAACACACGATGACTGTGAATCAGAAAAGAAACAATCATTGTATTAAGCTAAGTAGAAAATATACAAGTAGTAAGAGTAGTTGACTTGAAGCATTAGCTGATATTCTCTTTAATGTCAGGTGTAGATTTTATTCATAACTATCAGTGTAAATTAGTGTTTAAAATGATCTTATATTAAGCTGCCTTAATGAAGCTCGTAAAAACAGAACATTGAATTCCCACAGTTCTGACTGGACTCTGGCTCTGAACAAAGACTTGAATATGAATGTAACCTCTAAGATAAGATAAGATGGTACTTTATTGATCCCAATTTGGGAAATTGTTTTTGTTGCAGCAGCATAAAAAGATCTCAATATATCGAGTAGTGAACTTCTACTGCTGTTTGTGTATGTTTTTGTTTGTGATTTTGCAAAGTCAAGCAGTAGCTATTGTAAACAATGTGGCGGCAGGTCCTGCTTCACGTATATATTCAGCAGTGTACAGAATATTTTCAATGTGAAGTGTATGTTTGTATAAATATGGAGAATAATACATACATAGATAACAAATGATGCTGTTTAAAAATGTTCATATAAGATAGAAAGGATGCTGTCTAAATGTTTATTTATTTTTGATGTCATAAAAGATGAAACAATAAAAAAAGAACAAAATATTTCAGGAAAATATATAAATTCTACTTTTGGAAGATAAAATTGGTATGACACATTTCTTCTGAATACTGGAGTCATTATGTTAACTATTTTATTTTTAAATTAAATTATTATTTATTAAAATGATGTTTCTTAGCTGTTTATTATTGGTGATGCTGAAACATGAAAAACATCGCGGACGAGAATGTGAGGCATGGGATGACTTTGAACAAAGCTATGTTGACTTGTGTTTAACCAATCATTTTTACTGTTGGATTGTCGTATGTTTTTAAACTTAACTTTAAAGTTACAATTATCTTGAGAGAAAGAGCAATTATCAGATTTTGCTGTCCTAGTCTGTAATTATTTTGTGACCCCTCAGATTTATTTTACGGCCCTGTTAGAGGGTCCTTGTTTAAA
The DNA here is from genome assembly GCF_949606895.1 of Notothenia rossii. Taxonomy (NCBI): domain Eukaryota; kingdom Metazoa; phylum Chordata; class Actinopteri; order Perciformes; family Nototheniidae; genus Notothenia; species Notothenia rossii. The sequence goes on from NC_136904.1 coordinate 21,659,805, forward strand.
AGGGATATATTTTTCCATATTTTATTGTTAAGCTTAAAATATTGTATCTCAAGCTTCAGACTTTCATCTGTCTGTTATTGTAAAACATGTATGTAGGCTTTATGCATTTATTAGGTTAACATCTTTCTTTAGAAAAAGGTTATTGCATTTGCAGGCGGCCCCAGCTCTTCTTGTCTGTCGGGCCCTTCAGCTAGCTGGATGGTAGACGGACAATGAGAACATGTCCGAAAACGTGACTGAAATTACAATCGCTTGGCTTGCATCTTTGTTCCTCTCCACGGCCACAGTGAAAGACGGCATCTTAAAATAGCTCTGCTCTCTGGTTATTTACATTACCTTAAGTGCTGTACTCTCCCGTCTGGGACTCGGGGAGGAGCCATGCGGCGGTGGGTGGGGCAGGAAAGGCAGGAAAGATGGACTTGGGCAGGGTGGTTAGAAGGGTTGTAGTTTACTGGCAGCCGTTACCATAAAATCCACCAACGGATGCGCAGGAATGACGCAGGTGCCCCACCCATCCACCGCACCTCCTCCCTCCATCAGTGGTGTCCTTTGTGACGTCCTTGAGAACTAAGAGCAATCCCGTAAAAAGAGCAGAGGGTGGAGGAAGGGAGAGTGTCCCATCTCCATTCACAGAAAGTGCCTCAGAGAGCACTCATGATAATTAACAATTATGAAGGAAAACGGTCGCTTGTCCAAAAGTCAATCCATTTATTCAAGACTTTGCGGGTGAGGGGGAGAACGTTGGGGGATGGCGTTTCCTTTCTTCTTGAGAGCATTTGGATGTGAACCAAAACAGATCGTGTATAACTGGATATATTTAGAACGTCCTATGATGTCTTTCCAGGAGTCATTGATAATGCCAGTGAACACTTTTGTTCTGCATGTTCAAATTATTTGGGCCTTTGTGTTTGTCTGTTCTTCCACCAAAGCTAATATTTACTTTATTTTAACAGTAAGAACTCCAGATTATGTCATTTTACTTTCATATTTATTAAATTAAAGTTAAGTCAACTGGTTAAAGACCATGAAAGTTATCCCTTCAAACCTCTCGCACATATTTTTGGGTATTCTTGGACAGGTGGAATATTGTTTATTATATTATGTACTTATCAGAAAGGAGAACCAGCAGACTTTAACTCTGGCTGATGGAATCTGAAAATGAACCTTTTTTATTTCACTAACTTTTTATCTGCTAAAGCTGTCTACCTTCTATTCCCAGACTTTCCTCAGAAGGTAAAAAGGAATTCTTGGAATCAAGATCCCATTTGAGCACTTTCCTCTACGAGGACATGACGAGATGAGATTAAAGAGCAGACCTTGCATTCAGATAATCAGCATGCTGGAGTCAGGCTACCTTCAGAGAGAGGACTTGAAGCAAGGAGACTGTCCAGGTATCACACTGGCTGCTGATTTGTAATCTGAAATATTTTTGTTTAACTCAGACCCACATTTGCCCTTTTCCAGCCTGAGCACCTGTGGTAAATCTAGCTAATTACAACTATCAGACTAGGCTACCACGTTACATGAATGAGGTCAACATAATAGCATCAACACAAATAATTTAATTGCAACAATGCCTGAAATATTAGCATTAACTCAACAACATTTTCATTTAAGGACTACACAGTAGAACAATAAACATTCCCCAAAATATCAAAGTCGAAAATGTAGTTTTAGTTTAAAAGGGCACTCCACCAATTGAAGACGTGACGCTCAGTTTACTAATCATAAAAACAGTTGAATAATTCCTGCAATATAAACTGGGCGTATGCAGTATGCAAAATGGAAATGTACCTGGCAGGGACTGCTCATGAAAGACACTATTTAATCACATTAAGACAGTTTAAGTATCCTACAATTTTGGAGAATGACTCATACTAGCAGACACAAAAAATCTAAATCCCTCTACCTCTCCTGTTCCCATTTTTTCCTTTCTTTATGGGGCCTTAAGCTACCACATCGTCACAAAATCCTGCTTATATATGCAGAGAAAATGTTCTACGTCAGCAGATCCAAACATCCGTCATTCGGCACTTTGAGGGTCAAACATCAAAATTAATGAACAATATCTTTAACTCGTGTTTTAAGTTGAGGGGGTGCTTTCAATGTATTATTGTAAGTACAGAAACAGTAAAAAATGTGTGATTTGAAAAGGATGTAGAGCATCGAACATGGTTTCCTAATCAGATTGTCTCTTCTCCAGAAATCGTGACACACGGCAGCTCATATCTCATCTGGCTGAGGCACCATCACATTGGCGGGGCCACTATTTATGTCCCTCTTAAGTAATGTCCCCTGTAATGTAATTGCAAGGCATCTAATTGAAACATCGGAGGAGAGGGAAGGATGCAGAAGAAGAAGAATTGATGTAGGTTTCAATCGGATATATGATAAGTGTGTGGTAAATATAGAAGAAAAATATTTGGCACAGACATCATGTCATGTCTAATTGTTTCCCACATATCTCTCCGTCTCTTCCATTAGTCCCTCCAAGCAACTGAGGAGCATCTTTCGCAAAATGAATGTAGCGACTGCTCTAATTCAATCAGCCCGAGACTTAATTATAGGACCAGCCTTGTTTTGCTCGGGACGGCTGCAGGTAGAACCGTCTGGAGCTCACCGAGAGGAAGAGGCGACTGCTCCTCCAACCGCAAACCCCTCTGAGTCTAAATGAGTCCGAGCCATGAATTAGCTTCTCTCATTGGGAATTAGAGCTGTGACTAAAACAGGTACTCAGATCCTCCGTGTTGTTCATTACATAGGTATGCTGCAGAATGGGAAGAAGTTTTTACAAGTGGTGGAGAGCCATTAGGTTCATGGACGCATGGAGAGTCAGTGGTGCAGGGAATGAGACACAAAAAATATATTTTGCATTAGAAGTTCGATTTCATAAGGGGCTATAGATATGTATTTGCTCAAATATATTTCTGCAAGAGTTTCACCTTGTTTCATATTACGCTCTAAGCCTTGCCAAATACTGTAACTCACATTTTCAGAAGCAGGCAGTGGAGGAATTTCAAAGTAAAACAATTAATTTCCTTTTGATACCTGTCAAAATGTTGCAATATCTTGTTAGCTGTTAGTGTCAAGTCAATTAGGGTTCACAAAAAATTGCTTTACATTTTTACAATGTGATTGTACAATTGATCACTAACTTACACATTATTATAATGTCAATGGCTTGATTTCTTAAACCCAAATGTTATGGTTGAATCCGAACAGAGAAGATGAATTGATGCAGTTACAACTATAATATTGTTGTATTAATGTAGGATTTACTGTAAAAAGGTCAACTCTAGACTGTTTTAACCATATTAACAATAATAAAACATATTTGATTAACAAAATGAACACATATTATTTATGGGAATCAGTTACTTCCTTACAAAATAATTTAATTATGAAAATCTTATTGTTAAAATGTGGTATTAAACATGCAAACAGTTCACATACGGATGCTTTCAATTGTGTGCTAGGTGACATTTCAAGGCCAAATCAAGAAATGTTGCATATTGTTTTGAAAATTGAGCCAAAGCAACTGTAACAGATGCATGTGAACATGTATACAGACTTGTCATATGAAGGCTGTCCTCCCGTACATCATGTCCCCCTTCAGCCCTTCTCTTTTCTAAAGACAGCGAGAAAGGGGTGGCTGGATGGACGGTCAATTTCCCATCCCATAGAAAGTCAGTGGGGAGAATAATGTAACATCTAAACACACTCACTCACCCACACACTCACTCACACGCACACACACACACACACACACACACACACACACACACACACGCACGCACGCACGCACGCACGCACGCACGCACGCACGCACGCACGCACGCACGCACGCACGCACGCACGCACGCACGCACGCACGCACACACACACACACACACACACACACACACACACACACACACACACACACACACACCAAACCACACATTAGGAATTAGAGCTGTGACTAAAACAGGTACTCAGATCCTCCGTGTTGTTCATTACATAGGTATGCTGCAGAATGGGAAGAAGTTTTTACAAGTGGTGGAGAGCCATTAGGTTCATGGACGCATGGAGAGTCAGTGGTGCAGGGAATGAGACACAAAAAATATATTTTGCATTAGAAGTTCGATTTCATAAGGGGCTATAGATATGTATTTGCTCAAATATATTTCTGCAAGAGTTTCACCTTGTTTCATATTACGCTCTAAGCCTTGCCAAATACTGTAACTCACATTTTCAGAAGCAGGCAGTGGAGGAATTTCAAAGTAAAACAATTAATTTCCTTTTGATACCTGTCAAAATGTTGCAATATCTTGTTAGCTGTTAGTGTCAAGTCAATTAGGGTTCACAAAAAATTGCTTTACATTTTTACAATGTGATTGTACAATTGATCACTAACTTACACATTATTATAATGTCAATGGCTTGATTTCTTAAACCCAAATGTTATGGTTGAATCCGAACAGAGAAGATGAATTGATGCAGTTACAACTATAATATTGTTGTATTAATGTAGGATTTACTGTAAAAAGGTCAACTCTAGACTGTTTTAACCATATTAACAATAATAAAACATATTTGATTAACAAAATGAACACATATCATTTATGGGAATCAGTTACTTCCTTACAAAATAATTTAATTATGAAAATCTTATTGTTAAAATGTGGTATTAAACATGCAAACAGTTCACATACGGATGCTTTCAATTGTGTGCTAGGTGACATTTCAAGGCCAAATCAAGAAATGTTGCATATTGTTTTGAAAATTGAGCCAAAGCAACTGTAACAGATGCATGTGAACATGTATACAGACTTGTCATATGAAGGCTGTCCTCCCGTACATCATGTCCCCCTTCAGCCCTTCTCTTTTCTAAAGACAGCGAGAAAGGGGCGGCTGGATGGACGGTCAATTTCCCTTCCCATAGAAAGTCAGTGGGGAGAATAATGTAACATCTAAACACACTCACTCACCCACACACTCACACGCACACACACACACACACAGACACACACACGCACGCACGCACGCACGCACGCACGCACGCACGCACGCACGCACACACACACACACACACACACACACACACACACACACACACACACACACACACACACACACACACACACACCAAACCACACATTAGCCCCAGGGGACTAGAACGAAGACGTTGAGGGAGGGAGGGTGCATGGGACCCACGTGAACTATTCACATGCACACAAGGGCCCTCGTGGTGGTGAAGGGTGGGGGGTTCATGACACAAAGACACAGAGGGAAGATGTGAACAGACTGTTTGTATGTCATGCAATTATTGCAGTAACTTGGCCTTAAGGTTTGGAAGAAAGAGAAATCGAGATATGTTTTATTGTAAGTCCATCACATTGGGGATTTGGTTTCAGATTTTGGTTTCGACAGTGTAACATTGATTTGTTGTAGGTTTAATGTAGGAGGTTCAGCGTTAAGGGACTGTAATGGTGAAGCACAAGAGAAGAAACAAAGGACAAAGACAGGAAGAAAATGTGAGGACAGTTGTCGTACCTCTTAGCTCATCACGACGCACATCCAGCCTCGAGCCCCACCCTGTGTGTTTGAACATCTTGAGTATCACGATCAGTGCCCTGGCTAAGTCTGAGCCAGAGGATCCATTAGAGCTGATTGAAGAGCAAAAGGGTGCAGACGTAACCCTGAGAGAAGGTGACAAGAAACCACACGCACACACACGCACACACACATACCCACATGTGTGTGTGCGTGCATGCGTGCGTGCGTGCGTGCGTGTGTGTGTGTGTGTGTGTGTGTGTGTGTGTGTGTGTGTGTGTGTGTGTGTGTGTGTGTGTGTGTGTGTGTGTGTGTGTTGTGTATGTTTGTGTGTGTGTGTGTTTGTGTGGTCCCCATGAAATCAATTATTACATTTTAGAGTTATAACTTGGTTTGACGTTTGGTTTAGGTTACTCTCCATAAATGTAAGTCAATGTTATGACCTCTAAAATGGCAGACACACAACTTTATGATTTATGAATCTGCTAGTCGTAATACTGACCCTAGATGAGAAAAGCAACTGTAAATGTATCTGAACTGAGCAGCTCTGCAAAACCTGTCAAGATTGGTTGAACAATATTTAGAAGTTTTGCTAGATTCTAGTGGCATAGTGTGTGTATGTGTGTGTGTGTATGTGTGTGTGTGTGTGTGTGTGTGTGTGTGTGTGTGTGTGTGTGTGTGTGTGTGCGTGCGTGCGTGCGTGCGTGCGTGCGTGCGTGCGTGCGTGCGTGCGTGCGTGTAAACTAAATGGACATCTAAATATAGAAGGAAAAATGCCTAGGTGTTACTAATAACATAAGTGATGGCTCTGCATAGACCCTGGAACTGCCACCCCCCATCATTGCTTTCATTCTTTATAGCTGGGTTTAAAATGTGTTCTGTGAAAAAGGTTTATAAGCTCCATGTGTTATGTTCTATGTTCTTTTCAATTTGTTTTGCTGTATGGTCTTTCATTTATTTTATTTTGCGATCAGGGTGACTAATTCCTTTAAAAAAAAAAACACAATGTTAAGTGTGTATGATTTGGCAGCATCTAGTGTTGAGTTGCAGATTGCAGCCAACTGAAAACCCCTCCAACTCCCGGAACAACCCGGCTAGGACAGTTTGACAGAGGAGAGGGTTTAGTTCGATACAGTTGGAAAGATATTGATACATTTGAACTTGACGGATCGATACATCAAAAAACTAAACATTCTTGAATCACAAAAAAACGTATCTCAACAACCTTAATGGGGTAAACAACAAGCTACACCCTACACAGTAATTGTCATAAAAAACCCAATAATTTGAGCTGGGCCCAGGGACTAAGTGCAACAGTGAAAATACATAGTGCAAACATTTTCAATAATAACCCCGTCATGGGCTACAGTACCATGCTACCAACATCATTGTAGTCGTTAATGGTCTCCTGTTAGTTAAACTGCACCAACACGTTTGAAAAAATGAATTTGCTTTGTTTTGCTGAACATTTTTATTGAAAACATTTAATTACTTTTCCGTCTGTTATTCAGTGAAATGCTAGCAAAATCACTTCACACATTAATGTTCTCCCACTGGTTGTACATAATTTTTAAGAAACAAGCTTTTTCAAACATTTAAATAATTGTTTATTTTGGGAAACATTGAATAACTCCACTTTTATACATTCAAGTTCTACCAACACCACTTAGCACATTAACTGTCTCCTGTTTGTCAACAACACCAATTGGTTTGGAAAAATATGCTTTGCTTAATGTTGTTGAACATTTTTTATGTCTGTCATACAGTAACACGCTAGCAAAAATATATATTCCCACATTTATGGACTACCAGTGGTCAAACTACAACACTTAATTTGAAGAAATATGCTTTTAAATAATTGTAATTATGTATTCAATTTTTTTGAAATATTTAATAACTCCACTGTTAGACATTCAAGTGCTGCCAAAATCACCTAGCACATAAGTCTCCTGCGTTATACTACACTACTAAGTTAGGAGAAATGTGCTTTCCCTCATTTTTTGGTGAGTGTTTTGTGGAAAATATTCAATAACTTCTGAACTAGAGGGTTTTCTGTCTTTGGTTGTGTCAGAGAGGAGTAGTTTCACTGGAGAGGAGGTGAGAGGAGGTGAGAGAGGGGAGACAAACCATGGATGATGGGCCGGGTGCTTTAGAGAGCACAGAGACAGTGTTGAGGGGGTCCGGCTCCAGCACACTGCAGACTGACAGTGTTTGGCTGGGTGTCATATCAGGACGCAGCGTTATGTCACAGGCAGAAGGTCACATGATAGCTCACAGTCATAATACAGCATTTAACACACACAGAGACACACACACACACACACACACACACACACACACACACACACACACACACACACACACACACACACACACACACACACACACACACACACACACACACACACACACACACACACACACACACACACACACACACACACACACACACACACACCTACCAACACACAGCGTGCAAGTTCTGAAAAGTCACTGTAATCCAACATAACTTCCAAAATGTGTCCCCCCTTCAAACGTGTTATGCCTTAGCCTACATCAACATACAAACCATTCTATATACAAACCATTGAATCAGGATATAACATTTCATAATGTACACCTAAATAACCAAATCCAAATGATGAATGTCTAAGACTGTTATAGAGGGAATCTCAGAAGGATAATTAAACGAGTTGCAATATCTTAACCTTCATATTCGTTAAATTGCTGAAAAGCTACACTTTACAACTTCATCTGTCCAATTATCTGCAGCCAGAGTGAGAGAAATGTTAACCTTTAAGACCATAGCACAGATATGAGGTCCAGTCTGGACAGAGGACAACTGTTAGGTGTATATGCAGAGAAAGAGATTTGATCATTTATTTTATATTAACAAATGATCTGTTTTTTGGGAATCAAAATGGAAAACATTTCACAAGCCCATAAACAGTCATGGTGCCTTTATTATATACAGTGGTCAGTTTTACATTTGTTGGGACATTTATGAATAAGACTTTTTTAAAACTTTTTAATCAATTTATTTATTCGTTTGCATTGCCAGTCATCTTGAAGTTGGGCTTGGGATTGTACACAAGTAGTATCGTCACTCAAAAACAACCTGCTTCTTCATTAATTGTCCACTAGATGTCACTCTAATCTTACGTTTGAGATGTCTCGAGGAGAAACGCCAATAATCATTTTAATGTCTTTGATGGAGCTTGTAATGTCCTAATAAAAGGAAGACTTCATTTATTTGATGACACGATGGAACAATCATTGTTTGTATGTAATTGTTGTATATTTGGACCAAAATTATTCAACATAAAACATATACAAGTATTTTAGTGCTTAATTTGAGCTTCTTTGTTTTCACAGAGTTTATTAAAACATACATTATTCCTGGATTTGACAGAATACACAGATGTTTTAACTCAGTTTTGCTTCATCAAAAATATTTACCTTCATTTCAATGTTTTGTGTCTTATCTTTAAATGAACACCGTTTCCTTTCAGACCTTCAAAAACTCTGCAAGATGTATCCCATAATCATATTTATTGCACAACTGCACCAACAGGATTTTGACTGTAAGATTGTTATGGTTGTTTTCATATGCTGTATTATTTCTGGAGACTGCAGCTGTATCTCTAAATGTTTTTGTGTTGTTTCCAAAAATTCAGATAGATATTTAGCAACATTTTCTCTCAAAAGTAGCTGATGCTTTTTATGCATTAAACTAAATCATACATTTGATATAGCAGGCCAATTACTCAGATGATGAGCGATAGGGTCAGTGCCTCTCCTCAGCAGAAATACTGATGTGCTCTCTGAAATATGATACAGCCAACACTGCACTTCAAGAGTAAATGAAAGAGCTCTTTGGTGTTAAGCTAAAATCAATATTGGGTTAAGACTTGGATTTGAGGAAGAGTCTTTTAAGGGGATTGTGAAGACAGCACAGGTCCGTCAGACCAGCTTTATTTTACCCTTTAGGTCTTTGAGACATTGTGTGCACTGACCTTTGCCTGTTATTATATTAGTGCAGGGGTGTACACACAAAGACCCCAGACACAAATCTCCCCTCTCAGTTGTACAGGAGTGTTGGGTTCTTGCAATTTATCTTAGAAACAAAATAATGACTCCTAGCCAAGGACATGTTTTCAACATTGGTTATAACAATATAAATAACTTGAGCATTCCTTTGCTAAGAATGCAGTGTTCAAAAAAAGTTGGAGGGCAGAGGATTGAATCCCTGGGCGCCCAGAATACAACTGTTCCATGGCAAAATTGACAACATGATGTACCCTGTACAAAACATATCATGCATTAGGTCTCTTTGACCTCTGAGCACAGTTATTAGGCATGGACCCGAAAATAACTCTAACCTGACTTCTGCTACTCAGGATTATGTGATGTGATTGAAAGCAGAACAACTAAAGTACTAAATGCATAATGCAGTGAATGTTGTTTCCCAGGTCAAGAATGAACTTTAAACCTCATGTAATAAACAAAGTTTATGATGACTCCACTCATTATATGTGCCAGGTTTATGACACAGTGCTCTATGTAAATATAATGAACGGAGAGTTGTTTCATAAAGTCTTCTTCATAGTAACAGCTTCACTGCTTCTATAATTAACCAATTGCCTCTAAACAGACCACAGACTTTCTCTTTCTGCAGCCTGAAGGAATAATGTTCATGAACTTAAGTCACATGTCTTACTGTTTTGCACGCTGCTACAGAAAGACACAAGTTTCCTGTTACAGAGATAAACACATCCTTACTGGACTTATCATAAAGGGCATTACAGCAGGCAATGCAGATGTTAACCATCCATTATAGTGACGTAAGGCTACTACATTATAAACAGTTGTAATAATAAGTTAACTGAATAATATTCACATTATCAGGACAAATTAAGTCATAATGCATGTTTGCATCATAGCATACCTGGATTTTGTGTTCTTCTGTTAAAAAACACAATAATGAAACTCTGCTTTAACGTTTGGTAGTTGAAACTGTAACAGTGCATGTTTTAAGATGTGCATGTAAACATCTTGATACTGTATAATAGGCCAGCTGTTGGGACATTTAGTTAATACAACATATATTTCCTAGTGCATGGTATCAGTCTTCTCATCCAACTCTTGGAAAGACAATGTTGTTTTCTAAGAACATGTATATGTGTCACCCCAATGCATGCATGATGTCAAGGTTTTACAAGTGTGACGTTGAGTTTTCCAAAGGGCCCTCGAAGGCACCATTATGTTTTTGCAGAGCTTTCCAGTGAACAGTTAATGTCTCTGGTGGCCGTCCTTTTTTCCTTCTCCTCCCACACAGCCACACCAGTAAACACATTACTGTACAGTGAGTGACTCTTAGGCTGTCCGTCCGTGTTAGGGCTCTTACAGGGACACAACGAAAGAGAGATGGCTCAAACCGACAGCCAAAGTTCAACTTTCCCCGAGATAGTGGAGTTAAACGTGGGTGGGCAGGTGTATGTGACCCGTCTTGAAACTCTCACTGCGGTCCCCAACTCTCTGCTGTGGACCAAGTTCACCCAGAGCTCCCCGGGAGACCTGCCTAAAGACGGAAAGGGCCGCTTCTTCTTCGACCGGGACGGCTTTCTCTTCCGCTACATTTTGGACTACATGCGGGACTCTGAGCTTTTCTTGCCCGAATTTTTCAAAGAGAGGAGACGACTGCAAAAAGAAGCGGAATTCTTCCAGTTACCGGAGCTCTCGAAGCGACTGGCATCGGGCAGCAAAGACAGCTTGTTCACGGAGGACAGCGGGGAGCCGGAGGAGGCTGAGCTCAGCTCCCCGGTCACCTCCTCCTCCTCCTCGGGCACTACGCTGCGCTCTCCTGGGGCCAGCGCCGGCTACATCACCATTGGGTACAGAGGCAGCTACACTATCGGGAGGGACATCCAGGCAGACGCTAAGTTCCGCAGGGTTGCCAGAATTACCGTGTGCAGCAAGATATCTCTGGCTAAAGAGGTTTTTGGAGAAACCCTGAATGAGAGCCGTGACCCGGACCGCCCTGCTGACAAATACACCGCCAGGTATTACCTCAAGTATAACTTTCTGGAGCAGGCGTTTGACCGGCTGGCAGAGGCCGGTTTCCACATGGTGGCCTGTAACTCCACCGGGACCTGCTCATACGGCAGCAACGACCCGGGGGAAGACAAACTGTGGACCAGTTACACCGAGTATGTTTTCTCCCGATGAAGTGACTGAGACTGATGTCTGCCTACATTCCTGCTCACGATCTCAGTTAACAACTGGAGCAATATTAGTTACAATAGTTGTTTCTTTAAAGTTTCATTAACATCCCAAATTGGCATTTCCAGCGTTCATTGTGTTTTTGTAACTGTGAACCAGCCCGAGTTAAACTTTTCTGCTATTTTCTCCTCTGTTCTGCAAGAGGAGCACACTCCACTATGAAACCTAAATGTCATTGCTAACTAAGTGAGGAGTAATAATAGGCAAACCTACTTTTATATGTCATTGACTGGTCGAGTTGGCCTATTAGCCTTTTTGGCTTTCACAGAGACTGCTTTGTTCTTATCTAATGACATGTTTACTCAAGGTGGCAGAAATGTAAGAAGCTGGTTTCTTTTGATCCCCACTGAACTATACTTGCATTGTCATGTTGTAGTGGAGAGGCTGTTGGAACACCGAACACTAGGAATGTTCTTGAAATAGCCTAATGTTTAACTAAAGTCCGGAGTCTTTAATGTTGGGATTGATGGATAAGAACAACATGTGCTTCTTTAATATTCTACCTTAACATACTATTACTTTTTTTGTATTATCAACCACACTTGTGGTATCACTGTTTTCAAGATGCTTCAGTGTTATGTTCCATCTATGAGCTGTTGTCATCGTTTTTCTTTCTAGGTATAAAGCTATAGCAAATAAAGTGTGACATCGTAAAAGTATTCATCTCCTTGAATTCACTGTGTAGTCTGAATATTTTCTTTCCTTATCACTATGAAAAGCATTTTAGAAGTTGATGAGATTAGAAAATTGTATTTGGACATTGTGATCATAGGATTTCCCTCCAACATTCATTACATTACATTTTATTTAGCTGATACTTTTATCCAAAGCAATTTACAATAAGTACAAGAACCATAAAGATTGAAAGTCGGAACAACAAAGAAAGTGCAAATATTTCACTTCAAACAAGATCATACCATAGTAAATGCTGGTGAATTAGTTAAAAGAAATAGACGTTAAGAACCACACCACGGGAAACGATGACAAACTGACAAAGAACACAAGGGAAAGCAAGACTAAATACACACAAGGGCAGGGGCGGATCTAGACACATATTCATGGGCTGGCAGGAGAATTTGAGGGGTGGCATCCCCTGGCAGAAGTATATTCTGATTTAATCGCAGTCATATCAATCAATGTTAACTTGGAAAGCCACAATATTGATATTTTAACTCAATAACATTAGGTGACATTATTGTGGCACATCAGTAAAGCCTTTAATATAAATATATAAGGTGGCACACGTAATTTAATGAATTTTAACTGAATGAGTTGGTTTAACTCTTAGACCAGCAGGGGTACCAAATATGCAGACTGCTGCAATAAATACATTAATGAACTGTCTCATCAATGTGTGTCTTTATGAATATGATAATATTAACAATCATATTATTCCTATCAGCTGTCAATCACAGTTATGATTCACATCTTCAGTGTTATTATTAAATAAACTATATTTTTTGGAGGAGTTAATGATGAACGTTCCTCAAGATGCTTGCTCACCCTCCTTCAAATTTGAAAGACCAGTAATTACTATCATAATTCAAAATAATCAAAGGAGCAGTTCAGCGCCCCACAACTTCATTGCAAACAGTTACAACCTTGACTTTATATCAGAAAGAACAAACATTAAAGAAATGACTAACTGCATCAGTTAGGGTTAAAAAAAAAAGTGTATTCAGCTAAAACATATACAGTACATACTGTATATAATCATCCAGTGGAAAGTCCTTACCTACTGGCCTAGTTAAATCAAAGTGGTTACTTTCTTTTGGCTGGGCAGTGAAGTTTTACACACCGTCTTATTTGACTTTCGCAGGACTTGAAACTGTTTTTTGGGGGCAGACCCCCACAAAGAAGAAACATATATTTACACATGTAAGGTCATCATCTTAACAGTTTATTATTCTCATCGACTCATGCGTGAGCAGAGCATCAAGTTGGCATGCCTATAACAGCTGAATGTGGCGATTACCATCTTGATCAGCAAAACGCCTCACAAACTTATTAAGATTTAAAGCTATGGTGTGTTTTGATTCAATGCTGAGTACAGCCAAACTTGACAGGCTCTTCTTTGTCATAGTAGACCGCAAACAGTTGCGGCCCCAGAGTATTTGTGCTGGGTAATCTATGGTAGGGCTAACCCATACAGTGGTGGGGCTCAAGTCAGTATTTGCAATGTAATTACATACAGGCTCCCCTTGACAGTGAAACGCCACGCGTGAGGTTTAGATTATTTCCCTGTCTCAATCCAAATTGAACTGTATGAAATAAAAAGGCACATTTGTCTTGTAGTAAATAAAAAGGGCGACCTGGAGCCAATCCTGCAATTTCCCCACAGGTGAAAGAGTTGAAAACCCAACCCCTGTAGGAGGGTCTGGGGGGATTCTCCCCCAGGAGATTTTTTGAAATACTAACATCAAATACACCCATCTGGTGCTCTCTTAAGAAGAAAAATAAATAAATATATATTACTACACGACGTCTTTAAAAAAATGAATGTCATTTTTGTTTTTTGTTACTTTGTTCTGAAAGCTGAACCTGCTGCTCCTCACAGAGAGGAGAGGGAAGAGGCTGTGAATTACTTTACATTGTGGATAAGGGTGGATAGCCCCCATTGTTCTGTGTGTCAAAATGAAAGACAGCCCACACACCTATCAATCATCAAACCGTAGGGTCTTATAGTTGTACCGATGTATATCGAGATGTACTACAGCAAAAGTATTCTCCGTCGGGACTTCCTGCAACAACACCACGCCGTTATCGTGATTCTGATTGGCCAGAAGACATAATCAAAGATGTTCTATTAAGAAGACGATCACTACGTGACAAAAGTTTTCAAAACCGTTTCTAGTCTTCGGTATTTCCAGACAAGTGGCTACTGAAATCAATCTTACTAACTGCTGTCTGTGCAATTTACTCCGCGCGAGTTGGCAGACTTTATTTTGCTTACTTTAACATCATTTTTCACGGTGGGGCTAAGCCATTTATTAGTATGGCTGTAGCCTACCCCAGCCATACCCTGACCGCAAATACCTCATTCCTTCTGTCTACTTGTATCGGAAATGCTTCTCGTTTTGCGCTGTCCTCCCGTTCAAATGAAATCGCCGCCAATCATATTTCCAAGCTCGCGCCAGGGGGGGGGGGAGGGGTTACAAGGCTCGCGTCTTGTGCTGCATTCACTTGCACTCGGACATTAGAGATTTTCTCTCATAAATGTCCGATGAACCACAACTTTTCTCAGTAGGGCCTGGCTCATTTCGTGGCATCTGCAGGCAGTGGCAAGTACTTCCGGCATCTGCCACAGAGGCCGCTACTCCGTGGTATCTGTGGCAAGTATATGCCACAGATGTGGTATCTGTGGCAAGTATATGCCACAACTTGCCGTGGCAACTATATGCCACAACCATGCCACAACTTGCCGTGGCAAGTATATGCCACAACTTGCCGTGGCAAGTAAATGCCACAATTTAAGAGAAGGTTTATGGTAGCTGCCACTCGCCTTCCGTGGCAAATGCTGATATTTAAACCCGTATTTATCGCGTAAAATGTCGCTGTTTTGGCATGACTTTATCGGACTGATCTGTACACAAGACTGATGATCTGTTACTGATGGTCCGATCTCTATTTTTCAAAAAGATTAAACATTATATGTTCTATAGATTTTACTTGGAGAACTTGGTTTGTTAAAATAAATAAACGTGCTATTTTTATGATAATACTCAAGATATATTATTAGTAAGTTGACATAAAGATCTAACATTGTTGACCAGAGGTGGGAAATAGGCTAACTTGTATCAAGTAGCCTACTTTACTTGTGATTTAGAAATAGCCTACTTGTGCTATAAGGATAAGGACAACCAAGCGCAAAGCCTACAAGCACTGAAAAGCTGGCAAGGGGAGACGGATGAGCATGACTCAGCGTTCTGTCAAGAACTCGAACAATATAAATTGTTCGCCAGTTTCAAAACGCAATAAAAGGGTGGATAAAAAAGCATGCATTGTGTCTCGATTTTTAATATACTGTCATGATTGTCTTAACGGAATAACATGGTTTGTTTAGATTCACTGATATCAATATCTAATAAGAATAATCTGAAGCATTTAAATAAAAATGTTCAACCAGAATTAAAATATTAAACAACAAAACAGATACAATGACATTAATCTGTTTATTAACAACGAAAATAATACAAATTAAGTACATATGCCTGGATTTAAAATAACATATTTATACATGTGTACAATAAAATATAACTTTCCTTTGCCTCATTTATCAAATATAAATCTTAGCATCTCACTAGCAGTGGCAAATGCAATCAGTTACAGCTGCCCTAAGTCTGTAGCCAAGTCTAATAACACCATTGTACACGTTGCTGTGTCAATACAGATATTTATTTTTTAATTATTTGTCTTTACTAGTAACAATACACCTGGTTATCGTAGCAAGCAGTGGAAACTCCCCTCAAGAAGCGACAATTGCCAAGGGCTTGCGTTGCAACGCTCACTTGCCAATATTTCTTTTTTTATTACAATATAGGCCTATGTTTAGCCTACTATCATAGATATAGCACGTTTGTTTATTTTAGCAAACCAAGTAGGCTATTCCAAGTAAAATTGAATATAAATGATAATTTATTATCTTTTTGAAAAATAGAGATCGCACATCAGTCCTGTGATAGTCCAACGACATTTTACACGATAAATACGAGTTTAAATATCAGCATTTGCCACGGAAGGCGAGTGGCAGCTACCGTAAAACTTCTCTTAACTCTGGCATCTTGTGGCAACTCCCATTCAGCATGGCAAATGCCACGGCAAGTTGTGGCATATACTTGCCACGGCAAGTTGTGGCATATGCTTGCCACGGCAAGTTCTGGCATCTGTGGCATTTACTTGCCACGGCAAGTTGTGGCATATACTTGCCACGGCAAGTTGTGGCATCTGTGGCATATACTTGCCACAGATGCCACAGAGTAGTGGCCTCTGTGGGAGATGCCACAAATGCCAAGGCACATGCCACGGCGAGTAGTGGCAACACTCATTGTGTTCTAGTATGATAAATAAAATAATATTGTACCTTGAAAACCAATGCATTCGTTCATTTGACACGTTGGTGGTTTTAGGTAGGCTATACAGCGACCCCTGGCGGTTCTAGTGTGAAGTAAAAGTAGAAGTAGCCAACCTAAATGTTGGAATACTCTGTTACAAGTAAAAGTCATGCATTAAAATGTTACTCAAGTAAAAGCGCAAAATGATTAGCATAACAATATACTTAAAGTGCATATTACATGTTTTGATTATAATGATTGATCATGAAAGTGTTCTCAAAGCTGGTCAAGGTGCAGCTAGTTTTAATGACTTTGTATACTGTAGTAGGGTATCTTGTGAATTTACTCCAGGAGAAACTATAAAGTCTGATTTAAGACTTGATTATATGTATCATCATTAATCAGAATCTGTAGTAAGTAACTAAAGGTAGCGTATTAAATAAATGTAGGGGAGTAGGCTACAATTACACAATTTACCTCTGAATTGTAGTGGGGTAAGTAACCTACTACGTAATATATCATTTACATACTCAACTAAAGTACAAGTAGGCTATTTCTAAATCACAAGTACAGTGCTTGAGTATACAAGTTGGCCTATTTCCCACCTCTGGTCAACAATGTTAGATCTTTATGTCAACTTACTAATAATATATCTTGAGTATTATCATAAAAATAGCACGTTTATTTATTTTAACAAACCACGTTCTCCAAGTAAAATCTATAGAACATATAATGTTTAATCTTTTTGAAAAAATGATCGGACCATCAGTAACAGATCATCAGTCTTGTGTACAGATCAGTCCGATAAAGTCATGCCAAAACAGCGACATTTTACGCGATAAATACGGGTTTAAATATCAGCATTTGCCACGGAAGGTGAGTGGCAGCTACCGTAAACCTTCTCTTAACTCTTAACTTGTGGCATTTACTTGCCACGGCAAGTTGTGGCATATATAAGTTGTGGCATATACTTGCCACGGCAAGTTGTGGCATGGTTGTGGCATATACTTGCCACGGCAAGTTGTGGCATCTGTGGCATATACTTGCCACAGATACCACATCTGTGGCATATACTTGCCACAGATACCACGGAGTAGCGGCCTCCGTGGCAGATGCCGGAAGTACTTGCCACTGCCCGCAGATGCCACGAAATGCGCTTGCTGTCTCTCACTTTTCTTTCAAAACAAAGCTGCCAAATGGGGTGGCAGCTGGGGTGGCAAGGCATTTTTCTGAGGTGGCAGCTGCCACCCCGTGCTACCCCGTAGAACCGCCACTGGACAAGGGTAATCACAAAACAAGACACAGCTGGGTAGAGGTGAAACAGGGGCAGTAGGTGAACACAAAATCAGTCACAGGAGGGAAACTAAAGACAGGAATTAAAACTAGACAAGACACAAGAGGTAATACAAAAATAAATAAACAGACTGTGACACAAATCCACCCCAACCTCAGTAGACTATATTGGCACCAAATAGTAATTTAATTTAATTTGTTCTGAATTAAATCAGATTGTATTGTTTTTAACATTAGATGTCAACAACACATAATTAATTCAGAGGTCACTGAATTAAGAAGAGAGAGACAAGATGTTAAGTTACTTGTTTTTTAACAGAAGAACACGAAATCCAGGTATGCTATGACACAGACATAGTGCATTATGAAATATATTGTCCTGATAATGCGCAACTTGTTGTAACTGTTACAGTAGAGATAGTACATTTGATCAAACTCAGTTTGCTGTCAAGTCATGTGTTTCCTAGTAAAGACTGAAGTCATGCTACTAGAATACACAAATGATGGATCTTTCTCTTTTACATGAAAATTCAATTGTGCTGATTACTGCTTATTACAAATTATTTAAACTAAATGTAGGAAGAGTGAACTTGTATTTACCCTCATATAGGTTGAAATGAATATACAACTTGTACAAATTCCTGTCAAATCAGTTTCAGCTAAATTGCTTCTCCTTATACTTTAGCATGATTTATGTCCAGTCCAAGATAAAAGCCAACAAATTGTAGCCAAAATAAAAACTTGGTAGCCGATCTGGCAGAGCATAGCAGAGTGTCTCTCTGCGACACAGAAGAGCTCTGTTATCTCCCCAGAGCAGGATGGGAAGGAGGAGGAGGAGGAGGAGGAGAGGGGATTTGTCTTTGGCTGACAAGTACAGTAATCAAATGTCTGTTCTCTCATGGGTTCCTGGGGCTCAAATCCAAATTATCCAAGGATCAAGTCTAATGAAAAAGGACTTTGTGTGGGCCGTGCAAGGCAGTGCTTGAACAAATGTGTAAAAATAAGCCAAGTTCAGAAAGATGAAAAATATGGCCTGTTTTGATTTATTTGTTCCTTACGTAATTCTATATGCAAACAAAATCATATAAAAATATACACAGCCACTGAAATTCGCACATACACACACTCCCACACACACTTCTGCCACCAATGAGCTTTTGTAAGAGCTTCAAAGATAGACATGTCAACACAAGAGACCTCATATCTGCTGTCAGCTGTAGCTGCCATCTGGACAGGAAAAAGGAAGGATCGACCGCAACTCTTCCTCTAGTGCGATCTCCAGAAACAGGTCACAATACTGCTCCGCTGTCCTCGACAAAAACACAGCAACTGGGGCTCATAAAGTCAGACACATTGTATGTCTGACTTTGAATGATTTAGGAGAAGACAATAATGGATGAATGCTTTAAATTGCTGAGTGGCAATGACATCCTATGAAATGTTATGATTAAATTATCAGGGTAGGGTAGCAAAGAATCCAACAATTTCCAGAACGAAGGTCCAAGGGAAGTTTAACTCAGTTACAATGTGTAATCAGAATCAGAGCTTTTAAGAATGTATTTGTACTGTACGCATAAGAAAGGAATACTAGGTTGCAGCTTTTGGTAAAAAGAATCCTCATTTAATGCTTTTTGTAATTGTTCACTATTTTCAATCATCCCACTAAAAAGTATTTCAGTAAAATGACAACCCTCTGCATGCACAGTATAATCCTCCCATCACATGTGCAGCCATCACTACTGCAATGTGTGAGCCAAATGACTACCTTCCTTCATGTACATTTTGATTATATAACTAGAGTGAATATGTCAATGTTTCTCAATATTGTAGTGAACCAGCAATGAATTTCACATGTTTTACTTTATGGTAAAATGTTTACTACATCATTTGCAGAAAACAAATCTTATAGCACAACAGGCCATGTTTTACCTGCATATTACACGGTTTATGCAGCTTGAGTATAACCCATATAAATCAATCGTATCCCTGTTATTTTACATTAAATCACATGGACATTTATCAACTTGTATCGCAAAACAGATAAGACACATACAACACTTCCTTAAATGTATAAGACACATACAACACTTCCTTAAATGTATTTTTTGTGAGTTGCTCTGAGATAAGGATGCATTTCTATGATTGTTAATCACTGACTGTTATATCATAATACTGACCTTGTGTGTGGTGTGTATTGTGTGTCCTTGATAAAAACACCCCCGAAACACATTTCACTTTATGTATGCTATTTATTTGCTGTCACACACACACACACACACACACACACACACACACACACACACACACACACACACACACACACACACACACACACACACACACACACACACACACACACACACACACACACACACACACACACACACACACACACACACAGTGCAGGATGGAGACAGATAAAGAGAGCCAAATTATCCAATTTACAGAGTTGGAGATAACACAGCTTCCTTCATATCAGCCTCCATGTGTGAAATCTTTCACATTTTCTCTCGCAGTATCTACCTCCAGCTCACTGCAACCTACATGTCTTATTTTTTTAAATTCTATTATAGACACATTATACTGTTCACAAAGAGAACAACGCATGAATAATTAATGAATTCGATGTGTTTCTCTCTGTGTAAGTGTCAGAGCTGAAAATACAATGGTTTGGCCTTTGGCTAAACATAAGAACATTCTGCCTCATTTTACATTGTATCTGAAACGTCCTATTTGCAGCAGAGCTCTTTCAAAGCCAATGGCAGCAGTGGCTGTTCAATCACCAATACTTTACTGCAGGATCTCTTAAATACAGGCTTAGTTGTGAAGAAAAAGAGTAGGAAATTAGTTTTTTTTTCTTTTACCCTCTTGAGAAATTAATAAACACTCTGATTATAGATTCAACAATGAAACAAGACTAAACATTACCAGAAAGAAGTGAGGATGGGTTATTTTCTAATTATACAGTATTTTCTGAAGAACTAACAGAAATGTTTTGGCTCTCCCTAACATTAGTTCCAAAGCCAGAACAAAGCTAATTACTGTAATAGAAAGCCAGCAAGCAACAAATTTTACAATCCTTTAATCCCTTTAAATCTACTTAAAATGGCAACAAGTCTTTATCAACTAAACAAGGATTTCACTGAACACAAAACAAAATAACATCTGCCTACCAGAACCCCAAAATATCCCTAATGACAATAGGAGCTACACTTTTTAGTCAATTAGCTAACAGGCTTTAGCTTTAAGAGTGGCATAAGAGTGGTATACAAAATCAAATGTCCCTTTACATTCTGTAAAGTTTCGTATTAAATGCAGTAAAGCAGGACAAAGCTGAGCTTCCTTTTTCTAAAGGTGTTTTTCTGTTCTTGAAGTTTTTATCATTGTTTCAGTTGCATTGGAAATGTTGACATTTTCCATTATACTAAGCACCTGTATGACTTAAAATATGAACTTGACATTTCAATACTGATCTTGGAAACAGCAACATAAGAATCTCAACTCAAGGTCCACTTACTCACTGGTTCTCAAGCTTGTTTCAGAGCTCTTTAATCTCTTCAGTAATACGAGCAAACACTTCCCTGTTTGATCAAACCATAATTTGCAGCCATTGCCTGTTAATGTAGAGTAAACATATTGTAACAGAGCATATCGTAGGCTTACACAACTGCAGACTCATTCTGTTAGTGTTTGCCACCTGAACCAATCACTATCCCAGTAAAGTGTTTGTGTTACCAGGCAGTTAAACCATTAACGCTCCCACATTACTTCAATCATTAACAGTGATTCTGAATTGTGTTCAACTAAAAACACATGTTTTCAAGGCAAGCATTAGTTACTCACTGAATATGTTGCTTTGTTTGGAGTGTGATAACAAGCCACAATCTATAATGTTACAGGCTGTTTCTTGAATATTGACACTCCTTCCCCGTAGCAATGCGATGAAGATAACGTTCATCCTGTAACATAACTCAGTTTTATTATGATAAGAGATTATGCGTCTTGATATAACCTAATTTACTCTTCAGTTACAAGAAGTGAAATCTTGCAGTGCAGTTTATTATAGGATTCATAATTGTCTTTTGTGTGAGCAGGTTCAGGTGAGAGAACCGCATGAAAATGTTCCCTTCAGGGGAGAAAAGGTCAGCTGCAGGCAAATAAAAACGATAATAAACTCTAAGTTTAATTTAGCCTCTCCGTAACAGACTCTGTTAAGGGCAGTCTGACATAACCCTGCTTCAACTTGCGAATTCCGAGCAATAAAATAAGACACACCTGCACATCTTCTGCTATCTTGCAACTAAAGCCACAGCAATGCAATTCCCAATTTTTTTAAAATACTTAATATCCTGTTTTTAAAGCAGAAGTAAGAACTTTATAAAGTACAGCCTTGTTTTATTACTTGCAGCAGCACTAATGTCTGCAATTCTGCTCCAAATATGGGCTTACATATTATTTTATTAATTCTAACTGGCTCAACAAATGTTATAGTGGAAGAATCAAGCTGCAGTCATGAGCCTTTGAAAATTAAAATGACTTTTTTCAAGTAAAGAACATTTTCGTGCAAAAAATATTTGTAGAATTCTCTATGTCAATTTGTTATGGCTTTTTTGAAAACTGTTAAGCTGCATGTCATCAGCCGGTGGAGGGGGAACCATAAAACCCAGGTCTAGCTGCAGACAGACGGATTAAAACTTGTGATCCTCCAGTGTCCATGTTATCCGTCTCCTGCAAATATTCAACCTCAGTATTCTGAGCATAAAGCTCTGTCTCCCTGTCTGCTCTCTGTAGTTTTGTTGGGTAGAGGCAGGGTGTAAATGTCGCCAGCCTCCGCTGCTTTCAGCTCCCAGCAGCAGACCGGAGATTGGTACAGCTCCCAGTGACAAAGCTGAGCCCTGCACTGTGCCGGTAAACTAAAAGGTAAAAGGCTGCCCGCATCAATCAGCTGCAGGGAACAGAAAGCAAGAGAGGAAGCATCCTCCTCCCCTGCTGTGGCTGCAGCCAGCTTCCTCTCACAAGAAGTGCAGCCCAACATCTCCCTCCCTCCAGGGCTGTCTGAAAGGGCAAGATGTGGAGGGAAGTGTGTCTGGGAGATTGCTACTAAGGTCATTTTAATTTGAGCTTTAAGGCCATCTCACGAATAGAAAGTTACTACATTATTGTTGGTTTTGTGCACTGGTTCAACAAAGCAATACCTGCAATTTGAATCCAAATAAATTGGCTTTTTAAAAACAGAAAATGGAAGAGTCTGTGAGTCTGTCCTTCATTTTGGTCTCAACAACAATTCAGTGGATTTCCTCAACCTTTGGTAACACAATTAATGTCCCCATCCAAATCTATTTTTCATAACTTTGATGATGTCTTGACCTCCAAGGGCCATCATCAGGTCAAAATGTGTCCAATATTTGACATTTGATTACGAACCAAACTGATGAGATCACCATTAGCCTTTTTGTTCAGTGCAAATTAATCAGTGTTTGCATGCTAACACCAGGAGGGTGAACACAGTAATCATTAGACCTGCTAAACATCAGCAGGTTAAGGTCATTGTGAGCATGTTAGCATGCAGAGTTAGCATTAAGGTCAAAGAGCCTCACAGAGCTGCTAGCAAGGCCGCATCATAATTGGCTAGATATTCAGTCGTTTTCCATTTTAGAATATGTTAATTGCCAGCACCTGCATTTAATATGTTAGTAAGAGTGATTAACTGATATTTAATCAAGGTAAAGAAAGCTAAAGTTCTTCTTCAAATAAGCGTCAACCTTTGTTTTGCCTTTATGCATGACACATCATTATTATTATTAAATTAAGTCATAATAGTAGTTTAAGTGAGGACTGTAAAAACAGACTCAAGGTGTCCTGCATGTATGTCTGTTGAGCTGGACATCTTTATGTCACTGCCTGTCTGGTAGGGCTCTGGACAATGTTAGAGCAGAGGACAGTGTCCAGATATCCACAGGGCCCAGACACGCACCCTTCCTCTTAACTGTTTCCTGTGTCAGTTGTTTGGTTGCGTTTTAACGTCAAGTTGTGTTACACACTCTTCAACTGTTTCCTGTGTTGTTAAGAGAAATAGGTCTCAATCGTAATTCAATCTCAAAAGGAGCAGTTTTTGTCCGTAGTGGATCTGAGAGCTTATTGAATAGGTGTGGGTTTACTGTGGGCAGTGTGGGCTCCCACACGAGACACTTGTGGGCAAGCTGTGTTGGCCATGGCACGTCATCAACATTTATACATTTCAGTTGCTCAAAGATAATCTCATTCACTCGGCAAACATCATAGAATAGGTTTTGTATGTATTGGATACAAACTAAGAAAAGAAGCATGTGTTAGCAAAGATAAACATTATTAAAAGATGTCTTCAAAAGAGAATTGACTAGGAGAGAGTCAGTAGACGGGAAACGTTTTGCTCATGAGAAAGCATGTGGCCAACTGAGCAGAAAACTTCCCACAGAACCTTTCCGGGGAGAGTTTTAGATGAGAAACAATTTCATACAGCCACACAGGCAGCATAGGGAAGATTATTGGCCAAAGATTAGGGTCATGCTTTTCCACTTGGCTACTGTGCATCATAAACCAGAAAAACAGCAACAGTAGTTCTTAAGAAATGTTCCAGTGATGATCAAGACAGATCTCTTCCATTATGTGTCTCATGGTAACCTATTCAGATTTACACTCGTCAGTAAAACATGTCAAATCTTACTTTCTTTGATTTTTGCAAAAAGGAAGCTTTAAATCAATCCCGTAAATATTTTAGCCCTCAAGCTAAATTTGAAGGAACTAATGTCTCCTGCCCGTTCTGTTACACTCTACTTTTTTTTCACTGTCCTGTGATATTTAAATGGGTCAGGCTGGAGTAACAAGAGTCATCTAAAACAGATGGAGCATGTCAGCGCTAAAAGAGGTCTCTGTGACTGCCTTTAGGGAACTGATCTCTCCCCTTCAAAAAGACCAAGGTCAGAGTTAACCATGAAAAACATTTTCCCTCCATCAGGACAAACATGCTTGATGACCGATGTTTAACGTCTCAGTTTGAGTGTCTCTGGTGCAAAGAGAACTCCAAGAACCATGTTGCTGCCAAGACAATATAGATACAAATATAATATTTTTTGGCTGCTGCCTTTCATCACCCACACACATCTCATATCTGAATTTAAAGTTGAAATAAAGACAACTGTGACAGGAGAGTGTCAGTGAGGTATGTGCTGCTGTTGCAAATGTGTGATTTCCATTGCCAAACAACTTCCTCTTGAGGAAGAAATACTGCTTTATGCTGCTCCAGTACTGATCACTCACATATGTCACATTACTGCAATGTGCCTTGGTGATCTCAAACTCATAAATATCCACATCTCACTATGACTTTTTGTTTACCACAGTGAAAACAAAACCACTGACTCATCCCAAACTAAATGCTTTAAGTCACTTCTCCATTAAAAGGCCTGAGGACCGACAACGTTCTTTTGCTTAACCAATTTCCTGTAAAAAAAGTCAGTTCACCCAAATTACACAAAACATCCTGCTTGTTGCAACACAATGGCATAAAAAAGCACAAACAAGTTTTTAAAGGTTTTGGTTTAAGTTAATGGACAAATGCTACTCGCTGCAGTATGAAAGTGTTTCAAAAATGTTTTACAGATATTCCGAAAGGCAAAATAGGTCCTTTATACTTTAAGAAGTGCACTGTCTCAGCTGTTTATAAATACAGATTCTGGTTTCCATTAGTATGTATTGCCAAAAATGGAAAGCAGTTGGACTGTCAAGAAATACAGTAACACACAGATATGTCCTTATCTGTGTTTAACCGAACACCACTAATATCACCAGAGTCGGATATAGAAAGATACATCTTCTTAAAAGTATATACAGTATGTAATCACAACAAATATTCATGTATTTGAAGCAAAACGTTTGAGGATTTGGTGGGTGGCACAGATAACAGAATAAATACCAAGGTTTCTTTTAAACCTACCTGATAAACTGACTAAAAAGGGTTACTTTGCAGCTCCTAACCCACAAACCTTACTGCATAAAAGCAAACGGGCACACAGTCAAATTTTATTTCTAAATTGTGTTTATACATTCATCACAAATGAAATGCTAGTGAATCAAAGAAATGAAATGTTGCATTAAACAGATTAGAAGATGAACAAAAGGTCATACACAAAACCAGAGCAAGCAGAACATTGTTGACATTTAACGACCAGAGATGAGAGGCATGGCTGCAGGGTACTTTCAGATATTTAAATAATTGTTTATTCACCTCATATAAAAATGTGCTGCATCCTTGTACTGTAGCTGCTGTTAATTATTGGATTCCCATTACTAGATGCCATCATTTTAACTAGAAAATATATTAGTGATAGTGGCAAGTTTCTGTAGTTAACTGTATAGTATCAATGTCTTAAATGTTGCTATCATTAAACATCAAAATATTGTAGATTACAGATCTTAAACATTCAAACCATGTGTTACAGTTCACATAACTGGGCATATATAAAGTTAATGTGTAAGCACATTATGAGATTCACATTCTTTTTGACTATGGAGACCAATGATGCCACCCTCTGGTAGAGAAAGGAATAACAAATACCGTAATATTTAGTGCACTTTATTTAGAAAGACATATCAGTTACATTCCCATTTTTACTTGAGAAATACATATTGTATAAACAACTTAATTATCCCAAATTGCACTTGGTGAGTTTACAATAGAACAGAAAGGGCATCAGTAAGCTACAAGTTAAAATGTGCCTCAGTACAAAGGTTATATTACCAAGGAAGATCTGTTATCTTTAATGCACTATTGGACAAATATATCCCACAAGGATGACGAAAAGCAACACCAACGATAAAATAAAGGCCTAAATCAAACTTATAATTCCCATTATTACTTTATTTCATATATTAAATTGACATAATCTTGGAAACAACTCGGCAAATTAACAAATCATGTGCACCAAGTACATTATTAAACCACATGTGATTAAAAAAACAGCCATAAGAGTCTACTTTACATGTGGATCCACAGGCTGTCATGATTTTGTATCACAGGATAGAGTTACAGTTTTACCGGTCATTAATGTGGGAGAAGCATCATGTCTCAGCTGTGTGGACGATGATTCCTCTGTTTTACAGTTTCATGAAACAGAAGTTCCCAGTGATTGTGACGCTTAATCTCTGATCTGGAGTATGCCGTCTTGGTCACATGGAGGGGGGACCGGCGGCTAAAATATGAATATGCATTATTAATAACAGTTAATTAAATGTACGTTTCCTGGAGAATTATTCAGCACAGTCAAAGAACATTTGGTTGAAGTGGGTGATTACTGCTATGAAATTGGCAATAAAAAAAACTATTTTATGGAGGAAGAAAGAACAAAGCTGTTGTGGGAAAGCTAGTGACATGAGGTACAGACACTGAGGTGTGAAATGTTTCAGAGAGAATCAGACTTATTGTTTAAGAAAAGCCAAATACTCACACTTGAGTTGGAAATAGCACGGCTCACAGTGCGGCTTCCTGTTTCGGATTCGAACCTGGACTCCAGTTTCACTTCCTCCGAGATGTCGGTGGCAGCCCACACACTGGGAAAAGGACAAAGTGGTGAGAAGATAAACCAAAAAAAGGACTTCCTAAAGTTCATCAGTCAGAGCTGTGACGTGGGCTTTCTGTGACCAAATCATTTCACCAGATTCTCTGCCACCAAAGCATGGAAGATGTTGTTCTGCATTAAACACACAAAAAAAATATATATATACACACATATATATATATATATATATATATACACACTAAGTGCTGTGTGTTTCTGTAACTTATATGGGGCAGAGTTAAAAAAAAAGAAAAAAAAAAAGAAGTAAACTTTAACGTCTACATGCTAATGGCTATACAGGCTGTCTACATATGCGAGTTCTCTGCAGGTGAGATTTCACAATAAGCATCTAAAAGCAAAGCGGGACAGCGGGCTGAACTCTTCAAATAAACCAATCACATGAAGAAAACTAGAGACAGAGAGAAATAGCACACAGGACTACAACACCATACATGACCACGAGGCCAGATAACCTTATGAAGACAAAGAAAAAAAAAACTAGGCAGCAAAGATAGAAGCGTTGAAATGCTTCTGCTAGCAGGCGCCTAAGGGTTATTCTGTAACTACATAACTACAGTTATGAGATACTCCTGTTGACCTCGCCAAAGGTGCGGTCACATTAGTCTTCAGTCCAATTACATTTTACTACAATAAGCACAGAAAAAGGGTGTCATGTCACATATCTGACATGAGTAAAACAGTGTAGAATAATTTTTGAATTATGTAGGTCTTAGTATAGTTTCCATCCAAATGTAGCATACATTTCAAGAATACATTTTAGGTTGCTCCTGACTTCAATTGATTGAAAGATGAATGAGAGTAACTAAGATCGCCATGTGGAAAATGGGATGAAATAATCGCTAATTGGTATAATTTATTATCCTGAATGTCCATATGTAATTTTTCTATTTATTTTATTTCTAAATCAACTGTATTTGACTTTTCTCTGTAAAGCATTTTGCTATGGACGTGCCATTTTAAAACAAGCTCTATAAATACATCTTGATTGACTTGTTTATTTTCATCATGTTCATATTTAGTTTTCAGCAGTTTCCACTTTAGCTCTTAATAAATTATTTTTAATATTCTGTGATATTTGATGTTTTTAAGATTTCTTGCTTTTTCACTCATACACATTTTCACTTTGTGCATTCAAATACCAAAACGGTTGGAAGGAGATCATAAGGCTTTAAGTCTGGCATTATAATATTGTTAATTGGGACTGGAGCTACTGTAACCGCACCATGACCCGGTCATGACCCCTCACCTTGAAACAGGCGAGGTGGAAGCAGAGACTAAGGGTCTCTATGACAATGGCTGCCCCACTACCCAGGACACGCTCACACACACAGCAAGTCCTCCTGCCACTGACCTTCCTGGGGCAGCACATGTTACAGTGTGAGGCAAAAAAGTATAATAACACAATGCAACAGAAGAGACATACTCTTTACGTCTATGAACTAAATACCTGGGGTGATGGGACGAATCAAATGTACTTTTCTGGGTTAGTATTGATCCAGTGCTGTAGCGAGAGGAGGAGTTCCTGCTGGGGACACAGTAACCTGCAGCCGCTGACTGTGGACGAGGGTAACTAAAGGTTGCGACCGAGGGGCGGGACTGACGGAGTGTATCCAGGTCGTCCAGAGACTCATACCTGCAGAGAAGATGTCACATGTCAGAAATAAGAGGGAACATGAAATAACAGAGGGGAAAGGCCATTACCAAGTTTTGTGAAACAAAAAAGGGGAAGTAGCGTCCGACTAGGTCCAAATACACTCACCTCTTCATGGGAACCCCGACATAGATAGGCTCTTTGTAAAAGCTGCTGGTGCGCTGCCGAATCCAACTGTTGTCAGTCAGAAGAAGAGTCCTTTTCTTCATTTCCTGCAAAATCAGCTGCCTTTCTTTCTCAGCGTTAGACGCAGACTGTCCTTTTCCTTTCCTCTCATCACCTGGACCTATCAAAGTTTGAGGGTTTATTTAGACCAGTACGACACATGAACCGAGGGGGAATATTACAACAGAAGGTATACTGACCTCTTGTCTGTTTTTGGGTGCTAGCTAATGCCGGGGTAGAGAAGGATTTTGCCCTATGGGAATGAAAAAACGTATCACACAGATATTACTACCATGTCAATATTTGATTTACTTTGGAAAAAAGGGCTTGCACCAATTTGGTTGCATGCAGATGTTTGCTTAAAAGGGTGGGTTACTTTTTTACAAGAGGGAAAGTTAGTTAATAATGCCCACCTATAATACACAAAAATAGCCAATCATCTTGGGTTTTATGAATTATTTTGGAAGGAAACAATCATGCTATGCTTGCAGACATAATACAATAGGATATTTTATGCAAAAGCTTTACATTGAGAAATATAAGGTAACCAGTGCAAAGTCATGTTGAGCCAGTCTTGTTCTGACCTGTGTGCAGGGGACAGCTTAACAAAACCACATGAGTCCTCAGGCCTGAGGTGAAGCATGGAAAGACCCAGCAGAAACAGGAAGAAGCACACCAGGTCAGCAAAGTAGAAAAGATCATGACAAGACAGAAAAAAATGCATGTTATTTATGCAAGTATGAATTAAATCCCTCAAACATTTCATGCAAAGTAAGCATTGTGATTCCACATGTATGTAATACTGTTACACCCAGCAAGGATGGATAAGAGCTAACAACATTGTTGAAGAGGGGAGAAAAGCTGATTTACCAGGCGGGCCCATAGATCTTGTCATGCTGCTCTCCTTGTGCATTACTTTGAGGTGTGGTCCCTTCATCTTTCAGCTCATCTCGGTCAGAGCTCTTCTCTGCTTGTATGTTTTTGTTTGTAAATCCATTCACATGGAGTTGGGTGCTGGCAGTGCTCTCACCACTATTGGTCATCTCAAACATTTTTTGCTGTTAATGCATGAATAAAGAGACAAGAAAATTATTTCCATTCGATAGAAAAACCACTGCGAATTTACAGGGACTCTCAACTGAATCAGAGTGCTTCCGACAACAATTTGAAAAAACAGCGAAAGCAAGAAACTGTGCATCTTATTAGCAGTAAAGGTGAGATTTAGCACGGTAATTACAGATGCGTCACAGCTGCAGGTATAAAATACTTATATGACTCTTACATGATCACAGTGTTAGGATCTTGATTAAAAAACATTCTACAAGTAAAGAATAGGTTTTGTAGATATTACTGTCAAGGGAAACAGCCTTTATGCAAATTCAAGGGTAACATTTTTATTTTGTTTCCTTTAGATGAACGTTTGATATAATATGTTTTTCGATCACTATAACTATATGTTGTGCTGTTTGATAAAAGCTCAGAGGACCAATCAACCTTACCCCTGGCTTCCAGCGAACCTCCCCCTTTGCATCTTGCTGTGCCCTCTGCCACTCTGACTCAAGCCTCTCCTGATCCCGCCTGTATTGCTCCTAAAAAAACAAGCAGCCAGACCTTTCATAAAGACTAACAATCAGTGTGTCTTGCTGACTTGTTTGTTGGGAGGATAGTGTTCACCTGTAGGAGGAGCTCCTGCTCTTCCTGCCACTTCTCCTGACGCCTCCGATCCCCCTCGCGGTCCCACGACCAGCTGGATGAGGAGGGGCTGAGGGATGGCACCTGGAGCTGGTGATGCACAAACAGACTGCAGGCTCAAACATGATCTTTCAACGCATATGCATAACTTCTGTTTGAACACACATACAAGCATCCTTTGATCAAGCGCTGTGGTAACTTACATCAGATATTGCAGATTCTGACCCTCCTGCGAGAGATAAAAAACAGGTCAGCAGAAAGATCAAGTCATGTGTAATGTCGTTTAGGATACACACATCACACAAAGGCAGGGGAAACATTAGAAGACTTGAAATCCATGCAAGCACTATGGTTTATATAAAAATCGTGTTTTGCCTCTTTAGCGGCACAAACACTTTGGGTACATCTTTAGCTTGAAACATTATTAACATGGAACTTACAGTTTCTGGAAGTTAGCCAGCCACATAGTAAACAATATTTAAGTGTACTGCCCTGCTTGATTCCTGAGTTGCTAAAAAAACTATATTCACTGTTGAACAAATAATGTTGGACAAAATGTATAAAATTATAAGTTTGTGTCACTCATTGGTCATAACTATGAAATGACATATGATTCACAAAGAGAGTAGTTTAGATTCATTCTGTGGACCTAAAAATTGCGACAATTCCTGACCAAGGATTAGCAAGTCTGCCAACAGATCCCCAGCCTAAAGAAAATGCAAAAAAAAAAAGGCAGTACAGAATCAATTCATTAAGGAGCAAGGCATGCTACAGTAAATCAAAAAGGTATTCACAGGACAACACACATGTGCTTTGTTCAGCTCTTGCTGATGCTCCACAGCATGATGCTTAGAGTAGAGTTAAGACAGACACTGCACACAATGCAAACATTTACCACACAAGTAAACCAAGGAGCTGACTCCTGCAGAGCCTGAAGAGAGAAGCCATTGTAGTAGGAAACACATCAGAGTCATTAACAATCGCAAAAGCATTATTAATGTACATACAATGAGCAGTAAAAGCAGCACATGTGGCTATATCACATGAGGAGTGGTATATAGTCAGTGCTGTCAACTCTGCAGTTACCATGTAAAGCCAATAGAAGCATCATTTCATCCCCAGGTCATATAACTATCAATAGATTGATGGAGAAATAATACTGAACTTTAATTAATAATACTACAATTACAATAGTAAGAATACTGTTAAGTACCTACAGTAATTACTGATAATAATAATAATAGTTTTTTTTTTTTTACTTATTCAACTGATTTGCATTCGTTACATACCCGATAATTAACCAAGCCAAGCACCAGCTGCCAAAGCTGCGACACACAAGTCAAATAAGAATTTTACCTTTCCGTTTGAAAAACTCTTCCCTCCTTTTCTGATTTGTCCTACTAATAATATTATAATCTACATGAAGGAGAAGGACAGATATAGTGAGCAATTCAGTAAAAACAGTATTTAAGGAGTTTTCTTTTAATAAAAAGTACACGTTTGTAATGTTTTACCTTTACTTCCTGATGTCTTGTGGCTGTCAGCAGGCTCTCCGTGAATGACTTTACTTTGTAAAACCTGGCATGGTGAAAGAACACCAAAATTGACCCTATGAACACCTCTTATTAGGTGACGCTATCAAAAGCTTTGTGCATCCATTTTTGATTTGAAGTGATTCACTGGTTAAGCATTGCTCACATCGTCTGCCTGCCCATTGAATTTCCTGACTGGGGTTTCTGAAGAGGTACCACTGATGGCATGGCGATCAGGGCAACCTATCAGAGAGGACCCTGCAGAAGTCAGATTGAGGATCATCCTGCTGCGGCCTGGCTGCTTGTGATGACTCTCCTCACTGGTGCTCCAATCTAATGAAAACAGCCAGCCATCAAACCTAACACCTCACTGCGTTTGTGCCCACTGTTTGGGAGTTACAGTAGAGGTTACATTATCACAAATAATTAAAAAGGTGGTTAAGGTACAACCATCTTTTTTTGGGTCGTCATCTCACCCTTGTTGCCGTAGCGCCTTATGTCCATGGTCAGACGGCCGTTTTGCAGGGAAGATGTCATTTTATCCTTCCACTGGTTATAGTTCAAGTGTGCCACCGCAACTCCATTAACAGCCACAATTTCATCGTCCACACACAGCTGGCACTGCTCAGACGGACTGCCTGAGGAGGGAGGGACAGGCGTCAGGGAAATGAAGAAAGATGAGGATGGCGAAACATAAAACATTTTTAAAAAATGTACCAGCTTCAGAAATGATTTGTTCCGCACAGACTGAGCTGCGGTATTGAGGACAAGGTTGCCATTTCAAATTGAAAAGTAGGCCAGTAAACCAAAACGACATACAGTAGAGCAAGTTGACACCATACTATCTTCCTATTAAATATTTATGTTTTGGTCTTAAAAACATAAATCACACTTTGTAGTTTTCCCTGGTTTTATCCATGTTAAGTAGATGAACACAAAATAAACATTAACACCCAATTTCACTGTTCATGCTTCAATAATAAAAAGAGACTTCTCTTTTCCCAGGCACATGATAACTTGCTTTGTTTAATGTAAAACAAATGGTCTCAGTCAGATCCTTTTTATGTTTAGTGACAGTTTTTCATTCCTCTGTGTGTGCTGAGACCTGTCAGTGTCTTAAATTCCTGTCCTATTTGTAAGTGCATGATGTTAGAACAAAAAGATAAACATTTAGAGCACAATGTAGCACTGCCAGCCCATCACTAAAATGTCTTGTTTCTCAATAGCCTACCATTCAAAGCAAAGACTCTCAACACGATCAACCTAGCCATAGTGAGACAATATTTCAGCAATTAATACATAAATATAGCACAAGTCTTACCAGGCTGAATGAATTTGACTCTCGCCCCTCTAGAGTCCCAATGCGTCTGGAAACCAAAGTCTGGTCTACTGTTGGGTTTGAGAGTCAGGCTAACTCTCATGTCACTGTGATCCACCTGAAACACAGACACACGTAAAGGGGACACCCTGTGATCCAATGTCCTTTGCTTCCTGGCGGAAACTAGATCCTTCAGAATCCTGCTACACAGATATATCAAGAGATCCACACCAGTTTATTATGTACGATATGGTGAAATAGTAACAATGAAATACATTTACTGGCTAAAAGTCTTTAATTTTATAATACAATATTAAAATGTGTCAATTATTAAATCACAACCAATAAAAGTGCCTTAAAAACATATTTTCTAACCATTCACCCGAGTTCATTTCCTTTATCTATTCATAGACAGGCACCATCCCTGAATAAAATTGAATTGATGATCTCCATTTTAAATAAAAATAAATCCTGTAACAAAACATTTCAAGTTCAACCGAATTGCATCAATATACATCAAGTCAACACACCTTTGGGAGGTCAATGCTTGCACTAGATTGGAGAGTGGAGCCTGTGTTGTTTTGGGTCTGCAGGCTTGAATGAGGCTGTGGTACTAGCTGGGTTTGTGTGTTCTGTTGATGGTGGTATCCAATGGTGTGGAAGGAGCTCTGACTGGAGAGAGTGGCACTTTTCACCTCCTCCTCCACCTGCTCTGGACCACTCTGCTGCGCCTGGTTAGTTTTCTTTTGTCTGACTGTAACATGCTGAACCTTCAAATGGGTGGTAGCAGTCTGTCGTTTAAGAGAAGATTTGTTGGTGGGAGAAAGAGATTCCTCTTTCTCACTATCCATCAGCAGACCCTGGTTGTTGTCTACCTGGAGATTTAACAAAGACAGGATGTGACACAGTAGTACAAACACATTTAATTGCAGCATTGGTATGCGACTGTGCTAATTTAAAACTGTCTGTACTGAATGCCAACAAAAAATACTTTAAAAAAAGTGTAATCCTGTAGCGAGTTGATGCTGTTCACAATGGTACAGCAGTATTTCTATTATTAATGAGCAGGGCGATCCAAAGAAAACAAAAGGTAACACAAGCTCACTCACTTATAGTACACACATACATGCCCCCAAACACCCACACAAGCACAGAGTAGATGCTCTCATTACATGAACTAGCTTGAGCTGCAAAGGAACATTGCCTTACACATGTTCCTTTGCAGCCTCCTGAGCAGCAGCCTTCCATTAAGACAGAAATATAACCGTCTAAACTTTCAAATGTAATGAGCAGGTGGCAGGTCGTTATCCTTAAAAAGCGTTAACACAAAAATGTAAAATTTCACACAGAGAATGCAGAGTGGAGCCTGTGGTACCCATGTACCGTTTACATCTGTTCCTAGACAGTATTACAGGTTTATCTGAAGGCAAAGGTGGGGAAGAGTGGTAGGTAAAAATCAATGGTTAGAGCTGGCTAATGTTTTATGTACACCTACCTTTATGCCAATAAATTATCTCTAATCCATTTATTTTTCAGGAAAAAAGCAGTAATGTAGTGGTGATATTTTTAAAAACGATGTATTATTCACTATGAGAACTCCAACATAAAGTTCTATTGTTGTCTAAAAACCACCGCTGCACCACGTTAAGCGTTTTTGTTATCAAGACAAAGGGAGCTGTAGTTTACTCTTACACTGATGTAAATACTTGTTAGTGTGCAAATCTGCATTTATAAGCTACCTAACATTTTCCAACAGATGCACAAATTCCAATTATGTATTTTTCAAATGAAAGATTTTTTTTTTCCACCGAATTCTCTTACAAACATTTGGACTAAACACTGTAGGAAAAAAAAAACAACAACCGTTCAATACCATCGATAGAAATTAACTCACGTTGAACAGTCTCGACAGAGAGGACACCCTGGGCTTGGTCCCAAAGGGCCTGGCTGTGATTGCAGAGGAGAGACGAGACGAGCCCTCGGACCTCCGGTAACCACGAGGGAGGCTGGCAGAGCCGGACCAGGACCCAGTTTTGGACATAAAGTTGTAGCCAGCCGCAGCCTGCTGGCCACTGCCATGTTCCACAGCTGGTTCCCAGGACATCTTCTGGCTCTCTTCCTGGGACTTGTGGTTTTTGTGGGACAAGTCCTCCAGACCATCAACTCCCACCAGATCAGTGCAAAAACCAGGAACTTTTGGATTACCACATAATGGCTCCTTGTGACTCGACATGGATTCTGTAGGTTCCCTGGTTTTCGTTGACTTCGTGGTCACCTTTGGCTGTATGGTTGTGACCAGAGTGGAGATTTGGTTTTTTAAAACATTTACTGACTGGGCCTCTTCAGAAGTGGGCTGAACAGGAGCTGGGCTTTCCTGTACTTTGACTTGTGCCTGGAAGCTGAAAGGGCCGTCCAGAGAAGGAGTGGTGACTTCTGCTCCGTGTGAAGCCAAGGAGGCAAAGTGAGTCTCCTCTCCCAGGATGTTTGCATCAGAGGCAGGCATGGCTCCAACAGAAGATCCCTGAGGATAAAAATATATATTTTTGCCATGTCACTTTCAAGAAAACATTTAATATGAAGGAGTCAAAGCATGACACATCTGTAAACGTACCTGAGTGTGGGATGAGTTCTGGGAGCTAAGTGGATCCTTGGGGCTGAAAGGTGTCTCTGTGGCGTAACTGCGGGCCAGCAGAGCCCGAGTATGTGGCCGGAGATCAGAGCTCAAGGATTTTGAATGGGGAGAGGTGCTGTAAGGACGAGGAGCAGGGAAATGCCTGTGAGGGGACTGCTGGTCGCTGGGGAATTGAAATGTAAGGAAAGAGGAGCCCATGTAATAAAGAAAGAGGGGGGGGAGGGGGGGGGTCATATTACAAGAGTTCACTGTGGCATACAGAAAGTTGATCAAGGGAGGTCAGCAACTTTTAATACACACTTTAAATAAATCCTTGGTAACCACAGGGTTTAAGTGTAAACTGAATATTTATCATTACATTTTTTAGCAGGACCAACCTCTTTAGCAGTCCACCTTGTGCTTCGTTCTTCTCAAATGTAATCCCAGCCCCATTGGCCATTTGAGTAATGACATGCTCTCTGTCTAGAGACTTCCTGCGGTCAGACTTTGTGCTCGTGCGACGATTCTTCCACTTTGAAAAGTCCTGAAACAAAAGGCACAGCACGATTACCCTGTACACCCCTAACATCTTTTTGTTAAGATCTAATGTTTATTTTTGACTTTGGAACGGTTGATCTGAAATTTAAAAAGATGAATTTTTTGGGCATTACCATATTCAGATATAGTATTGTAATCCTCAGTATTTGTATTTGCAATAGATTTATTGAAATGTTCAAACTTTAAGATAACTTTAAAAAGGACTTTTTTTTTATATTTCAATTTAAAAGTTGAGATTGAAAGTTCAAACAGCTTCTAAATGGATGTGTCCGTGAGATTGTTTTGTGAACAGGTTTTCTTGTCTTACATCTTGCCACTGTGCTTCAGTGTCCTTGGCAGCAACACTGCACCTCCGTTTGTCTTCTTGATTCCACTCGTTGGCCTTGTTCGTGTCCAGGTCTTCATCATAGATGGTGTGCTCACGAGGAAGCTTACGCACAGGGTAAACCATTGGGATGTCACTGAGTGATTTGCTCCTGGTTATGAAAGACAAAAAGGAAAATAAATAAAAGATATACAGAGCAAACAAAGATGGCATTAATCAAACACTTCAGCAATGCCATGGAGCAGAACAAGCATGATGAATAGCAGTAATGCAAAGCAGTTCAAACAAACATGCCATTCTACATTGACAACTAGTCTATGCATGTGCTTAATGTCAGCTTACACATAAAACAGAATATACTGCACGCCACAGTATTAACAGCTGCAACACGACACATTCTGCATCCACACAACAGAATCCTTAGCCAAGTGCCAGCGAAGAAATGCAAGTCAAACAACGCAGCAGATGTTGCTGTCTGTGTAGCCATGACTTGTAACAAGTACAACCACTGCTGTAGGCACAAGGAAATGTCAGATGTGACACTGAAATAGCTTAAAGCAGTATTTAGCAGGTAATATCAGAACTGTGACATCCTTTTATGAAAGTAACCAAGAATGCAATTACACAGTCCTCTAGTTTGTCATAAATGTCACGTCTGGGCCCAGAAAATTAATGATGAGGTATTTCTTGTGATTCATCTTCATGAAAAAGGCTAAATGTTTTAGGGCACAATATTCTTTTGAAGAGAAACTAAAAATCAACTAGATGAAGCAGCATCAAAGCATGTTGGGAGCAGTCTCAGACACCTTTGCCCAAAGCTTTAGGACTCACCAAATCCAGCCAGGGTTGACCTGAACTGGTCTCTCAGGTCTGACCTGGATTTGATATGCTCTACAGAACCAAAGAAACACACATGAAGACTGATGAAGGGCATTTTGCATCCAATACACCTGGTGTGACAAAAGGCAACACAACAACATAGTACGATGAAGGCCAGGCGGGCCATACTAAACCTAAAATACACATATATACAGTAGAGAGAAGGCATGAGAAGTGTACTTGAAGACAAAAAAAGCAAATGTTTCATGACAGATACAACACATATGGCTTTAATGCCAGAAACGTAATACAAACCTTCTAAACACAGAACATCTTGGCAGAAAAAGTGAGTTTAATGCAAAAATATTTTAGTCAGTTTATTGACCTACTTTTGTATCTGTTCCACAGCCATATTCACACTGTAAGTAAACTGGAAAACATTAGCGCTGGCACAAAAGTTGTTTTGAATGACATGATTCTGTTATGGCTATCAAAGTATGACAACACATGAGTCATGTGTTTCACAATTATGCACTAATGAGTCACTCAGCATGATGCTGTTAAAACGTCCTCACATTGTCAGCACCAGGAATAAGGTGCCAAAGTAAATGCCATGCTATACACAGTTCAGCAGTTAGGAAAACAATCAGTTCAAATTCAAAGCACACATTTAATTTTCCCTGGTACAATCTTTGATAAACAGGGCTACATTTGCATATGGAAATTAAGTAGTGTGCTGATGGATTAAAGATTTGCAAATGTAAGAGTAACAGGTGCACTTCGGTACATGCCGAGAGAACAAGTAGAATAGTGTGTTAGTGCTCAAAGTCAATAGGTTGTGCAGAATGTGTG
Organism: Notothenia rossii; assembly: GCF_949606895.1. Taxonomy (NCBI): domain Eukaryota; kingdom Metazoa; phylum Chordata; class Actinopteri; order Perciformes; family Nototheniidae; genus Notothenia; species Notothenia rossii. The sequence continues at coordinate 21,699,103 of NC_136904.1, forward strand.
TGCACATTAGCTGTGGATCTTCAGGATGAATGTTCAGGCCTGGCAGAGAGTATCCCGGAGGTTGAGGCTTGAGAGTTGGCAGAGACGTTTTGTACAGTGACAGATGCCACAAGCCAGGAAATGAAGTCACTTCCTCAAAGAACCCAAAGCGTTACAGCTAGTCAGAGAAAGGGAATAGAACATGAATGAGATTATTACCACATCTTATATAAACACATTACAGCAAACTTAAAAAAGAAAGTTTTCTCAGAGGAAGAAATTGGATATATATTTGCAAGGCGTTTGATTTTGCAGCTTTAGCTTATGTCATTTTTGTTTTTCCTCGCATAGTAGTGCTAGCTATTCCAACGGCAAACTAAAACCTAGTTTGCTGGTATAGTTAAGCTGGATTAAGTAACTGCTATCAAACCTTATAGCTGAATACAATAATCAACATTGCACCACATGCCATTAAGTCACACAGCAGGTTATTCTGGCACTATAGAAAAGGTTTTAAGTTAGATTTCCCTGAAGGAAGTACAATAAGTCATATATGAGCAATGGCATTAACCTTTTTTAGATTATTTAAAAAAGAAAAGGTTCCATTAATACTTTCTTTTTAAGTAAAGCATCACATTTCGTAAATATAAAAGCCAACGGCAACGGAAAACTGCAGGTTCAGCGTTGCCTTGTATTAGTAAATCAAATGTGAACCTTCAAAAGCTTTAACACTGAGAACAGCCCTGCATCACAGAGCAGTAAAACCAGCCAACAGACCTTAAGCCTGGCATTTTACGATACCATGGTCTTCTCTGGGAGCCCAGGAAGATTGTTCGCACACGAGTCTCCTCTTCTGGAGTCCAGATTTTGGGTAAGTAGCGGTCATAGTTGGGGTTGTTAGATGTCTGATGAAGGGTCTGCTGCACTCGCCGGAAATACAAATCGTCCAGGACAGGATCTGCGTCAGCATAATCGTCCTCGGAGTCTTCCTCATACAGAGTGCTCAAGAAAAGCTCTTCATCAATGGCGCTTATTGGAGGACATGTAGTGAGGTGGGGTTGAGGAGAGAGAAGGTCTTCTTCAATGCTGCAGCAAAGAGTGTTACACCCACATCTATGTTTATGATCACTTTGGATAAAATAGTAACACCAAGTATCAGAGAATCTCCAAGCAGCGCACAAGTAGTAATAGCAGAAGCTTAGTTGAAGATTATTGTATTGAGGCAAACTTAGTCTTTTGAGGATAAGGTTAGAGTAACGCAATACTTTTCCATTTTCAAGCGTTGGAGGGTAGGTAGTGTGATAAAGTAATTACTGAGCCAAGCAGGACACGGGAAATGCTTTGTCCTGCTTGGTCATATATTGTTGTCTACTGTATTTCGGAATTTCTGAAGACTGTCAGTTTAAAAAAATAAAATAAAACTATAGGCACTGACAACATTCACAAGCTGAAACATATTCCCAAGAGTCAAAATGTCAGTAACTAGCCCAATTTGTTTTACTTTGAAAACGTAAACAATAAGCTGGGAAGTTGTAAAAGAAAAAAATTAAGTTTTTGACAGAGTAGTTTTTATCAGGAAAGAAGTATTAATACAAGCTTTAAATACAATGAAAATAATGATCACCTTGTGTATGTTTTGTGAAATGTGACTTTTTCTAGAGATGTTCATGAATACGTGTTGGTTGTGCTTTAGGGCTTAGTGCAAAGAAAAAAAACACAAGAAACACCAAACAGTTTTAGAGCAGATTAATCCCTAACCGATTTGACAACCTTGACATTTTTGTTCCAAAATGAGTTTAAACCAAGAACAATCCATATCATGATGCAATGATAGTGTTGAAGAAAGTTATCTTATCACAGCATATTTTGAGAGATTATAAAGCCAACAGTTTCCTCAGTAATTTCTTGCTGTTGAATTGGAAGTTAAACCATATGTTCAAGTGGAAATTACAAGTAAAGGAGGGACATAATAAGTGTTAAAACCAATCACACATTTAAAGATCTAATGAAGAAGAGAATGTTAACAAATATATAATTGCAGCTGGATTAGTGAGTTAGTGGCACTAAATGAAGTCTCTCTGTATAGAAGCAGACACATGTGCAGTACCTGGAAATTGGCCCTGCGCAGCCCCTTCCACTCTCCTCCCGTCCTTGTTTTCTCCGTAGGAGTGGATGTGGGATATAACCTTTGTTTTGCTGGGTGGAGGGCTGTGTGGTCTCCATCGTGAACACCTGCTCAGCTTCCGCGTCACTTCCCCAACCTTGAAACAAGTGGAAACAGATAAAGTTCAAAGCCTGGAGAACTGAGAACTCAAGCTCAAATCATCTAAGAAGAAAACTCACTGAGCCAAAAGAGTGAGTTTGGATATCAGAACATAACAGAAGAACCTTTAGTGGGTGACTGAGTCTGAGCACAGCATAAATATGTTGACCCCCCCCTTCACAAACACTTCTATCACCACAGTGTGGAACTTGCAACAATCTATCACCGACGTGCATACAGAGCGTCTAAGGAGAGCGCATGACACGAATGAGATATTGAGTAAGAAGATCAGAATGTGGTTGATCCAAGTACATTTGGGAATATTTGTATTTCTTGATAGATATATTTCTGTTCTGGCATGTCCATTTGTAGACTGACAGTAGAAGGTAGATCATTTTAGTGGATGAAAATAAGTTGATGTCTTTCCCTCTAGCCAAAGTTGCAGCAGCCGTTTGATTAGCAGGGTAAGCTTACACAAAGAAAAAGAGCCAGTAGAACAAAAAACTCCATCAAAATAAAGTTTGAAGCAAAAAGACTGCAGTGTTTTATTGCCAAGTGATTACAGCAAATTGTTTGATCGAGAAATCATTGGTAAACATACCTTCATTGTTTTGGTGGAGGACTCGAGAATCCAGAGAATCAAGGCTGTCCAAAGAAATCTGAGTCTTATAGTGCGGTCCCATGCGTCGAATCTCCTCCCTCTCCAGGTGCCAGCTCTCCTTCACAAACGTATGACTGCCCTCGTCTAGAGCCTGGGTTTAGAAGGCAGGGTTAATGTTGATAATAACAAATATAGATAAGGCACTAGAACAGTGTTTAAAGTTTAGATGAGCAGCTCACCTTGGACAAGGCTAATCCTAGCAGCCCTTCAAAAGCCTTGACGTTGAGCTGAGGACCGCTGTAGAAGGAGTCCTGGTGAGCCTTGCGACCCAACCAGTAGATTGTGACGAGAACCTGAGAAAGACAGAAATTAAAGAAATGTGAAAGGGTGGATAAAGACCCACCAGCGACCAAACCTAGTCATCTTCTTCAACATGTAAAGAAGGAACGTGAAGGGTTTCGTCCTGACTTGTTCAACCCAGTAGTGGCTAAGACCCAACATGACGTTTTGGTTTTTACATATATGGAAATTTACATTTTTTGACCAATAAGCATTTAGGCCAACAAACAAAAAACGGCACTAGTGTTTTAAATTGTCTGTTCCAAATATCATGTCAATCCATCAAATAGAGTTTTTGATATTTCTGGACCAAAGTGGTGGACCAACTGATCAGCAATGCCATTTCAAGGGCCTTGTTTCATCCATTGCTAAATATACTGTTAAATTGTCAATTTAATCTGCCAAAAGTACAATCAATGTGTTTTTGTCCTAAATGTATGCACCAAAAAGTGCCCCCGTTAGCCAAAGGAAATACTGATCAGGCATGTTGCCTTCAAGAGAAATTAAAAAACCTTATTCTTGAAACAAGATGCTGTTGAATTCCTACCTGACCCAATTAGAAAAGGCATTGAGTACTGGCCTGGCAAAATGTGTTTTATTATTATTCTTGTTTCAGAAAGCAAAGGGTTTTAGACACATTTTGTCATTTGCCTTGAGGCTAGAGATATTTTGTTTGACGGACAGCCTTTCTCCCCGGCAGAGCAGCAGCTAGTGCTGCAAAGGGATTATCCACAACACTATGCGACAGAATTTCTCTATCTGTATCGCAACAAAGTCATCATATAGCAGTCAGCAGATTGAATAAATCCGGGGACTTGAGAGATTTGAATAATTTTATAAATATTTCATAGCACAATGCTCATTAGATGGAAAAGTGATATTAGATTTCTTTATTCGTGTCTGCAGTGGCACAGATATACAAACATAATCTTTCAGTTCCAGCTATTGTTGTCAAGTCGCAATAAAGTGTTGAGGATTTAAGCACACATTATGTACAGAAACAAACTGTAATATGCAGTTTATCCAATATTTATTCTGTTGGCCATCTTAGCCTGTTTAAATCATTGGAGCAAACATTGGCTTCAGTTTATCCTCATCTGTAAAACCTGAGTGTAAACAAGTATGAAACACATGGACAGGACCCAATCATTATTATTTAATAGCTTGCCACCTACCCAATGCCAAGGAAAATATTACACTGCAAACAACAAGTCAACATATACTAATCTTATCTAATGGTGCCATGTGCTGCGTATGATTCTATTTGTCTTACATTATTTATGAACCATTAAATCTCTCATTATATCCTGTTAGTTTGCTCTAACGCTCAACAATGTTGAGCATTATGGCATTTACATACACTTTCCTACAACATGATAATGAGATTAAGAGTAATACATCTTCACCGTTAAGATAAACATGTTTATAAACCATCCCTACGAAGAAAGAAAGCAGTTGTCACTTAATTTGAATGTTTAGAGTGCAGCAGCACATGTCCTCATTATTCCACATTGCATCACAGCTCCCTGGGAAAACAGTGAGGAACAGCTCTGTTTTGCAACTTTAAAATGTACTGTACGAATAACTCTTAAATTATTTATGCGTATGTGGTTGGAGATCTGCATGAAAAGGGCAGACTTCAATGGACGCAAATTGACCTTAATTAGTTCATTCAAAGAAAAATGCTACAACTATTTTGGAGAAAGAGTGCTCTGACAAACAGCCTCATTACTGGGTCCAAATTGTCAGCTATTGTGCGATTTAAATGAGGCTTCCCACATAACCAAACAACTTCCTAAGTTTTGAAACATGTCAAATACCAGCAATGCACACAAGCATGAACATACAGTACTCACATGTTCTTCACACACACACACAAAACAAAACTCACTATTGTTGCAGTTCACAGAGACTTGTACAAATTAAGACGGAGATAAAGAATACATCTACACTTTGGCACAGCCTTTCTGGGGGTTTATTGCCAGATTTGTGTGATCAGCCCCAAACTATCAGTAAAACAGTTCCCATGATCATCATTAATCTGAGTCTTCATGCTGCATGGGTGTTGGATGGTGCTACTGTAACTGTGTGGAAAAATGGATTCGAACTGCTGACTATCTCCCATGCAGTTATATTCAGTAGTAATGTAAGGGGTCAATTAAAATGGAACAAGACAGAGTTGCTTTTAAGGTTTTTAAACTCATTGGTCAAGAGAGGGATACATGAATGATAAATAATATTAAAAACATTTAAACGGAGGAATAAAAGTAATCCTGGTCAAACTCACATTTTTGAGTCTTCTATTGGTTTCATCCCGCCTAAAATGAATAGAAAAAAATGCATGATGATCCTGCAATTACTGGTATGATAGCAGATACAGTTGTGTCACTTGTTCTCGAAACAAGATACTCTAGAGAGCTGTTGGGGGGGAAAAATTACAATGACATTGCAAGCCTTCTCATTTGCAATGCTCTACTAATCGGCTACTTATCAGAATTTATACACGCTATCAGCTGGAATAAAGCAGCAGCTTGTCATCAGGCAAAGCTTGTACCTTTAGACATTCAAAGCAGCTGTGAGACAAACTATAAACCCTTATTTCAGCACAGTTATTGCAGTAATAATACCACAGTGTTAAATGTGCCCAACACTGCCTGTACAGAAAACATTAGATCAAGACAACACGGTAATATTTGCATGTGAGTTGACCTTTAGAAGTAGAAGGTGTGCTTCTCTGTGCTGTCATGAGCACCTGTAGCTTAAGCAGTTGTACTCATGACATGGAACTCAATGTACCTGAGTGTTGCACGAGAGGACAGGTCCTGCAGGTCTCCGGGATGAAACAGTTGAGACACATTCAGTCCAAGTTTCCCACAGGCTTTCAGGAAGACATTCACATTATCCTGGAGATTAACAGCAGAGAGACAGCCAAATGAGAGCATGAAGAGAAAAAGAGGCTGTTTGGGTAAGCTTGTTTAAAGCTAACACCAGCAACATTACAAGATTGGTTTTGATAACTAAAAGAATAAATAATTAAGAGTTCAAAACAACACCTGTTCTAAAATGCATTACCAGTAGCGCTAGATTATTAGTGTTATCAATAATTGATAACAGTAAAATATAATTTGGAATTGCAGTTTGTACACTTGCCACTAGAGGCTGCCAATCTGCCAAAATGTGATCTGACTAAGCCTCCTCATCTTATTTAGAGAGCCTACATTTATCGTAACATTTCCTCTTAATCATTTTCAAAATTAAATCATAGTGACATACAGAAAGTGGCTGTGGACGTACTCTGACAATGACACAATTACTAAATTACAAATCTCAATTACGGGGTTCAAAGTTCGGCAAGCAGTATAATAGGTACATATTTAAATTGCTACTTGCTGTAGTGAAAAATATATTTGAAGTATGGTTCCTGGTCTAAGACATTCAAAATCCCCAGTATTGTCCTTTAGATTGTCAAAGTAAAGTAACTGCAGACTCCCTGCTCTCTGTGCGTATCACCTCCACCAGGCTCTGTCTGTTTATTGGCCCCTGATGGGAGGTTGCAATTGATCTTTTTCTGCCCTTGCTTTGGGCAGTTTAGGCAATTATACTAAGTCTTTGCAAACAGCCTGAAGCCTAAATAAAAATCTGCATTTTTATTTATGCTTGAATAACAACACAAACTTTACATATGCTGTTTCAGGATCAGTCACAATGTGGCATCTGTGTCTCTCGCTGCATTAAACAGGAAACCACAATGCGTCAAAACTTCCTGGCTAAGGTGTCGTCTTCTTTTCACAGTAAAGGCTGTATGCACCACACCACCAGGCTACCTTTACACGCATACAAGGGTGTACATTTGGTTTGAGAAGCGGGGGGGAGACAAAACAGGGGGTCCTCTGCAATGAAACATTGTTCTCGATTTAATTCCATTTCCTGCCTTTCTACACATATATATTAGGGACTATGGTGTTAACTAATCCAAGAAAAATGTGTAGTGTATATAATGAGTGTGCAAACTTATCTATCCATGAACCTGTTTTATTTGTGATTACCTCACATCCTATAGAGGGGTCTGGGGGCATGCACCCCCGGTAAGTCTTTTTTTTTTTTAAATTGAAGTTAAATGCATCAATCTGGTGCACAAATTAAGAGATTTATGGATACAGCTCTCAGAACACTCATATGAAACAGAACTGTATATATTTCAATACTCCAAAAACCATTAAAAATATTCTCACAACCAATAAGAAATCATTGATATACTCCTCTCTCCTATCTTTATCTTACATTGTCTGCATTCTTTCTTTTTATTTATGCATATTTTACTAATCACTCCCCTTCCAAACTGTGTTTTTAATTCTTTACTGACATTGGAATAGTTGTTTTACTTATTTTGAACAACTATATTAAATAGATGGACATATTTGTTTACACCAAACCGTTTGAGACCCACTGAGATAACTTAGACTAAAGTTTACAATATAATCACTCAGCGAGTCCTTTACCTCCCTGAGCTGATGTTACCTCAGCCTCTCAGTCCGACAGGAGAGGACTCTCCCTCTCCTTATTGTTGAAACTGCTTCTAATCTCCGTTAGCTCCGAGCTAGCACCAGATGCTAACAACAACCCCCGTAACTCTCTCTGTCTCTCTCTTTCTCTCTCACACAAAATGCGCTCCTGCCACACACACACTCCTCCATGACTACTTTTACTTGCGTAAAAAAAAAAAACACATTTGAAAAGTGTGGGGGACAGTAACTGGATTTTGAAAAGTGGGGGGGACAACATGTCCCCCCCTGTCCCCTGTGGAAATTACACCCATGCATGCACACACAGAGACATGGTCATAACTGTCAGATGTAATACTCACCAGACCAGCAATGGGAGTAGAAAGCCTGTTTACTCTCTTAATGATGCCGGGTTTCAACCGGTTAATCAAGCTGCGAGGAAAAACTCAAATTAAAAACAGGAAGAGCTCACATATACTTAACTTTATCTGGAAGATAATTGGGATGTAATTGTATCACCTGGGTCCCATTGCACAAAATAAGCTACAGAGAACATTTTTATGAATATGAAACTCAAATTGTATCCTAAAAAAATGTAAATATGACATTGTAAAAGTTTTGTGCATCATTACTCACTCGCAAAGCAGGACTCCGTTCTCTAAGGCAGCACGGAAGTCATTGCAACCAAACAATTTTCCAGTGACTTCCTAAAAAACATCAGCATGAGTAAAATGCATTAACTTTCATCTTTAACTTGTATTAATATTAGAGTATATGGTCTGTTAATGCAAACCAAATGAGAAACACCATTCAAATGAACACATTTTCTACTAAAGCACAATAGTGGTTTGTGCAACAATTGTTTTTGTATGTACAGTGGGGCAAAAAAGTCAGCCACCAATTGTGCAAGTTCTCCCACTTAAAAAGATGAGGCCTGTAATTTTCATCCTAGGTACACTTCAACTATGAGAGACAGAATGGGGGGAAAGAATCCAGGAAATCACATTGTAGGATTTTTTATTAATTAATTGGTAAATTCCTCTGTAAAATAAGTATTTGGTCACCTACAAACAAACAAGATTTCTAGCTTTCACAGACCTGTAACTTCTTCTTTAAGAGCCTCCTCTGTCCTCCACTTGTTAACTGTATTAATGGCACCTGTTTGAACTCGTTATCAGTATAAAAGACACCTGTCCACAACCTCAAACAGTCACACTCCAAACTCCACTATGGCCAAGACCAAAGAGCTGTCAAAGGACACCAGAAACAAAATTGTAGACCTGCACCAGGCTGGGAAGACTGAATCTGCAATAGGTAAGCAGCTTGGTGTGAAGAAATCAACTGTGGGAGCAATTATTAGAAAATGGAAGACATACAAGACCACTGATAATCTCCCTCGATCTGGGGCTCCACGCAAGATCTCACCCTGTGGGGTCAAAATGATCACAAGAACGGTGAGCAAAAATCCCAGAACCACACGGGGGGACCTAGTCAATGACCTGCAGAGAGCTGGGACCAAAGTAACAAAGGCTACCATCAGTAACACACTACGCCGCCAGGGACTCAAATCCTGCGGTGCCAGACGTGTGCCCCTGCTTAAGCCAGTACATGTCCAGGCCCGTCTGAAGTTTACTAGAGAGCATTTAGATGATCCAGAAGAGGATTGGGAGAATGTCATATGGTCAGATGAAACCAAAATAGAACTTTTTGGTAAAAACTCAACTAGACGTGTTTGGAGGAGAAAGAATGCTGAGTTGCATCCAAAGAACACCATACCTACTGTGAAACATGGGGGTGGAAACATCATGCTTTGGGGCTGTTTGTCTGCAAAGGGACCAGGACAACTGATCCGTGTAAAGGAAAGAATGAATGGGGCCATGTATTGTGAGATTTTGAGTGACAAACTCCTTCCATCATCAAGGGCATTGAAGATGAAACGTGGCTGGGTCTTTCAGTGATTTTCAATGATCCCAAACACACCGCCCGGGCAACGAAGGAGTGGCTTCGTAAGAAGCATTTCAAGGTCCTGGAGTGGCCTAGCCAGTCTCCAGATCTCAACCCCATAGAAAATCTTTGGAGGGAGTTGAAAGTCTGTGTTGCCCAGCGACAGCCCCAAAACATCACTGCTCTAGAGGAGATCTACATGGAGGAATGGGCCAAAATACCAGCAACAGTGTGTGAAAACCTTGTGAAGACTTACAGAAAACATTTGACCTCTGTCATTGCCAACAAAGGGTATATAACAAAGTATTAAGATGAACTTTTGTTATTGACCAAATACTTATTTTCCACCATCATTTGCAAATAAATTCTTTAAAAATCAGACAATGTGATTTTCTGGATTTTTCTCTTCTCATTTTGTCTCTCATAGTTGAGTTATACCTAGGATGAAAATGACAGGCCTCTCTCATCTTTTTAAGTGGGAGAACTTGCACAATTGGTGGCTGACTAAATACTTTTTTGCCCCAATGTAAATGTCCCTTTAGCTTCACAAAACTGCATTAGTATTAACACAAGGTGTACGCATAGTATAAAGCAGTATTGAAATGTATAAGTACTTTAATTGAAAAAGTTTGTCTTTTATGAACTCCTGCTTAAATGCATTGTTTAGTGGCTTGTTTTGAAAAAATCAAAACAACTTCGGTTGAATTGAAGAGAACAAGGTCCTGGTTGAAAGGAATTATTAAGTGCAAAGCGCAGGCATTTCCCAGTTTCTGAAAAAGAAAAAATAAGTAAATTAAGTGAGATACTGTTAAGATTCAGCTGAATATTCATCCAGCAAACAAGTCAAAATATCTACAGAGCAAAACAGCTATTAAAATAATGTATGTGGACAAGCATTTCTACAGAAAAAACATCAAATATGTTTTTTGATCAAAACAAAAACAACAAAACCTAAATGATTTTACATGGCAGAAGCAGGCACAAGGCCTAGGGAGCTTTGTAATGAGGACATACAAATGGGGCTATTAAGGTTCGGCTACATAACTAACAGAGGGCCCCAAAAGGTTATTCTTCTCACTAATTAGTCCCCCCAGGACTCCACAATAACAATTCATTTCCAGTAGAACTGGGTATCGGTCACGGAGCGCAGGATTCTCTGAGGAAACAGACAATGCAGTCCCAGGTTAACACCATAAAACACAATAATGTGGTCAGGCTTTGGTCAGTTCTACAGCACAAACACTTTCAATTGGTCATTCCAATAAACAACTGTCCCTGTGAATCCACAGATTGAATTGTTTTAGTTTTTTTGGTGTGAATTGAAGATTCATCTTTTGAAAAAGGGAATTCTAAAATCAAACACTCTATACCGAGATTGAAATACAGGCTTCAGTACTGAATCAATGTTATCTACAGTAGTTCTGACATGACGTCTATAGACGTTCGTCAGTGTCTTACAAGAAAGTATACTGAATATTTGGATATTGGACTTTTGATCTGATAAAAAATACATTTGAGGATGGGCCCTACAGTAGGGCTCCTATTATTACAGAACATTTTCACTATTAGGATATTTTTTAAAGACAAAGCATTTAATTTAGCAAATAGTTTGCTATAAATATTTTCAATGTTGAAGTCGGAGGTAATTTAAAGGAAGATTGCCACTGCCCACACACACACACACACACACACACACACACACACACACACACACACACACACACACACACACACACACACACACACACACACACACACACACACACACACACACACACACACACACACACACACACACACACACACACACACACACACACACACACACACACACACACACACACACACACACACACACACACACACACACACACACACACACACACACACACACACACACACACACACACACACACACACACACACACACACACACACACACACACACACACACACACACACACACACACACACACACACACACACACACACACACACACACACACACACACACACACACACACACACACACACACACACCATTGAGTGCCCGCAGCTGACAAGTTGAATGTATTGTTTATGATTTAAGAAATAACAACTTCAACAATGTTTGGACATGAGCAACATATAGCAAGAAAGTAAATTCATTGCTATACAAACCACATCCTTCAAAATGTGTGCATGAAGAAACCTGCCTTCTCCACATATCAGTGGACACACTGAATAACAAACCTCAGTGTATTGCTTTTCTTTAAAATAAAAAATCTAATTATTTGCATGCCTTCCATATGCATTTTCCTGAGGCTCTATGAGTCCTCTAGTGACTGGAGGACTCAAGGGTGGTTGCACAGATAAAAATTGGTTTGACTAGTCAAATACATTTTTAGAAGATTGTCTCATAGAGCTTTCTATGTCAGGAGGCAAACTCTTACCTGAGTCTTATCAAGGTATCTCCTATTTTGCATTTGAACTCAAAGATATGTTTGTAAATGCAGTTTTAAACAGGAGTACATACATCAAGTGTTTTTGAGAGTTTAAGTACTGTAGGCTACTTATGATACAAACAAATCTGTTTAGGTGGAAACGTCTGCCACTGAAATTTGTAAAACATGTCCTGTCTTGTTGGGTTTAACTGCTGACAGGACAACTTTGCATGGTTGTTTGCACAGGGATAAGTAAATTAGCAAACATACAAAATGAAAACACAGATGAAAGTGAAGCATGTAGCCTACCTGAATCCAGCGTTGAGCCTCGTTGAAGGCGTCTGCACAGCTGACACTGGTCTGCTGGCGCCACTCCATCGTTTATCTTCTCAACAACTGAAAAAGGCTAAATAGGTCACATTTAGTTAAACTCATTAATTAAGGAGCGACCACACCATGAACCACCACCGAGCGTATCAACTAGGTTTTAATTAATGTCAACAAACATGAGGAAACTGCATTCAATTGGATTTGCCCACAAAAACTGCTCATTTAGTTACCTTGTGCTGCGTGTAGCTGCTCACCGGTGAAAGTTCCCCGCTAATTGACAGCCAGTTTATCAGCCAACACTTCTGGCAAACACTTTGCATCACTGACAAGTTCCGCTTATTGGTTGAAGGGGACAGGAAGGTATCCGCCCCCTTCCAAACTACAATCAAAGTTTTGAGCTGAAGTGAAACCGAGAGGAGGATCTGCAGGGTGCCGTTGCCCCTCTGCTGGCCTGGGGCTGTGTGACACATTTAAGCACATTTTACGCATAGAATGTACAGGGCCTAACCCAAGGCAAACAAATTAAGTGAAAATGATACACATTTAGGTACATAACATGAACATAATTATAGACAAAAAATACAATTATAGGACAGCACTAAGTTGCTAAAAAATAAGAAAATTACCCAATGACCAATAAGATGCATCTTGTGTTGCTTGTTTGCATTTAGTGGCCCTTGTTCAGCTTAATCCTCTGGATTCAGGCCTCAAGTCTGATCCAACAGACACCATTATTGCATACAACTCATTAACTTCAGAGGATGATGAGCATTTAAATGGCAAATGTGTCAAATAAAATGTTTATGTGGGCTACAGATACAGAAACAATCCGCTTCTGTCTCTACTTTCTTTCTTTCCTTGACATCCTCTGTGCTTTTTGAGATAGCAGTAGCCTGATAATGAATGCAAAACATGACAGTGTCATTTCAAAGGTAGGTCTCTTCCCTCTCTTGGCTTTTTGTATTGAAGTGAATAGGACAATCTAATGTTCACACATGAACTGCATATGTCTTCATGCAAATGGTGGGTAAATTGTTTTTCTTTTGTATCCTCTTTGCACTTTTGAAACACATTATACAAGGCATAATGAGAACCTGATGTGTAGGCCTCATCTTGTGTTACAGCATATGCTCATTTCAATCCAATTTCCTGCCAAATGCCCAAAGAGGTGCACTTTAAGGGAAACAAGGGATGTGATATAATCAAATAATTTAAAAGTAAAATGAGGTGCAGAGGTGTAGGACACTGTAGAAAATGTAATGATATGCCTATTAAGAGCACAGAGAACCTAATGTGAATCAATAATCTACACAGACTTTCAATTTATTATCCTAACCAGCCAAATTAAAAGATAATTGTCTGCACCACCTGGTAGTAATAATACTCCAACAGAACAATGAGGATTGGCTTTTTTTCTTCAATCCTTAATCTTCTGGTTTACTTTTATGATGCAGAGTATCCTCAATGTTCAGACATTACATTTAAGATGTTCACGAAACATATTTTGAATACAGTACATCTAAGGACAAGTGCAAAGATACTCTTTCCATTTAATTTGTAAATAACAGTACATGAATACATGAATCATTTTCAGATTGTTTCTCTTGTTCTGTTTCTGCAAGTTCACTGTGCTTACAATGTGGAAAAAGATTCTATTCACTGTCGTTAAGTGCTATGATATTTGCTTCAATAATCTTATCCTGTCAGATCCCTGGTATATTCAAGACAATGTCTTGATGTGAGATTGTGACCGCAGCTCAGTCTTCAGTGTCAGCCACAAGCTCATTCCCAGCAGAAGGAAATAATACGCCACCATCCCTGCACATGTGATGCTAATTGATCTTGAAAACTGAAGAGGGGCGCACTTGTGAAAACAGATTGATGCTCATCATCTTTATTACAGGAATGAGTGTTTGTTGCACATTCTCATCTGCTGCTGATTAGATGAAGCGTTAGATTAGTCAAAACCAGCGGTAGACTACACTGATGCAAACAAAATCACTGATGCCATAATGATTTATTATTATATTCAGATCCGGTACATAATATCAACCAATGTGTGTTTGTTATATCAATTATCACTGTCCAAGATGTTTGATTAGATAGACATATATGTTTTCATATATACATGTATACATTTGACTCTAGTCTTTAATCTCTATACTCAATCTAATTTAGCGTTAGTTTAGTTATAATGATCCTTATTTATATTATTTGATATTAGAAAGAAGTAAAAGTCTGTTATTTGATTAGATATCATGCTGTAATAAATTCATTTATAGCCCATGTACAGTTATTTTGTGAACTAAAAATAATGTTTCTTGGATTTCTGTTTTTTCTTTTATATATATTTAACTAGCAGAGAGCCATGTGTATTTGTTCCCTTGCAGCTGTCAAAGTCTGTATTATCTTATATAGGATGATTCTAACAATGGGCATGAACAGCAAAAGAAAAAAGAGACTGTAAAGGAAAACTCAACAAGACAGAGATGAAATGCATTTCATTTCAGTTGTGACAAGTGTTCCTATGAATACATCACCTTATCAGAGCTGAGGAAATTATCTATTTGCATTTATCTATGACTACCAGTAGGTGTTGCTGTAACTCTGTATGTGCGTGCATCATCTGGAGGGGGCATTGGGGGCTGATGGCTTGGTGTTGGGTTAGGAGACTGAGTGAAATGGACAGTGACGACAATCTGATTTGCCTTCACATGAAGCACTTGTTTCCCATATTTCCCATTTGTCTGTTCCCCTGGGTTTCGTCCACTGCGAGGAGAGTGATGTGATGCTGCTTAGAATACCCAGTTTTCAATTACAACCACTATCATTACTGTTATCACAGCAGCAGCATCAACTGCTAATCTACTTTCCATTATTTTCCAGATAGAATTTGAATCGAAATCCAAAGGCCTTGGACCTAAATTCAATGAAATATACATTTCCATTACTTTTACACTACTTATTTATCTTGACAATAATGACACACAAAACATTTCTGTGACAACTTGGGTTGCTACAAAATGTCTTCATACACAGTTTGTTTTCAGAAACGTGTCATTTTATAGTGTTTAAGCATTATTGGGAAAACAAGCATTAATGTAAGTTAATTTTAATTGAGTCTAGGTTACTTATATTTAAATATATCACATGCTTTGAAGCCTGTGTGGTACTCTCTCTCACACATTTAAATGCCTTTTAATTGCATCTTGTAATAATGAACTATGTGCAAATTAATTGTATTTCTCATTGTTGAACCAGCATATTGCAGCGTTAGCTTCAGTCTTATGTCTCCAACCCCCTTCGCTGTAGCATCAACCTGATATGTCTGTCTGCATGGCCAAAGTACTCTCTGCACTGTATTATATTAGCTATTTTACACAATGAGTGAGAGTAGTAATGTTATACTCGGTGCAGAGACTGCATTAGTGAATCATTAGGGTCACGGTTCTTAAATCTGAGATCATTAGCTGGAGGGCTTGCCTACAGGGTTCCTCTGTCCACTGAATAAAAGGTAGACTGAGAGTCTGTTTTTTACACTATAAAAGCATAGAAGTATTGTTTACATTATTGAATCCAGAACATGCTTTTGTGTTCATGCTAAAAAAAACATTTGCATGCTGATCATTTACCTACTATTTATTTATTTATTTATGTAGCTGGATGCGGATATTGACAAGAAAATATATTGAGAATATAGGTTCATCACCGACTTACCTGTTGCACTTTTTTTATCAAAAATAAATGGAAAACAATTATTTTGTACTTTAGTCTAACTACAGTATGTGCCATGCAGAGGCAAGGATGGAGAGAGTGATCAGCTCCAAACAGCTAATGTTGTGGGAGCATGCTTATGACCGTAACAATGAGTTTGTGAAAGTGAAAAGGACAGAAAAATATGTAAACTGGAGTCATACATATTTTGTTTGAATGCGATAACTGCATTCCTGCTGTTATCCTTTTATAGATCATTTATACAAAAAACCTGAAATCAACACAACAGGTTTAAAGCTGAAAATGTCATCCTTTAGGTTTAGGGAATCGAGAAAGCATGCCATCAGTAGATTTCGACAATTCTACATAATGTGAACTAAACCATTAATGCTATTTATGATAAAAAAGGATGTAGCCTACATATGTTACAGACAGATCATTAACAAAAAAAAACAATAATAGTTATTTTAATTTGAATAACAACCTCAAAGCTCAGGCTTATAGTTTAGCTTCTTCACCACTGCCCTCTCCTCTCCACCCTTGAGCCACGGGTGAGTTGTCCCTGCCAGGCTCCGAAACACTATCACAACAGGATGTGGGCTGGGATAACACTGAGAGTGCTTCCTCTGCAGTGCCAGTCACCTGGGAGATTCTACAATTATTGCAATTTAATGGAACTTCGGAGTCGGAGCAGCTCTGCATTTCTGACGAGCCAAAGAGAGGGAAAGCTTGGGCATAATGGACTTGTGGGAAAAAGCTGAATTGATCGTATTTTACCTTCCTGATTGCCTTTAAAATGGGGTTGTTTTATTGTCATTTCATATGTTAAGAAAAGTACTCTCCACTAATGCATGAACATATTTTAAACTGCAGAGTGCTCTTGGAAAGTTGCAGCAGAACCTATAGGCCTATATCACTGTCCAAGGGGATACTGGTTTAGTCACATTGAAATGACAACACATTCGTTATAGGATATCACTTTTCAAGGATCTTCATTGCAATTAATTAAGAAAATACAAAATAAACTATTTTGCCCCATCAGCACCACACATTTTTGACTGTTCAATTACAACTTAAATATTTGTTACTAAATCCTGCTCAATCATTTCAAATAAATAATAATTTAAACTGAAAGTAAACAAAAAATGTTAGTGTGAAGCTTCGGTACAACGATAGCGCCACCTGCTGACAGCCTAAAGCAGGATAACGCCGTTAGCATGCTGCTACTATCCACATGCTACACACATTGAGAGTTAAGCTACAACTACCAGTGCTACAGGTAAAAACCCAGGATAAATCGAGGGTTGCCGAGTGGATTGATCATTATTAATAACCAGGCAGAATACCAGGGTTGGGGAACTGTCTGGAAGGATTCATCATACATCCCTTGGCTTCCTTCTATCAGATGACTGGAGCAGGTGTAGCATACAGTCAGTCTTTGAGACACATGGAGCAGCCTGGACATCATCTTCATGGATCCTCCTTACCTATTGTGTCAAAAAAATAAGTAAATTAAGTGAGTAAATTAATCTGTGAGGAAAAGTAAGTTATTCCCTTATTTTCCCTTAATTGTGTTGTTGTGCTGTCAACATGATTTGGAGAGTTCTAAGTGTGTGAGACAGTTTGAACTGTGTTGGGTTGATCATGGTCTCCAACGTTTTAGTTGTGGTCAGTTTGTTTTTGATTAAGTTGTTGCTTGTTTTTTTTGTTCATAGTGTATCTTCTTATGTTTTCTGGTGAGGTTAATAAATGTTTATTGTCGACACAGTATGTGGTGTTTTACTGTAGTGTGGTTATACCAGCCTTCATGTTGCTTTTAATTCAGTAGGCTCTGCCTGTGACTGTGACTTTTGGTGATCCATTTTTGCTGATTTGGTTTTTCTTAATGCTAATATAAAAACTTGGCCTTTTTAAAATACAAGAAGAAAGCTTTCTAGTTATATTACAAGCTATTTAAATCATATCTCCACTTCCTAAACCCCTGTTTGAAAAGACACATGAAAAACGTTGCTTCGTCTTCACGTGTGTTCTGTGTCTGTAGGCTATTCTTCCCTTATCTGTGTCAGAGGAAATAGCAGTCCATTATGAAAACACCTTCATGAAGATAATTGGCTTGTAAGCTTCTGTCTACAATTATTAAAGTAATCAAAGAGTAAAATGAGAAAAGCAAAAGAATAAGAAAGTAATTAATGTTATCATCATTAGGGAAAGAAGCCCGATGTCCTTTAAGAGAGTTAATGACAGCTAACTATCTATTGTCCAGGCACGGGACTGGAGAAAGTCTTTATTCACCATCCTCCAATTTCTTCCTTCTGTTAACTCATCTTCATTTTACATTTAAATCTTTGAGAAATGTTTTAATATTTCCAAATTGTATTGTACCAGAACAAGAACATTATTATTTTAGTGCATTTAATTATTCATTTATGTATACTAGGTTGTAGTACTTGTATGTCATATGTTGTATGAAACCACTAAAAACTCCAGGATTTAATATGTTAAATAGAAATCTCTCAATTCAATTAAAGCGCCCTGTCATACTGTATATTTTTTTCATTCCCATGTTGGAAATGCACCATTAATCAAAATTAAAATGCCACTGGCACACCATTTATAATGTACTTTTAATTCGCAATTTTGAATTGGCAGACATGGAAAATATGTCATCCTCTGAAAGGTTATGTGCTGCATCTGGTTGTTGTGGTTGCAGTACTGTATAATTTCAGCTTTCAGCCTCTATCACTGGAGAGCAATGCTGGGAAAAAGATCCAAATGGTCTATTCCAGTACATAACCTCATGTCCTGTGTAGAGCTTCTCCCTGGCGCAACATTGTAAATAGGTGATGTGAAGCACTGGGCGTTAGGCTAAGTGCATGGCCGATAAATGCAGCTCATTATCATTGGCAGCTATCAGATCTGGGGAAAAGCAACAAGGCAGGAGTGATCATTAGTAGCTACAAAACAATCAAAAACGTGCCAAGAAGATTAGGGCTTAGATTTACCCATATCTCTGCCATCACTGCGCATACAGAATCAAACAATTTAGTTAGTCTTTTTTTTTGTTTCTTTATTGATGGTTCAGTCCTTTTTACACAATATTCAATGTCAACATTTGACAATTTTGAAAATGAACTTGGTTATTATTGTGTATATATAAACAAATACAAAAACATTTAAAGAAATTATAAATAGAAACCCAAATACAACAATATATTACAGTTTTTATTTATTTATGGTTGGCCTTGTCAAAACTACGTATCAATGCAGCCATTAAAACATATAGAGACTGCAGTTTCTAATTAAATGCAGTTGTCAACCAATGTACTCTTTACGCCAACATCAATGTACTGTATGGAAAGCCAATATTATCCACCTGCCAATATATCTGCCTACAAACAAGACAGGTCGGATATACGGTGCACAAGACATGCATTAAAAGCAAGCACTGTTAAACAAAGCTACAAACAGGGACAAGATTACAGTGTATACATCTCAGACAAATGTAACCAGCCTTAACGACAGGGTTTGGCACCATTTAAGGGAATGCCCAATTTGCTTTTAGCCATTCCTGTTTGCAATATACCCATGGATGTACAGGGAACTACAGTATTGGTGGTTTACTTTAATCGTGCAATATAGTGTATATATATATATATATATATGCCGTGCTGTGCAATATATACCTGGCTGCTAAATCCTCAGAACTGTTACAGGATGTGTATTTTGTATAATGTGTAATTTTTTTAATTATAATATTCTTTCTTCTTTTATCTTTAATACTTTTTTATGCATGCTTTAGGTAACATTGAGCTGTCTTCGGCTCTCTTCTGCTGTAGCAATGTACATTTCCCCTCTGTGGGACTAATAAAGGCATTCTGATACTGGCTAAAGCCTTAAAACATGGAGATTCTCCGCCAAGTGTTGAAGTTAAAGGAGGAGCTTTTCTTGATTGACACGCATGGCACGCGCACACGCGCACATGCGCACAAGCACACACACACACACACACACACACACACACACACACACACACACACACACACACACACACACGTGATGTTGTGTTTCTTGAATGCTGTCTAACATGTACAATGAAAGTTCACAGGGGATGACTTGACTTCCACCAACAAAGGCAGAGAGTGACTCACCTCTGAGTTTGTGGGCAGAGATGAATGCAAGGATTTGCTTGTGAGAGAACATGGTTGGAATAGTAAGAAAGGTGCTGCCCCTGCTCTGGGAGGGGCAGTGAGGAGTTGATGCAAATTCGATATGATAATCACTGACCTGAAAAGAAGAGCAGAGGAGGCATTTAAGATGTGTCAGCACCTTTCTGTCTGTCCTACAGATAGAGTGGGAGGCAGGGTTTACTTATCTTTAGTTTTTCTCCCAGCTACACATGATTTAATTTTAAGATAGTTCAAACAATGTGTTGGTCTTCTCCTGAAAGATAATGCCACAAAATGAATGACTTACTTCAGCAGGGTTTTTAGTAAGTAAACTGGAATGTATTTTAGTCCCAACCAAATAACTTATAATTCAAACAAAACCAGGGAGACCCAGTATCCTACATTTCAACAACCAGCCTGTAGGAGTAGAATATTTTAGATACGTTGGCACTATCTGACTCTAGCATTTCCATATTTTTCCTTTTACAGTACAAAAAAAGATAAGAGACAAAATACATATAGAAATAAATACAAAACACAAGGACAAGTAGGCTTTTAAGACAAATATATATATATACTTGCTTTAAAGATCTGCCTTGGGCAAACGCACTAACCACTCCGCCAACGCCACAGTCACCCCCGTCGTGCGGGCCGGATGAGAATGTCTGGCGGGCTGGATGTGGCCCACGGGCCGCCAGTTCAATCAATCAATCAATCAATGTTTATTTATATAGCCCAATATCACAAATGTTACATTTGTCTCAGTGGACTTCACAGTTTGTACAGAATATCAGTATGACAATACGACACCCTCTGTCCTTAGACCCTCACATCGTACAAGGAAAAACTTCCAGAGAAAACCCCACAGTTTAAAGGGAAAAATGGGAGAAACCTCAGGGAGAGCAACAGAGGAGGGATCCCTCTCCCAGGACGGACAGACGTGCAATAGATGCCGTGTGTAAATTGAAAAGATAATACATTTGCAACATAGGTAGTCCAAATGTTTTGAAATGCATGTGTGTATAATAAGAAGATGAATCCACGAGGATATCCATCCAGGACTTATGATCCAGGACCGCAGCCACGACTCAAGATCCAGGACTCGCAATCCATGACACAGGACCGCAGGATCATCCATGACTCCGGATCCCGGCGTATATAGACACCAAAAAGAAAGACATTTGGGGAAGCTGGGTTAATCGGAACATGAGAGTACACAGGTATAGACAGAGAGAAGGAAGAAGTAAGATGTCCCCCGACAAACTAAGCCTATATCAGCAAAACTAGGGGCTGAATCTAATCAGCCCTAACTATAAGCTTTATCAAAAAGGAAAGTCTTAAGCGCACTCTTAAAAACGGATAGGGTGTCTGCCGTCCGAACACAAACTGGAAGCTGATTCCACAAAAGTGGAGCTTGATAAGAAAAGGCTCTGGCTCCCATTGTACTTTTAGAGACTCTAGGAACAACCAACAACCCTGCATTCTTGGAACGCAATGCCCTAGTAGGACAATAGGGTATAATGAGTTCTTTAAGGTAAGATGGCGCCTGCCCATTAAGGGCTTTGTAGGCGAGAAGAAGAATTTTAAATTCTATCCTGTGTTCTATAGGGAGCCAGTGTAAGGCAGCCAGAACAGGAGTAATGTGGTCCCTTTTCCTAACTCTGGTTAGTACACGAGCTGCAGCATTTTGAATCAGCTGAAGCGACTTGACTGACTTCTTGGTACACCCTGATAATAAGGAGTTACAATAATCCAGCCTTGAAGTAACAAATGCATGGACTAGTTTCTCTGCATCGTTTTGAGGCAAGATATGCCTGATTTTTGCAATGTTACGTAGATGGAAGTAGGCGGTCCTTGAAATTGATTTTATGTGGGCGTTAAAGGATAAATCCTGATCAAATATAACACCAAGATTCCTTACAGTCTCACTGGAGGCCAAATTAATGCCATCCATAGTTAATATATCTTTAGATAATTTGTTTCGTAGATTCTTCGGGCCAAGTACAATAACTTCAGTTTTGGTCGTGTTTAACATCAAAAAATTTAAGGTCATCCACGTTTTTAAGTCCTTGAGGCAGTCTTGAATTTTATTTAGATGATTAATTTCATCAGGCTTGATTGATAAATATAGTTGAGTATCATCCGCATAACAATGAAAGTTTACAGAATGATTCCTTATAATATTGCCTAACGGAAGCATATATAGGGTGAACAAAATAGGTCCAAGCACTGAGCCCTGTGGCACTCCATGGCTAACTTTGGTTTGCATGGAAGATTCATCGTTGACACGTACAAACTGAGAGCGTTCAGATAGATAAGACCTAAACCAGCCTAAAGCAGTTCCCTGTATGCCAACTAAGTGCTCTAGTCTTTGCAATAGGATATCATGGTCGATAGTATCAAATGCAGCACTAAGATCGAGTAAGACAAGAATAGAGACAAGTCCCTTGTCAGAGGCTATTAGAATGTCATTTGTGACTTTAACCAGAGCTGTCTCTGTGCTATGTTGTGTTCTAAAGCCAGACTGAAAATCTTCAAATAAATCATAGTTTCTTAAGTAATCACACAGCTGTTTTGCGACTGCTTTCTCAAGAATTTTTGAGAGGAACGGAAGATTAGAAATAGGTCTATAGTTGGCTAAAACCTCTGGATCGAGGTTGTGCTTTTTAAGAAGCGGTTTTATCACTGCTACTTTGAATGATTTTGGAACATAGCCTGATAATAAAGACATATTCATAATATTTAATAAAGAAGTGCTAATTAATGGAAAAACTTCTTTT
This sequence comes from Notothenia rossii, assembly GCF_949606895.1. Lineage (NCBI taxonomy): Eukaryota > Metazoa > Chordata > Actinopteri > Perciformes > Nototheniidae > Notothenia > Notothenia rossii. The sequence continues at coordinate 21,722,144 of NC_136904.1, forward strand.
AACAGCTTAGTTGGAATCGGGTCTAAGATACACGTTGATGGTTTAGAAGAGAGAATCATTGAATTTAATTGTGCAAGGTTTATGGCTGAAAAGCATTCTAGTTTACTATCTAGTGTAATATTATTAGAACTTACGTTTCCGGGAGCTGTTGATAACACTATACTGGTCAAAGGCAAGAGGTCATTGATTTTGTTTCTAAGAGTAACAATTTTATCGTTAAAAAAGCACATAAAATCATTACTACTGAGTGCTATGGGAATAGAAGGCTCAGTCGAGCTGTGGCTCTCTGTCAGCCTGGCTACAGTGCTGAAAAGAAATCTTGCATTATTCTTATTCTCATCTATTAATGAAGAGTAGTATGCTGCTCTCGCTTTACGCAGTGCTTTCTTATATTCATTGAGAGTAATATGCCAAATTAAACGAGATTCTTCAAGTTTAGTGGAACGCCATATCCTTTCAAGTTGTCTCGACTTTTGCTTTATTTTGCGGGTTTCGGCATTATGCCATGGAGCTAATCTATGTTGTTTTATTTTCTTCTTTTTCAAAGGAGCAACAGAGTCTAATTTTATTCGCAGCGCATCTGTAGCACTATCAACAACATGATCAATTTGGGGTGGTGTACATTTTGTATAAGTTTCCTCCCCTACATGCAGACATGCTATCGAGTTAAGTATTGGTGGAATCTCTTCCTTAAATTTGGCTATAGCACTAACAGATAGGTTTCTGCTGCAGGAGCTTTTGGCTAATGCTTTGTAGTCTAGTAACAGTACTTCAAAAGTTACTAAGAAATGGTCGGATAAAGCAGGATTATGCGGTTCGACTAATAGTTGCTCAATTTCAATACCATAAGTCAGAACAAGGTCAAGAGTGTGATTATAGCAGTGGGTTGGTTTATTTACACTCTGACAGAAACCAACAGAATCTAATATAGAGTTAAATGCAACAGTAAGGCTATTTTTATCATCGTCAACATGAATATTAAAGTCACCTACGATAATTACTTTATCTGTTTTAAGTACCAAAGCTGATAAAAACTCAGAGAATTCTGATAAGAATTCTGAATAAGGACCTGGTGCACGGTACACTGTAACAAATAAGATTGGCTGCAAAGTTTTCCAGGTCGGATGCGTAAGACTGAAAATGAGGCTTTCAAAGGAGGTATAATTTAATTTTTGTTTAGTATTGATAAGTAAACTTGAGTCAAAGATTGCTGCAACTCCACCTCCTCGGCCCGTGCCTCGGGCAATATGAGTATTGATATGGCTGGGTGGAGTGGCCTCATTTATGCTGACATATTCTTCATGTCTCAACCAAGTTTCAGTGAGACAGCATATATCAATATTATAATCTGATATTAAATCATTTACCAGTATTGCTTTAGATGCTAGAGATCTTATGTTTAAGAGACCACATTTAATCTTCCTGTCTTGTTGCACTGTAGTAGTTGTTACATTTACTTTTATTAGGTTATTATGTATGACACCTCTATTAGGTTTTACCTTAAATTGTCCTTGGGCAGACACACACACCGTTAATATTGGGTATTTTATTGGGGTCGGGATTCCTATGGATGACTGCCTAGGAGAGAGCGCAGAGAAGCGTGTAAGACTGCGACTCTGCCTCCTGGTCTCAACTCCAGTTTGTCATGGATTAAGTCCACAGAGCCCTGAAATGTTTGCCGAAATGAGATTTGCACCTTCCAAAGTAGGATGAATGCCGTCTCTCTTAATCAGACCAGGTTTTCCCCAGAAGGCTGTCCAATTATTCACGAAGCCCACATTGTTTGCTGGGCACCACCAAGACAACCAGCGCTGAAATGATGACATGCGGCTATACATGTCATCATTGATCAGATTGGGGAGGGGACCAGAGAAGATTACGGTGTCCGACATTGTTTTAGCATAACTACACACCGACGCCACATTAAGTTTGGTGCATTCTGATTGGCGTAAACGAACATCATTACCACCGACGTGAATAACAATCCTACTGTATTTACGTTTATTTTTAGCCAGCAGTTTAAGATGCGCCTCAACGTCGCCCGCTCTGGCCCCCGGAATGCATGTGACTGTGGAGGCATCGGTCTCTAAATTCACGTGTCTCATAATAGAGCTACCAATAACCAGAGTTGGCTTCTCAACGGGTGTCTCGCTGAGTGGGGAATATCTGTTAGATACGTGAACGGGTTGGTGGGGACCTGCGGGTTTCGCGTTATGCCCCTTCTGAACAGTCACCCATTCTCCCTGCTGCTCGGGAGTTGCCGGGGGACGGCTAAGAGGAGCTACCTTTTGCCGGTCCGCACCGGCTAACATGGGCTTTACTGTAGCTGAGTTATTTTCTAAGATGCGGAGCCGGGCTTCTATGGCTATGATTCCCGCCTCCAACCTAACAACTATACTACATTTAACACATGTATCGGTACCAGTAAAGGAGGTAGGGGAGTAACCAAACATGAGACAGTTAGAGCAGGAAATAGCACCCGAGGGTGGGGAAAGAGCCATGGCTAGCTATCAAGCTAAAGTAGCTACCGTTAGCAAACCCGAAAAGAGTGTAGGCAACTGTGGAGTTACAGTCGCTAAGAGAAGGAGAGTTTGTGAGTGCTTAAGCTGTAGTAACGTGTGATTACAACGTCAGGCAGTTGCCGTGATCAAGAGTTTTAAAACGATCGATTAAGTTAAGATAACAAGCTATCAGCAACAGAACAGGCACACGGGATACCCGGAGATGACAACAACAACCGGAAGTTACAACATGCTTACCGCAATAGTGGTCCGTGTAGAAACCAGTTCTAGTTCCCAGTTGAGGGTCACTGCCCTAAAGGGACATGAAAAAAAAAAGAGAGAGAGAAAGGAGGAAGTGGAGCACACAGGAGACAACCGTTTCTTTGCAGACTGTTATGTTTACGTGGGGAAATGACAGTGCACACATTTTTTGAGATATATTTCGAACTCAGACTTAATTTTATGGACATTTTGGCCAGGGGTGTAGAGCTATTTGTTTAAGCACCGGATTGGCCAAACAGGAGAGTCTGTAAACCAGTCTGCTTTGATTTAAAGCCCCCCCCCCCCCCCCTCAAATAATGTATGCACTGTCATTTCCCCACGTAAACATAACAGTCTGCAATGAAATGGTTGACTCCTCCTGGGTGCTCCACTTCCTCCTTGGCGCAGCGGTAACTTTCTCCCAAAAAAAAAAAATATGTTTTTTTTTTCTCTCTTTTTTAATTTTTTTTTCCATGTCCTTTTAGGGGCTCCGCACTTCTGGGGATAGTGGTACACTACTTACACATTTAATTTTAAACAGAAATTATTTTGGCTTCCTTCGCTAAATTCACTTTTTTCTTGGCTGTTTGAAAATGCATAAAGTCCCCTCTACAGCCATGCCAAATTTGGTCTTCTATAAAACAATTATTTGTATTTGATTTATGTGGAGGTATATTCTGTAACAAAAATATCAACTGTATAACTATAACTTATACATTCTGATAAGTATTTGTATGTTTCATTGTAGTGTCCCATTGTTCTAGTACTAGGTGTTTTCCCAGATCACTTTGGATCACAATAACTTGAAGAGAGATACAAGACATGTTTCACTCAGCATCCACACGGCGGCGTGCGTTGAAGCTTGCCGTTGGGTGTGTCTGAAACTCGACCAACAACCAATCACATGAATCTCCCGCCCCGGACACACAAACACGCGGTTTGATTGGCTAGAGCTAAGCTTCAAAAGTTGAACATTGCTCAACTTTTGAAGTGAAGCGACGAAACACAATGCAGTTCGGCAAAGTGTGACGTCACCCCATTCAAAGTGAATGGGCAGAAGCGTTGACGCACGCCGCCGTGTGGACGGGCCGTTTGTGTGATATACTGCAGTAAAGCCAAATCCTTAATCTTCACCCTCATTTTTTATTAGAGAGATCATTTTAAACAAAACCAATCAGCGATTTTTTTTTTTTTTTTAAATCAGTCGTCTGAGGAGCTTTGCAATAAGCCAGTACCTATACTTAGAATTGGAAACAGCATCGTGCTTAATAGCATTTTGTCGTTAAAATAACAGTATAGTGCACAGAGCAAAAACAAGCTCTCCTGGTTGTTCGTAATTCAGGGAAGGTGAAGGGGAGTCACAGAAACAACTTAAGCTATTTGATAGTGCTGTAAAGCTGCTGATCGTTAAGTTGATGGATTCAAAGATTGCGGAAGGGATAACTTTACAGAGTTGTAAAATCCTGCCTCTTAAACTGGTGTGCAACGTTTCAGTGGCAAATCGTTCAAACTGTGGATCTTTTACTCAAACGTGATTGCATTTAATCTTCTCAAAGGTAGGCTACCTTTGTTTTTTGTTTAATGGAGGGCTGTTTAAGGTCTGAGTGCCCAGTGAGAGAAATACATGTGACCATAAATCTGTACACTTTTTTTCTCCAAGTTAATGAGTCATGATTGTGTTTTTGTCACATCATTAGACTGAACACCAATGAATGCATTTATTTGTTTCTGTTTTAGATATGGTTTCAGTGTGGTTCATTCTTATAATGAACTATCCTCTGTAGTCAAAGCCTAATCAATGGATTTGATTCTACTTGCTTGTATTTTCTTTCTTACAGTATATGATGCATTTTGGTCACAGTTTTACAAATATTCCACACTTATACACTAAACACTTCACAGTATTACTACTTTTTTGCTATAGTACTGTACCTTATTTTCTTTATGCCACATAGACCTGCATCTCTCCAGATGTCACAATATATTTTAGAGGACTTAAGGGAGCTGCATTTTGTCTAAATACATTTAATATCATGAGTGTGTGGGTGTGTGTTTTCTCTGGTCATGGACAATATGCCATAACAAATTATAGGACTGGTAAAATTATGTATTGTTGGTCTGAGGGAATTATTTATATTAAGTATTAATTACTGCTAAGCCTCTGTACAAGCCACAGGCCGTGAAAAGGTGAATACCATCCCGTGACCGTGATGAATTCACCTTTGCAAAGGAATCAAGGACGGACTAAAACATTTGAACTAAATGAACATGCTGTTTTGTTACCTAAAGGCGTCCTCAGAAATGAACATAGAGATTTGCACTTACAATGAAATCGTTCTAATTTCGAACTAACAATTAAGAGTTCTACATGGGCTGTTGCTGGCTTACGTGCAGAGGAGGGTTTGTTTTTATCTCCAGCATGTGGGTGACTTCTCTGTGCTCACTGAGAATACCATGATTCAGTTACAAAATATAAAAACAAGCAGTGTGAGAGTGAACACTTGAAATGGTGCACGAGAGCATACTAACCCTTGTAAACTGTGCATGCATGCTCTGGGGTTGATTTGTGTAAGCAAGCAGCATTTGAGATTTTGAGAGGTGGGTAAACAGCGCATAAATGCATTTACCCTCCAGTAAAGTCGTAGCTGTAGTGGTTAGTGGGTGAGTTATCTTCTGCTGTCACCTCTCCCTCTCTGTACTTTTCTGTCTGACTTTATTATAAGGAAATATGCATTAGTTTGGAATCATTATAAATTGGAAAATGTCTTCCAGTGCACAGGCCCCGTATTTCATTAAAGCCAATGATGCCTATGAGCCTGCACAGCAAATCCTAAAATGAGGCAGAAGTAAATCCATGCAGCTCACCAAGTAACATAAATTGAACAGTGCTACCAGAATATTGAAAGTGTACCGAAATGTGCATCAATAACTTGCCAATTCCATTATGCAAAGGCCTTAGGCTTGGGCTTTGCAACCAACACATCCTTCAGTTAAGCATTGGTTCTTCTTTGTATGTGTCCAGAAATGTGATATTTGTATATGAGGTGCACACAGCAGGGGATATTTGCCAAATATCATGGCAACCCATTTAATAGTTGTCCTGATATTTGACCAAAAAGCACAAATGTTAACGGGATGGGGACTTTAGTAGCTCGGAGATGGCCAGTCCAGTGCCTTGCATGGCAGTGTTTTGCCATTGGTGAATATGTGTATTTTTGTGAATGGCACAATGTAAAAAGCTTTGATTAACAGCTTCTTCTTCATCCTGAAAAATGTAATCCATTTGTTTCAGTTGCATTTTTGTTAATTTAAGTTGTGCATGTTTTGTATTGTAAGGAGTCTGTAATTCAAATCCACGTTCAAATACAATTTAATAGCATTTACCATAGTAGGACCTTCTGCAGGAGACAAATATATATATGTTTGATATCCTCAGCAACATTATTCGAAATGTCATTTGAAATCAATGAGCTACATAACTGCTGGCTGCTGGAACTGCTACCTTCGCGACCCGACCACGGATAAGCGGGAGAAGATGGATGGATGGATGGAGCTACATAGCCCTTATAATTCATTTTAGACACATGGCAGTAATATCTGTTTACTTGATAGCGCTTATTGATTTTCTGAAAAAAAGAAATAAAAAAGCAAGAGAATAAATCAAGGCCTATGAAATGGCTTTTGGATATGAAACACCATGATCCGACTTCATTACAGTAAAAGGAGAGTTGAAGCTAAAGCAGGCGGATGGATTTTGGCTTTAGTTGATAGCTATTTTGGAAACTTCATTATATAAAATGTGTTGTAGTCTTGACCTTAGTGAGACAAGCAGGGCCATGAGGAAAATATGAAAACCCCATCACCCTGCTGCCGTCTGTGGATGTCATTCAAGTCAAACATTCTGCGGAAAGTCTTAAACCTCACAACCGTCACTAGAGAGCAGCCCAACAGAGCTGCTATCAGCCCAACAGAGCTGCTATCACATTAATCTCACATTAAAGACAGAACAACACACGTGGTAAAGGCTATACTCTAGATGTAGGACACATTTAACAAACGATGGTTAGAAATCCTGTGTGGGGTTGTTATTTATTTATATATAGAAAATTACTACTTTAAATACTTATACTCATAAATCATAATAAAAGGTGACGTACTGACCTATCAGCAGCTTTCGAGAGTTAACATGAATGGCCTTGGTAGTCCTTGAGAGGACAATATATATATATATATATAAGTGTTTTATTTCAGTAAATGTTCATGAACTAATGCAGTTTTCTGACTGTGAAATTGTCATTCTGACACCGTGAGATAAAGCATCACTCAGCTTTGTGCAAACATACATTTCCACCCTGAGACCACACCAAGCCTTTATACAACGACATTTGAATGCTAACAAGTTAATCGGGAATTCAGCCTGCAGCACCATCCCATCGCTTATTTCTAACTCTTCAAAACACAAAAAAAGAAGATCTCTGTGGTCGGGAAGTGTGAAACTCTTGCTGGTCCTGAAGTCATTCCACATTCATGAGTAAGTCTGTGCTGATGAAACCCATGAACCTCTTTCTTTAAAGAGCAACAATAAATATTTAAGTGGGTTTAAAAGCTCACAACTCTGTTATTCACAGATGTGCATCACACAAGTTTAACAACACCAAAATAGATACAGATTTCTCGAACTGGTCTAGCTTCTATGTTGGAATACACAAGAGTAAAAAGTAAATGTTTAAGTGATGCTCCTTAAATGGTCTTCAGGATGCGATTGATATTTGAAATACTCACGCACATTTATTCAATTTGATTATATTATATATTTGATTATATTATGACCTACATCCTCATAGAGCATCATGCCTGTTTAAACCCAGATCAACTGTATTGCCTGTTAACTTGTGAGCATTTAGTGCACTGAATGCATCATTTTGAACTCTTAATGACTACCAAGTGAATCACATATTTCCCATGCGACACTCTCGTAGAAATCATCATGGATAGCTATATTAACGTGGCTGAGCATTATTTACATATAATAACGTGATCATCTGTGTGGGCAGAGGACTCAGTGATGGAGGTAGAATGATGCTACTACAGTCAGAATAGCAAAAAATAGTAAAATGCGTGTGCTAAATGAAATGAGGCAAGGATGAAATGATAAGCAATTATATTGTATTAGTGTAAGCTCTTTCTCTGTTAGGGTACCTTTGCAGAATAAAACTTCTATTGCTAACTGACTTCTAAAACCAATGCAACCAATTAATAGCTAATAAGACTCTTCTGAACCAGATTGGCAATGAATATGATTGCATTTAGATGAAGCAAAAGGTGGCATGATTGTGTGAAAGGTTCAGTGTTATTGGAAGACAAATATAGTGTTGAGTGTCATGGCTCTTTGCACCAGGAAGCATCAGAGTTCAGAGAAATGAGCAGGCTGATCACAGTGGAAGCAGAGAGCCATTATAAAGCCATTTGGTAGACAACTCCCTGCACAGCAGCAAGGTAATGAACAAGGCTCAGCTGAAGAGCTCACTCTCTGAGGACTGCTACACAACCTCCATTGAGACAGGTGGAAAAACAAAGGATTAGCTAACATTCAGCTTTATTATAGGATGCAAAGTGGAAAAGCTGCATCTCCTTTACGACAGCAACATGTCCAAGCTAAGCCACAACATAGATTGTTGTAAGTTAAGTACAATATGTCTCTGTGTTAAGGCCCTTAAAATAACCTTATTTCATAAAAGAAGCCAATGTTGACAGGATGTGAATTTCAGTTTTTTAGGTCAAATTTTGTATACAGTCGGCCTTTAACCCTAATCAATTTTTTGTCTTTTGTAAGGTCACACTATTTTTCTCTTTCCAAATAAAAATACTTACTATTCAGAAATGCTTTTAGGGAGGTTAACAAGTTGATCCTTGAACATCAGTGGCCGGGTTAAAAAAAACGTTGGTGTGATTATGAAATGAAAAGAGTGTCCAAGCGACAAAATCACAGCAACAGTTCTGCCAATTTTTTCTTCTAAACACATATGTTTATAACTGTTTCTTTAATTCCCTTTTCTTATTCTCTTGACTCACTGTGAAGTCAGTTCTTAAGCAATTTCAAAACTTGACTAAAGTGTATTACCTTCTTATCCTCATAAAAAAGTATAGCGTATACTTAAAGATGTGACCACAAACCTGGTAGCAGACATGTACTTCATAATAATAATACCTTTCATTTATATAGCACACTTAAAAAAACAACGTCATCTCAAGGTGCTTCACAATGCTACAAAGAGAAAATAATAAAACAAATCAAATAAAAAGTTATCCAAGGACTATATTGAATACAATATGGTAATATAAAAAAAAGGTTAGAATAAAATACTTTTCTACCCAGGTAATAAAGCCATAAACCAAACACATCTTTGTTTCGCCAGCCCAACTTCCCTTGAACCTGTTCTAATATGTTCCCCCAGCGCTGTTGGTGTGAACTACATCTGTGTAAGATGGGCTTTGTGTCTCCCCCCTCATCCCATTGCCAGCTGTTTCAAAGCTTACAGCAACCATTAAAGTTAATTTCCCTCATTTACATTTCAATCTTTTAACCAACACTGGTTTCACTTTTGTCAGACATAGAAGAATAGAATTGGGAAGGATGAAACCCTCTTTTAATGGTCACACATGCAGAGCACACAGCACACACAGTGACATGTGGCCTCTGCATTTAACCCATCCTAGTACCAGGAGTCTAGTACTAGGAGCAGTGGTGGCATGATGCTTCCTCTTTGGGGTTTCTCTGTCTCAAAATGAGGCAAATGTGGTGGAACACAAATACATTGAATTCCTTAATTAAGACGTTTTATGATTCTGGAGAAAATCTTTTTGATAATTTATCTCGACATCCAAAAAATAAAGCCCTCTTTCTGTGTTCCTTCAGAATGTTAGTGTGAAGCAGATTTACTATCGCTGCTAGACGATTTACTTCAATTCATGGCCTTTCCACATCCTGGCTGAAATAGTGTTGTGGGGCTCAGTCTGAGACACTTTGATTCCCATATGCATAGGCAGGGCTGTGTATGAACACCCACACAACACAACTGTGAGGAGATATTCGCTGAACCTGCATGCTAATGAATAAACTCTTTAAAACAATATGCAGGCATAAATATGTTAAGGAAGACTATTTTCCTTGAGTTTTTTTCAGTATGTTGCTAAAACATTGAAATAGCAAAAAGATAAGAAATGTTGTGAGAAGTTTTCAATAATCAGGGCTTTGGATACCTTTTTTTGCCATCAATCTTTAGTAACTTTTTGTAACTTTGCATTTCCATTTGATTTAATCTAACCCTAATTAATCTGATCAACTCTATGAAAACTGCAGTTTAAAAGTAGGGGCTTTGCTTATCCATAAAACAATACAAGGTATTTTTTTATTTTATAATGAAGTATAGTGTCTATTCAATGCCTATCACTTTTTATTATTAAATGTATATGCTTTGTTGGTCGGCAACTATATCCCTGAAATAGACATCCATAACACTTTGTTGCGTGAAATTAAAATCTTTGATTTGACGTAAATGGTACTATTAACGTAATGGTACTATTAACTATATCAGTAGGTATACAACGATAGGTTGCTTTGTATAAAATGTGTGCGTGCGTTCACGTATCGTAAATATGAAATTAGCTGTTAAACCTAATGCATTTTTATGATGGTAAAATCCCTTCCAGTGCACAATATACTGTTAATGATTGCATGCATTGGGTGATTGTGGGGAGGTCCATTTTCACTGGGACATAATCCATGCAATTAAAAAGAAATGAGAAAATAAAATCGATGCAGATCACTTACACTGTGGTGACAAAAGAGTCAACAGGGGACAACACAGTCCTAAATCTTAATTAGCAAGAATATTGATGCTGCAGCACAAAGGGTAATCCAATGTAGGAGCACAATATGCTTACATTAAGTTACCAAACATGTACCACAGGTCTGGATTCAGAAGTAAACAGGAAGAAACGTTACACTGTGTTAAAATCTAATCTGAAGTTGAGTATTAAGTCTGCCTGAAGTTATAATTGAAAATAAAATGGTAACTGAAGGTGAAGAGGTACTCCCAGCCAGAACTCGTTCTTTTCCACATGCCCCCAAGTGCTTGACTTGTAATAGAAAAACTCAGAGTTGGAATCGGTCTAAGCAATCTGGGCTGGCCTGACCCATCACAGCATGAGGAATGTTCTGGTTAAGGCTTGAATCCTTTGTTGCAGTTTAGGTTTAAAGACTTAGTTCAGTATCCTGTTATGGTCTGTCAGGAGGGCCGTTACTAAGACGATAGTGTGACCAGTTGGGAAGAATCACTCAGACTGGGCTTCTTCCTTCTTCTATCTACTCAAATGTGTTTACAACGAGAGATCTTGTAAAATAAAGCTGTGAGCTGAATTAATCAGTGCAGGATTACGTTTTTTTTTTACAATTCTATAATGAGTTTAATTGTCTCTGTGCCATACAACCTGCCGCAAGGTGCAATAAAGGGGTTATAAATGAATCAATTTCTTCATCAATTTTCATTAGTACACCCCTTATAACAGACACACTGCAATGAAAGGGATTTTAAAGTGCATTAACTTTTGCCTTTACCTTTGCATCTACCATTTTGTATTTGTATTGCAATATTTAATAAAACAAACAAAAAGGATGTGTGTCAAAGCTGTTTATGTAAAAAAAGGACTATATGTCATCAGATGTTAAGTACTCCCAAATAATAATATCAGTACTGAAAAAAATAAATCCAACCAGTTAGGCTATATAATATTAGATAGTTTACTAAGTTCAGTGGTCTGAACTAACTTCATTCGGGTACCCTTACAATGTAATTCCAAACATAATAGTTGAATCCTTATTCAGCCAACACAAAGTATGGGCTAGGGCTGATATAAATTAAAATTGCCAATATATTCCGTATACCAAACGTTCTTACTGAGTTTATACAATGTTCCAACAATGATCTCTTAATTTACCGTTAAGTGTATGTGAAAATGGCTGGCTCTACATTCTGTTTTTTCCAGAGTCTGTCTTTGCTGGCTGGCCTCTTGTGATACTGGCTGTCTACACAGTTTACCAAGTAGTAACAAAGAATTCAGACCCATCCTCTGACTTTGTTTCAACACTTAACCAGCCAGCCGCTTAGCAATGACCTCACTCATTTTTCAGGGGCTGACCAATACATCAGGAAAATAAACTAAAAACCCTCACCTAAAAAAATTGGCAGCAATGTACAGAATATTCCTGTAATCACCAAACTCTAATATGGACTCATTACCCAAATTCATTTGCTATACAAGGAAGCTTTAAATATATATAGTGCTGACGGTCAGGAAATTATTAATGTACACAGAGTAGTAACATGCCTAAATTAGATTTGAGTTGTCAATTCCAGCATGTCTGCTCACACAATATTCAGCTCCTTTCTAATTATTATTTCTAAGAGAACATCAAAACTATTTTCAAACCACCATTCTGTCGCTGGACGGATTATTTATAAACATTTTCTCTTTTACTAAATTGATTTATTCTACTGTTTGATGACAACTCTGTGAATAGAGAAACTGAACAGCAGTCAGAACAGGTTAAAGTAAAGAGGGCTTTAGAGGGTTTAAGAGGGCCTCCTTTCATGTATTTAAAGGTGCACACTGTGGTGCAGGTTACCCTCAGAATTGATACTGCATGCTTAACACAGACCACAGCAGAATCCCCTCAAAGCCTTGTCTGTGAGTATGATATGCCTGTAGCAAATGGCTTTACTCTATAGGATTAGACCTCCCAGATTGTCCTCTGTAGTTCTAGTTATCTATGAAGCCTCTTTGCACCAAAACAATACATGTTTAAAAGAAAATACAGCAATATGTAAACATTTCTCGCTTCCTAAATATGAATAACAATCTGAAAATACATTTGATGCTAAAATGTGAAACAGATCCAGCTGTGCTCCAGGCTGCTGCTTGTATGGGGTTAGGGCACAACTAATCCATATGATTGTTCCTAACATCAAAGACGATTCAGTAGAATGAGATAGTTGCAAGGTTAAGCCCCATAGAAGAGGAGATCCAGCAAACTGCAGGTTATTCACCCTGGACTTGTTTGCCTTAAGAAAAGGTGAAGGTAAACAAAAATAAAAGTCAAGCTTAAAAAATGCAGGAATTGACCTTAAGAATTGACTTAAACTAAGTTCCAGTTTTTTAAAGTGGAATTGGATTAAATATAAGTAGAAATAAAGTGTTTTCTTATCTATAGACTACCCTACACTCCACCACATTGTCAGGATTCTTGTGTTGTGTCACGTTTTTAGTTTTGTGTGTCTGGTAGCGGGTGTTTTGGTTTTCTCCTTGTCATGTTTTCCTCCCTGTGTATTGTCTGGTCTTTTTCCCTGTGTTTTTCCCGTCTGTCGTTATTTTCCCTGGTGTGTATACTTTCCTGATTGTTTTCACCTGCCTCCCCTTCTGTGTCTCCTGTGCTCATCAGTGTCAGCCCCGCCCCTGATTATTCCCACCTGTGTCTTGTTACCCTGTGTTTAAATTCCCCAGTCTCCCAGTGTTCAGTGTCAGTTCGTTTTTGTCTATTGCCATGGTCAGTGCTTTGCTCTTGTCTCTTGCCACAGTCAGGTCTATGCTCTTTTGAGTTCTTGATAAGTTTGATCCCCACTATGTGAGCGTTTTCACTTTGTTCTCCATTTTTTGTCATCTCAGCTAGAGATTGATAGAGACCATTTTTTGTTGTTCATTTTTGCTTTTCATGAAAAATGTAAGTATCTTACAAATACTGTACCTCTGTCTCCCGGGTCGTGCAATTGGGTCCTACATCCTAAGTATCTGAGTTCGTAACACACATCTTAACCCTCCTGTTGTCTTCGGGTCAAATCTGATTTACTACTTTCATCAATCATAACTTTTTGTTTGACATTCGATTGCATTAAGGCTTTATGATATCCTTCACAGTAGACATTTGAACATACAATTGCTGATCACCACTTTCATTGCATTTTGGTTGATTTAGTCAACTTTGTAACACCCATGGCATTCCCACACACACGCACAAACTACTCTAGATGTGCCCCCCCCCTTATGTGCCCAATCCCCCCATGTGAATCACACCTAGCACACACAAACACAGACACAGAACAAGTTGACACATTTCCCGCTCTTATGTGCCTTCCCCCCACATGGATCACACCTGGCACATGAAATACACGTTCAGTGTCTATTCTTTGTATATTTACTGCATATAGTATATTAGACTAAGCTCTTCATATCTTAATAAGGATGGGGTCCTGTTCCATGGAGTCCACAATGTTGCACCTCCTTGTTTCTACAGTAGCCCAGAGTGGACAAACAACACTCTCCAAAGAGGGCCTTAGCCTGAGAGCCATCATAGTTTTCTATGACATAAACTCAACTACTGCCTTATTTTTGTCGCTCCTAAAGTAGTGTTATTATAAAGTAGCCTCGGAGAGGTCTTGAAAGATACCAAAGTGTTATCAAGGTTTTGCACTTTGTTTGTCAAGGGAGGGGTAATCGGAGTATTCAGCTGGTTGCAAAATATATATGTTGCTTTAATATAAAATTTAAGTTTGCATATCCTAATATCAAGAAGACATTGCATTCAGAGTGTAGTGAATGCTGTGACACAAACTGAATTAACACATCCCCATATTGTATACAAAACCTCATACATTCTAATGCAGTATTTTAAAGTAGACCTATCATGCTATATTTTAAAAATATATTGTAGGGCCATACCTATATAAAACATGTCTGTGAAGTTTTTTTTTCAAAATACCAAACAGATCATGCATTTTAGCCATGCCTCATTTCGCTCTATTTGCTCTTTTCCAGCCCTGTTTGTGCAAGGGCTGAATCTGTGACGTAGCTTTAATACAAATGAGCTGCAGCTGAGCACGCCCCCCTGCAGGAGAGGGGGAGCGTGCTTTGAGATCAGCTGCTGGGCTCTCAGAAGAGGGGGAGGAAAAGAGAGGCTCCGTCCTCTGTGTATTATTCTTATATTATTATTATATAGAGTCATTATTAATTTGTTTTAAAGCTCAATAAATAACAAAGAAGACCTTTGTCTGGCACTTTTCTAATTTT
>NC_136904.1:21737225-21918915 GCF_949606895.1 Notothenia rossii
TATTTCCGATAGACTGCTTATATTGATTGCCACCGGGTCTCCATAAATATAAATATCCCAACCTGGCGCTGGCATCTTGCACTGGTGAGGTCATTGCCAACCTAATCTGAGCAGTAATTATTGAGGGGTGGAGCCAAGGTATTACGTTTATGATTATCTGCTGTCTGCTGAAACTTTACATTACAAATATGAACAGATTTATGCACAACAGCACTGTCTAAACGTCTGTGAAAATGTTGCAAAGCTACCTGCTGTAGTGAAGCGCCCAGTCTTTTTTTTAATAGACTGTAAATAGATGTTTTTATACAGTTCCAACCAAAATGATAAAGATCTTAATATGGTTTGAAACAGAGAATCAGTTCATGGACAGCTAAAGTCACATCCACTCTGAACGCTCCTACTCTAAAATTCCTCGGCTCAACATTTTTACTCAGAGCCTCTGTCAGTCATGATGTCACACCACGTTTTGGTCCTCATTTATGGGGCTGTCATGCTGTCCTTCTTTATACAATCTAAGCTCTTTCTCACGGAAATGTACTATTTTATTTTATTATTACGTGTATAAAATTTCGCCCCAAAAAAGCTTCAGCTCCAAAGATTGGTTGCAACGCTGATGACACTGAAGTTAATAAATGGATGTCTTTGGCACGCATTATGGTTAAGGATACTCCTAGCCACCCCAAACACCCTCAACACGGGGGCCCAAACAATTTTAGAACATTAAGAAAAAAATGTTGAAGTAACCTTTCATCATTCATCAAGAATTAACATTAATAGGACGTTATATTGATAATGTACTCACTAAACTTACAATTCATTTAACTTTTTTTCTTCCAAAAGTTAATTATCCAAAGCCTCTGTACACCCCCTTCTATTTACATGTAATGGTTTGGTCCTGCCTCCAAACGCGGTGCAGCACCGCCGGCACTTTCTAGCATACCTCATTCACACCAAAGGTGTTTCATGGCCGGTTTGGAGCTGGAGCTATGAAAAGCACCGGGTTTTCCTCTTCACACCGCAGCGGAGCAGCCTCTTAGCTCCGGAATCCGGTTCATTTCGAGCACCAAAAAATTGTCCGGCCAGAGCAAAAGCACCGCATACGTCACGCTTACGTCGAGGCGGGGGCAGGGGCAGGGGCGGGATCAACTCCTGAACAACAACAAAAAGCCTGCGTTTTATCCAATTTGTACACAATGATAGAGAAACTTAACAAGCAGCAGTGTTCCACTGAAGAGACCAGCTACCTACTGGGAATCTGGTCCTCTGAAGAGGCACAGAGGAAGCTGGAGCACAATCGGCCATTGTTGTTGTTGTCGGTGTCAGCTGTGAGGGGTTTCCGCGCGGTTTGGCTTTACCTATTAGGCACGCAAACGGTTACGTCATGACGCAAACGATGAGGCAATGACGCAGCACCAGTCGGACTCTGGGCGGTGTGAAATGAGCCGGAGCTAAACCGAAGAACCGGTTCTGAACCTGAACATTTCTAGCACGGAGCTTGAACCCGAGTTGCGTTGGTGTGAATGAGGTAGCAGAGAGTGAGAATATGTTAGGAGCAGGGATGCTAGTACTTACGTGTGAACCATGTCTCAACGACTCACAAAGTCAGGCTTTGAAAAGAGAAAAGAAAGGAGAGAAAGACAAGAGAGAGGGACTAAAGGGCGACAGTATGTCACCCAGTTTTTCAAAGAAAAGGATGGTGTGGTCTATGAGTGGTGGAAATGTGTCTGTTAGCTAAGCGTAGTCCACTGTAAATAATAATTGTGTGTTTTTTTTCTAACAAGTAACATGTAAGGTAAAAAATGAGTCGTTTGGGTTCTGGAGGTGTGGTTACAGCAATTGTGCTTCGTTGGCGGGGCCTGGGCCTGGTGGTGGGGCCCAATGTGATATATTTTCATGGGGCCCACCACCCTGGCGTTTATGGCCAGAGGGCAGCACCTATAAACACATTTACTACCCAATAGCATTGTGAGGCTGAACAAAAGGAAATTTTGACAATGTAAATGTAGTCTTTTAAAAAAACAAAAATATTTACTGACTTTTTTAGGATAGCTTAAAGTAATGTTGTAAAATTACACCGGGGGCCTTACAGGTTTATGGGCTATTGTTTATTGTTATTTACTTTAAATGTTTTATTATTAACCTATCATTTAATTTAAAAACTCTTATTTAAATGATGTGTGTGTGTCTCTGTATTCCTGATGATACACGGAGAGAATGAACTCATAGTGCTGCTGATCACCATAAGCTAAACAGTCTGTATATTGCATTACATTTGTATAATGTAAGCTTCGTTGATACTTTGCCTGCGGGAATACGAAAAAAATTGTTAGATATACTGAATATTATCTGATCTATTCCACCACTTAATGCCAAATAATGTAGAGGTGTGTTATAGGTGCCTTAAATAACCCCTTATTTTCTAGTGAGATGTATTTTTATGTTCATATAATAGTGATTTCAATGCCACCCCAAAATGATCACTGGTTCCATCCTGGCCACCCCACTGAAAATGTCCTGGCTCCGCCACTGCTAATTATTCCGATGTCCTAATATACTCTAAGATGTTTTATAGGAGCATCATTTGTTTGTGAGCCAAACTCCTCTGATGATCTATGCTAATGCAGATTCTCCTGGTTAATAAAAAGTGTCTTGCCATAATAATTAATGTGCTTTTTGTTATGCAGATTTCTGTGTGAAATATGTGTTAGGTAGGTGAAGCCCTCCAGATAGATGTGTGTTGTTGTGATAGCATCACAATAAAAAACAAGATTTTTTTTTTATTTGTTGGTTATTATTAGCTGTAAAATAACTACACTATGAAGTTATACCTTCAATTGTAATGACATTTTTATAACTGAAGCAGGGACATTTTTCTGGGAAATCATTTTTATGGACGTATCAGTTAAGAAATATAGGTTCTCTGGTAATCAACAGAAATGGTTCATATTGCTTTAGGGATTGTTTTGGAGAAAAAATGCTCACCGACTATACTTTCTGCACTTTTGCATTGCAGAGGGAGGACAATGGCCTGATACTAACCCATCCTCTCCTACTACAACAGCATTGGCGGTTGAGTGATGGCAAAGGCTGATGGGCATGAGTCCATAAAGCTTTATGCAGCCATTGATTATGTGAATGCATTATTATATGGACTGTCCAGGTATTGTCGTGGTGGGGACATAAACTGTGTAAGTGCATGTACAAGTGTCTTTAAGGAGGAGACATGCATTGTGCGCACACACATTTATCCTCACCATCAGTTCTTCATTAGTGATGAGACCAGAGGGACAATGGAGGAACAGTAGGATGGATAGCTGGTCGTTGGAGGAGGCTGGCAAGTCTTTATATGTTTGCTCCATATTATCCTGCTCTGTTTAAAGAATACGGTGATGCTGCAGTGATTTAGGTTTTCTATTAGCCTTGCTGTCAGTACACTACTGAGGTCAGAACTCCCACAAGCCTAGAGGTGTATTAATTATTGAGACTCTACTTTTACTATCTCTTCTTTGTGCCGTTGTACATCAAGAGAGAGAGATACTTTTACACAGTTATCCATTGTACTAATTACAGATCAGTTTAATTAAAAAGAACGCTTTAATTATTCACAGATCAATCCTTTACATTGCTACAGTGTGAAGTCACTAGTTGTTTTATTTGGGAAATGAATAACAAGAAGTAAACCAGAAAAATGAAAGGGCCCAAAACAGGAACATTATCATCTTATTATTATCAATCTGGTACCAAGTGGAATTCACCAAACTAGACAAATGTGTTGTGAATTGCTAACTTTGGCCTGTTGAATAACTCCTTCTCTTAAGGAGATGTGCACATTTGAGAGTTGATTATAAGCAATACTGACCTCCATAAAAACTGCGAGGGTATTCATTTAAAAAATGTGAGCAAAAATGTGCCATCAAGATCTTTACACCGTAGACCTTCAATCCCTAATGTCTGAAAATCAGCTGAAATGGTTGTACTGAAGGACAAGAACATAATAATATAATTATATAGGCTGCTGTTAAACTGAAATAGATTGTTCCTAATAGAGAACTTTGGAGGTTGAAGAAGTTAAAAAAACTACAATCTATAAGTCATTCTCAACTGGCAAACCATACTGTAGAGTGAAAAGAATATTAATATCATCATAACAACAAACTAATATTTAGCCTTGAGTTTGCTTTAGATGCCAATATGATTTAAGCGGATTTCAGCATCATATTTACACCCAAACTATACGGCGAATAAAGTTAAATAATTGTTTTGGGTGGAATGACAGGGCGGACCGGAAAAGGCTGGGCAAGACTGAAGGAGGAGAAAAAGTCGATAAAAGTTTGTATGACAAAGCTGTTTACAGGGAATACTTTTTTGTGCAGCATTGTTTAGAGCCTAGGCCCTAGAGACTGCATCTTTAAGATAGTTCATTGTGATACTTTGATGACAGCCACACTCCATTGGTCAAATATGGATTGTTACTTGGGAGGTTTGAACCACTGATGCTGGAGGGATCTGTTATGTTTCAACAACTTAAGAGCATGCCTTTGCGACCCTTTCACCAAACAACCCGCACCAAAAGCTTAGTTTAAATATAGTCAGGGGGATGGTATCTCATTATTGAATGTTTGCCGTTGATGTATGGCAATACAAATCGGCAAGCAGTGGTATGCAGGTTCCTTTCAGGAGCTTTGGTGTCAGAAGCTACTGCACAAGACAGAGGAAAAAGGTTTGTATATAATCGATATTCCTCCATCAGCCCTAATGGTCATTGTTCTGTATGTATTCTGTGTTGCTATAAAAATCAATAGATTTATACACGGGAAACATGAGGAGAGTAAGTACTGGGTATCCTATCTTTGTGTAAAATAAAAGATGGACAAGATTAATGCGTGTATCAGGTTAAATATTTTGCAAAAATCAATGATGTGCTTGAAATCACTGTTAAAGACACATGCAGAGAAATGAGGATGCCCAGCAAAAACGGGTTGTTTATATTGTCTTTACAAAGTATGAGTGTGGGTCCCAGGAGTATAAAATGCTCCAGTATGTGAAGTTAAATTGGAGTTTTCTAATGGGGCGCTGTCAAGACTAACCCAGCTTGAGCACAGCTTGTTTAAAATCTTTATACGTTCCACCAACAGAAAGGTAGTCATGGCTAATAGACTAACTAATCACATATGTTCTGAACTGTTGCTAAAACTGAATAGATCTGTGTATTGGAAAGAGTTGCTGGCGAAATAGTTATCCAGATGCAAAATCCCATTTTTAAATATTATTTCTATTGACATCATCATTGTTCCGTTTTAGTAGAACAGTAGTTTTATAGATTTTTGTTTTGGAGAAGTAATTGTATTTGGTGGATAGCTCTCAATGCCTGAGCCTCAGCTGCTGATACTATTGAGAATAAAGCAGGGAGACTTGGAAAGAGCTGTAGTAAATTCAGAATGCCAATTTGTTGGAGTTTAAACTAAAACATTGCGTTTTTATGGAATCCATCCAAAATTGACAAACTCATCAGTAAATTTGTCTCTTTGCTGTATTATTTACAATTCTAAATTAAATCCTACTTGCAGTACTTTATCTTGTTACCTTTTGGTTCGATGTTCCTTAGAAGTTAACCTTGATTCCCTTTCTCATAGTCTTGTTTCCTTTTTTATCAAAGGAATTTATAACACACAAGTTTATCTTTTGTTCCTGCTTCTAAAAAATTATGTAAAATACCATCAGGAAATTATTTAATTAGCATTTCCGCGCAGTGGCATCATGTTCATATATGATTATAGTACTACCATCCGTTGATGTTGGTTGTTTCATTTAGTGGTTGTTCTTCTGATGTCGAACGCCTTATCTTCCATTTGTTTCGCTCATGTACTCCTCAATGACCTAATGTTCATGTTATTGTTGATCTAGATTTTACATCTTAAACTCTACGTCTGCGTTTGAAGGGAATGTGCTCCAGCTCCAAAAGAAACCTCACACAGATGGAACAATGGTGTGCAACACAGCATCACGTTGTGAGATCTAGTCTCTGTTCTAGTGAGGTGTTTTCTCCCTTTCTCCTCTTAGCACACATACTGTGCACCTCATTAAAACATAACCATGATTAATAGATGAGAGATTACTCTGGAAGATGTGCAATCCCATGGAAGACCACCAGACCCACAGGTGTAATGGGAAGGTTTACATATGTCATCTTCATTAAGAAAAATGAATATATTTAACTGCAAAGTAATTCCCTGAAAGCCTGAGGCAAAATGCATCATTTGTCAAGGTTACAGAACGCCATCCTCTCGAGAATATTTGTGTGATTGAGGCAGCTTTTAACGGATTTGAAGAATTATACCACACATTTAGCAATAGAATGTATGCCTTCGAAAATCTACTATAGACTTTTATGTATATTGTTTCAGTGCGTCACATATTGTCAGATGAGATTGAGCATTAGTCATTTAAAATGCCTATTTCTACTTAAGCAAACATCAGGTACAAGCATACCCACACAGCTTTTTAGGATCATAACTAAAAACATCTGAGACGGTACCACTTTACAATAAGACTAATAAGCTGGCACAGTGTCCACCCCTGGAGTCCAGTAAGAGGCCCTCTCTGAATCTAATAAGACTTTACGAATAGTTTGTAATTCATTTATTAATTAGGTTGTGAACACTGACCGGTTGCTTGCCAAATAGTGACCCCACATTTACCTGTACTGCTAAGTCTTATATTGGCTACTTAGCTTACTTCTTCTTCTTCATCAGCCAGCATCCTTGGTATCTGTTGCTGACTCAGTTGATTCTCGCTAGGTAGCCAATATAAGGCTTAGTCATCTTGCCAAATAGTGAGCCTGTGCTGATGTATGAAAACTATGTTAGAACTGGTTTATAAGTGGGTCTTAATGATTAATAAAGTGTTTACAACCTAATTAATAACTTAATTATAAACCCTTTATGAGTACTTTATAAGGGTAGCCTTATTGTAAAGTGGTACCAAATGTATTATCTATAAAGCACACTAAAGTGAGCTAATTCTGACTCGTTTAAAGCTGTTGATTAGTTATTTAAAGTGACATGTTCCTCTACATGGTGTTGATGTTCAACCTGTGAAATCCTACATACTGTAGATATTTTGATGTGGGCTGAATTGACCAATTTCTATTATGAATTATCAATTACTATTTGTTCTACAGAGAGTTCCGCTTTCTATGAACCATCAAAAACACAAAGAATAACATGACTGACATCAGTATGAATGCAAATAAATGAATGCATTTGAATGAATACTCCTTAGCTCTTGTGAAGTCCTTCTCATGGTTTTACTGTTATACTGCAGCAAAATAGACTGCAGCTATTATCAGTCCCTCTTTGACATTGCTCGGACCGTTTGTGCTCTTTGTTACAGTATCATGCATTCCAGTGAGCACATGATGAAAAATAATTGGACACCACAGCTTGTAAAGTGCCTAAACTTTATGGAAACAGTTCATCAGTTCCATCTGTTATACTTCTGATGGCTGCTGACCAAAGGGCAGGCAAAGATACATTCATCCCTGTCACACCCTCACCCTCCACACAGCCATAATGACCCAGTATTCCTCTGAGCCCTCTTACACCCGCCCACACACACACACACACACACACACACACACACACACACACACACACACACACACACACACACACACACACACACACACACACACACACACACACACACACACACACACACACACACACACACACACACACACACACACACACACACAGGAACAAAGCTGGGCCCTCCATCACGTCTGCCACCGTGCAGTCCCTGGTTCCTTCTGCTGGCACAGTGTCCACCCCTGGAGTCCAGTAAGAGGCCCTCTCTGAATCAACAATGTCAACAGAAGGCCACAGTGAGCTTACACACTTTCAGAACAATTACTGCGGCAGGAAACTTGAGATGAGTGAGTTACATCATCCCAACTCGAGAGATGCTCGTCTCCCACTGAGGATGATATGAGCGAGCCATGTGTTGCATTTTCTCGAGGCATCTGGTTAAATTAAGCATCCACACTATTGTCTTGTTGAGACATATCTTTTTGTCTTAAGGCATATGGTGTTTATTGTTTGCTATTATAAAAAAGATAGACTTACATTATAAAGACATTATAAAACTGGATTGCTAAATTCTAATTGTAAAAATCCAAAATGCGTGATTTCCCCTGTTAAAGCGAACACATTCAATGTCACATGTGATGCATTGAATAGCTTCAAATGTAATTTAATTATGTGAAATGAGTGACAACACTTAATTAATTTCTGTGTATAAGGGTATACATATTAAAGCTTGTTATTGTCCATAAAGTTTATAGAGTGGAGAAGCTTTAGGCGGTCTGTTTATACAATACATTTGTTTTTAAATTATGAAGACATTAAAGGTCCCATTTCATGGCCATTTCCATTGATCATAATTCCATTGTTGAGGTCTACTAGAATAGATTTATATTGTGCAATTTTACAAAATCACTTTGGTTTCTCATACAGCATCTCTGTAAACTACGTGTATTCACTGAATTTCACTCTCTGCCTTTAACGGCTCGTTGTAGCTCCAATAGCTCCAGCCCCCACCCTTGGTTGTGAATCGCGCTGAGCTCCGTGGAGGTGTGGTTTCCTTGTTTAGCGATCCACAGCGAAACACAGCCAAACTCACCCTGGCCTGAGCACACACAAATTCACAGCCGAAGTAAAAACAATAAGTGTGGCTTGATATTGAGTAAGAAAAAGGTTGATAAACGCTGTGAGAATGGGTCTGCAGAGAGAATTTCGCCTCGATCCCAACTGTCTGTTATCAGCCTGCAGCTAGGGAGGAGAGATCAGCAGAGCTGCATGCACTGAGTATGTTTCTGAGGAAGTCCGTGGATTGGTCAATTTGTACCAATCAGCGGGGGCTTAACGTAACGGCTCCACGGACGTAACGTAACGGCTCCACGGATTGGTCCATTTGGTTCCGGGAAACGCATGACATCATGAGTTACCCGTGACGTATCTCCAACGAGGCGTTTTGGGGAGGTATGTTCTGTGTTAGAGTTTTACTCGCTACAGGTTGTACTTTGAGGGTTTTGACTCTGCAGACCGTTTACATGAAGAAAAACCTTCATAACACACAAGGGGACGGGTAATAACCGGTAAAGCATGAAATGGGAGCTTTAAAACTTATCTTAAAATCCTGTAGCAGTAAGAAAATGTCTTTACTCCTTTGTTCATCTTATTATTCTTATTTTTCCAACACCATGTGTCCCTAATCCTTTGAAGGTAGGGAAATGTTTTTCCTAGTGATGAGCCAAGTGACTCTGTGCCTGTTTTCCATAACATGACCTTTGAAATATAACATGAACCATAGAGTGGAAACAGCAGAGGCACTATCACACAGCAGAAGCCAGGTATTTGATGAGTGCGGCAATCGTTTGAACTGACATCCAGCAACTGAATTATTTTAAACAGACCACAGGTAATATAAACTCAGCTCAGCAGATGACATTGATGGACTGATCACATCCTAATTTGTTTCAAGGTAATTAAACATTACAATATATTGTAAAGTCCAGGGGAAAATAGAAAGCTCATGAAGGACAAAAGGAGGCAAATCGTGTTACAGAATGGTTTAGGCTAGGTTGCAGCTCCACCCTGTGGACGTATTGTGCCTGTGTTATATATATATCTGCCTCACGTGACTCTACCCCAGTTGTATGATTACCTGCTTAATGTGAATACACGGCGTTGAGACACAGCCTGATTTGCCTTGTTTATTAATGCACCTACATCTACAAACATGGTGTCAGAAGCTCAAATAGGACCCAGCTGTGGATTGCATGCTACTGTCCGTCGCTGAGACGGCGTGCATTTATTTGTTTTGGTGAGGTTTAGCAGTTTCAGTTAGCCTGTTAGCATTAGCGTCACGTTGGAACAATGGCATCCAGCATCCCACCTCCGGAGCCTATGAAGATGGCGGGGGACATCCACGGCAACTGGGTGAGCTTTCGAGCAGAATTTGAGGATTATCTGCTTGCGACCGGGCTCAGCGAGAAAGAAAAGCCGGTACAAGCAGCTGCGCTAAGGAGGCTAATGGGGAACGACTGCCGCCATGTTTACAAACACAACCTGGGACTCACCGCGGACCAACAAAAGGATGCGGGTGATATACTGGTGGCACTGGAGCAATACTTCACGCCCGCAAAGAACGTAATCTTTGAGAGGTACGTTTTTGGCAACCTTAAACAAGAGGATGGAGAGCTCTTGGATGCGTTTGCTACCAGGCTGAGGGAAAAGGCTGCCTCTTGTGAATATGGAGCTTTAAAAGATGAACTCATAAGGGACAGGCTTGTTCTCGGGATAACTGACGAGGGTGCTAGACGTCGTTTACTAAGGGAAAAGGACCTTAAATTGGACGAGGCCATTAAAATTTGCCGTGCAGCCGAGGTCATGGACAGCAAGTTAAAAACCATGTCACTGGGCAGCTCTGGACCTGGAGACAGCGTTAATGCCACACAAGGACAGCGATATGGACGGAGGTCTGCCAGCAGGCCATCCGAGTCCACCAACACATCTGCACAACCACAGAGCATGAGAGACGCTGGCGAATGCAAGTACTGTGGCACACGGCACAAGCGTGGGCGGGACCTGTGCCCTGCTTTTGGTAAATCGTGCCGCTCGTGTGGCACTGCTAACCATTTTGCAAAAGTATGCATGAAAAGAGGCCAGCAGGCACGCCAGTTGAATGCTGTGGATGACCCGTTGCCAGGGGAACTGGAGGACAGCGATGAGAGAGACGTGTACACAGCGGAGAGCGTGGGGGCTGTGAACACTCAAGGTAAAAAGTGGTTTGTCAACCTGCCACTGCAAAGTGGGGTTCAGAGGTGCCAGCTCGACTCTGGAGCCACTTGCAATGTGATGAGCATCAAGGACAAGACGAGACTGGCATCTAGAACGCCTCTTCTGAAGAGTCACCAGATTAAAACTATACAACAGTGAGTGGATGAGCTCATTAGGTGTGTACAGCACACAATGCGTCATTAGGGGTAAGACGCACAGACTGGACTTTGAGATCGTGCATACTGGCCAGAGGCCCTTGCTTTCGGGTGAGACATGTGAGAGACTTGGTCTGATACGCTTCACCATTCCTGAGGAGCTGAATAAGGTGGAGCACTGCAGGAAGGGAGACCTGACCAAGGAGTGTCTTGTCAGCACCTACCACGACGTGTTCACCAGCCCTGTTGAGTCTCTGCCTGGTGATATTCACTTTGAGCTGGACAGCACTGTGACACCGGTGCAGTGTGCTCCCAGGAACGTTCCAGTGGCCCTCAAGGCAGCTGTTAAGGCTCAGCTTGATCGATATGAAGAGGAGGGGCACTTGACCACAGTCACTCAACCCACGGACTGGATTAGCAATCTAGTCATAGTAAAAAAGCCAGACAAATTGAGACTATGCATTGACCCGAAGCATCTCAACCGTGCTCTGAAACGGTCCCACTACCTTATGCCCACTTTAGATGACGTGTTGTATAAGCTGCCAAAGGCACGTATATTCACCCTGGTGGATGCACGTGATGCATTCCTGCAGTGCCGCTTGGATGAAGAAAGCAGCCTGATGACAACATTCTGGACACCGTGGGGTAGGAAACGCTGGCTGAAACTTCCTTTCGGTGTGTCAGTTGCCCCGGAGCTGTATCAAAGGAAGCAGCATGAGCTGCTGGCTGGCTTGACAGGGATTGAGCCCATAGCTGATGACATCCTTGTAGTCGGCTGTGGGGACACAGAGGATGAGGCCAATCGCGACCATGACACAAACCTCATCGCTCTGATGGACAGATGCAGGGAAGTAAAGCTGAGACTGGGCCTGAAAAAGCTGCAGTTCCGAGTGAAGGAGGTCCGCTTCCATGGCCACATACTGTCCGCGGAGGGCCTCAAGGCTGACCCTGACAAAGTCAGGGCGGTGCTGGACATGCCAAACCCCACAGACGCAAAAGGGGTCCAGCGGTGTGTCGGATTTGTGAACTATCTGTCCAGATTCATGCCACGCTTGTCAGCGGTATGTGAGCCGCTGAGGAGACTGCTGGACAAGGATGTGATGTGGCACTGGCTGCCCAAACATGATGCCGCCATGAAGGAAATCAAGGCACTGGTCACGGCGGTGCCAGTCCTAAGGTACTATGACGTCCGCAAGCCAGTCACCGTACAGAGCGACTCCAGTCAGGCGGGTCTGGGCTGCTGCTTGCTTCAAGGGGGACAGCCTGTCGCATTCGCCTCCCGGGCATTGACCCAAACAGAGCAAAATTATGCACAGATTGAAAAGGAGTGCCTGAGCATCGTATTCGCCTGCCAACGCTTCCACTACTATCTATATGGGAGGGGTGATGTGACTGCAGAGACCGACCACCGCCCGCTGGTGTCCATCTTCACCAAGCCCCTCCTCAGTGCGCCAAAGCGCCTTCAGAGCATGCTCCTCACACTTCAGAATTACTGCCTTGCGGTGGTATACAAGCCAGGCCCTGAGATGTACATAAGTGACACGCTCAGCAGAGCCACCACCCCGCCACAGAGAACAGACACACTGTACCAACGTGAAATGGTCTGCAGCATGCAGCAGGAGCAGTGTGACACGGCGGCCATTCAGCAGGCAGACTATTTAAATGTCAGCAGCCAACGCCTGGCACAGATTCGGACACACACTGAGGAGGATGTGTGTCTTCAAACACTTAAGTCTGTCGTGCTGGAGGGATGGCCAGGACACAAAGAGGAGACCCCTGTAGCCGTCAGGGACTACTGGGCCGTCAGAGATGAGATAAGTGCACAGGATGGCGTGCTCTTCAGGAGTCAGCGCGTCATCATTCCAAAAGCTATGCGCCCGGAAATGCTGAGACGGATCCACTACAACCACGTGGGGGGCGAGGCGTGCTACAGGCAGGCCCGTGATACACTTTACTGGCCTGGTATGCAAGGGGAAGTCAAGGATTATGTGCAAAAGTGCTCTGTGTGCAATGAGTATGCACACGAACAACAGAAAGAGACTATGATGTCACACCCGCTCCCCACACGTCCCTGGCAGCTAGTAAGCATGGATCTGTACAGCTACGCAGCACAGAACTTCTTGCTCGTGGTGGACCATTATTCTGACTTTTGGGAGATCGACCTGCTCCCTGACCTATCAGCGGACACCACGATCCGTAGATGCAAGGCACAGTTTGCACGCTACGGTGTCCCAGACAGGGCCATTTCTGATGGTGGAGGCCAGTTTGCCGGTGGAGAGTTCCGGGCGTTTGCGAGAGAGTGGGGTTTTGAGCATGTCATGTCCTCACCGAGGCACCCAAAGGCTAATGGCAAAGCGGAGTCAGCAGTGAAAATTGTAAAGAGCCTGTGCAGAAGGGCAGACCGTGCCAAAGAGGACCCCTGGAGGGCCATATTGCATTGGAGAAATACGCCCACTGAGGGTATGCATTGCAGCCCAGCACAGCGGCTTATGTCGCGGAGACTGAGAACCCTTCTCCCTGTGGCCGACCAGCTACTGGTGCCTCAGGTCGTCACGGGTGTTCCTGACAAGCTGAAAGTGAAACATCAAGCAGCAAAGCTGACATATGACAGATCTGCCAAGGATCTGCCGGAGCTGAACGTCGGCCAGCCCATACGGATGAAGCCGCTCCCAGGAGACAGGACGGGCCGATGGAGGAGAGGTGTGTGCCTTCAGCAGTTGGGACTCCGGTCCTATCTGGTCGGTGTGGAGGGGACCACGTATCGGCGCAACAGGGTTGATCTTCGACCAGCAGAGGCGGCCCTTCTCCAGCCGTCAGTTCTCCCAGAATCGGCCCCGGAGCAGCCTGCGAGTGGGGGGAGCGCCAGAGAGGTCGTCTGCGTCCCCGAGGAGTCTCCAAGGCCATCACCCCCGAGGTCGTCGCGGTCTTCCCCGCAGACTGGGGGTACACCATGCCGTGAGTTACAGGGCCGGGCCTTCTCCCGGAGCGGACGGCTGATTAGACCTCCTGACAGACTTGACCTCTAGGACACACACACGCACTCACACACACACACTTGGACTGTGCGCACTCAAACACACATGGACGATAAAGATTTAAAAAAAGAAAAAAAAAAAGGAAGTGGAGAGATTGTAAAACAAATGTGATTGATTGTTCTGAGTTTATTGCTGATGTGTTCTGATCCAGCTATTATTGAAGTGTCTTTGCTAGGTGCACTATTTGTTGTTGAAATCATTTGATTAATGTTCTGTTTAAAGGTCAACCGTTTAATGGCAGTATTGATCCTGTGTTGTTACTTAACAAAAGGAAGGGAGATGTTACAGAATGGTTTAGGCTAGGTTGCAGCTCCACCCTGTGGACGTATTGTGCCTGTGTTATATATATATCTGCCTCACGTGACTCTACCCCAGTTGTATGATTACCTGCTTAATGTGAATACACGGTGTTGAGACACAGCCTGATTTGCCTTGTTTATTAATGCACCTACATCTACAAACAAATCGCTCAGTGAGTCTCAATAAGCTTTGGATGCGACGATAAGTGCCGCCAGTCATACAATCATCTGAAGTAATTTGAAGTTTGTTGATCATTAGCTATTATTATTATTTTACATACATTTTGGGTTTCCCGAGAAGTGACTGGAGACGAGAACCCGCTATGCAAGCACTAAAACTGAGCCAGTGGTGAAGTGTCAAAAAAAGGCTTTATTTTGTCCACGACACTGACTAGGAGATTGACGAAGAGCACGTAGAGGGAAGACGTGGAGTTGGGCTGATCAGGAGGGGAGGCTGGACGTGGCAGGCTGGAGTATGTGGATCTGGAACAGGAAAAACAAGCAGGATTAGGAAATAATTTCCTTTCACAAGGAGCATCAAAAAGTCACTAGGAAAAACACTAGTAGGCCTGGACGATAGTTTACCACTGAAGAATAAGCGAAGAACTGGCGAAGTCTGAGGATGGGAACCAGGGTTTAAGCAGGTGCAGGTGAGTAGTGGCAATCAGTGAGATGAACAACAGCAGCAGAGGTGAGTTGGAGGGAATCGGAATGTAGGTAGCCACGCCCAGCCAGGAAGACAGACACATAGACAAACAGACAAAACAAACACAGACAGGGGAAAAAGAAGGAGGAAGTACTGCAGATCCTCACAATAAATCTACCATGTGATGGCAGCTCAAAGTCAGGTATCGGTATGTTTCTGTTGATTGCATCAATGACTCTCATCAGAAGGTTATTTTTAAGTATTGCACACACAGCTCCACCTCCCTTTCTGCCCTCCAAAATATTATGAATCACATTCTTTCACACAGGACCAACTCTATAAATATAACCAAATTAATTTAAGTATTTCTGAATTTCATTCTGAAATGTTTTTTATTGGGACATTTTAGTCAAGGGAAGGGACATTCAAATAATAAATCATGTTCATATTTGGACATCAAACGGTAGGTTACCACCATCTCTATTTTGCACACAAGGCCTTAAGAAATCAGTTATTTTGAGAATGTAACACTTCTTTAAAGTGAGTCATAAAGTCATTACTAAAACATGTTTAGAGAAACTGCGTTTTCAATTGTTTTCCTGCTCTGGAGATTGAACCAACCTTGTAGACCACAATACACACACCCTAACTTCTGCCACAGATTTTCTTTGGCCAAACGTTTCCCCCGGTGTGCCGTTCATACTCTGATCTGATCTTAAATTAGTTTCTTTCCAGCCCTCTTATTGTTACTCTGCAGTGTGAAGGTTGCATTGCTTCCTTTCTGGAGCTCTAAATTGTTTGCGATATTATGTTACAAATGCTGTACCTCAAACTAAAACCGTTTATTGGGGTTCCCTACTTTACATATTTAGCATTCTCTGGCACAGTTTAATCTTAATTCCCCGCAAGAGAATTTACACAGTTCATGGAATTCATGTGCAGGTGGACATTGACACATTTCGGAGTATTACATTAGCTGTGCCATTTTTTCCACTGGAGGCTCTGAAAGTGTCTTGTATCTCTTCACTGCTCCAGTCCACATGGATATTATCATCAGCGATTCTGCTCCTTAGTGAGAGTCATCTCAGGCATGCTACGAAGGAGCAATGCTGTATGCGTGTGCACACACTGAAATCGGCTACTTCCGCAGCAGCACTCAGCATCAGCACTCGGAAATTCAGCAAAAACACACACACACACACACACACATACACACATACACACACACACACACACACACACACACACACACACACACACACACACACACACACACACACACACACACACACACACACAATACCATATGTACTTACATGCGTCCTTTGATTATGTTTGCACTAGTAGTATGAACATGTTGTATTCATGCAATGTATGTGGAAGAATATGTGTGGAATAATGCGTGTCATTTGAGCACTGCAGTAGATACAAACATTGGAATGGCTCTGTAAGTGCTAACTATAAATGAGCATGGCTCAGACTGAAGTAGGCATGTCAGATATGGTCAGCAGCAGCAGTTGTTTTGGTCACATAAAAATAACTTAACAAATTGATTTCAATTACTTAATAGTCTATATCGGGATATATTAGAGAATATAGGGATGTTGTCAATGTCGCTGGTTCTCATTGGGAAGTTTATTTATTTTCTATAAAAAATTGACTGAAAGCTGCAGATAGCTGCAATTCTCAGTTGTACGACCCTTTTACTTCTACATTGATACGTTTCAATAATTGTGAATATTAAAGCTTATTATGTTTTTGACTTCCAGGCAAAAATCAGCATCACTTTTTTATGTTGGTTTCTTATTTGCCTATATGGGAATTAACAATATGTTTTACACATTGTTGCTGAGATTAAGATATTTAATAATGCCTTTGAAAATAAGTCTTTATAAATGATCAATTGTTAAATCATGTATTGTTTCATTCATAGAAGGAAAAATCTGCCAAAACTGATTATTTAAAGCTAGCATTTACATTAGGAGTCATACAAAACTCCTCAAAGGTCATGCTACGCTACATATAACGTTGCTGTGTGCAATCATTTGAATTCCATTTCTCCGTTAACATTCTTTAACACATTCTTTCTTAAACAGTTCCATTAATAAAATCTAATTTGAAGTCACACTCCATGTCGTCGGTAGAAGCCCTTTGGCTTAATGACAAGCAGAGGTGTGTCAGTGGTGGAGCACTTCAGCAGGCATCTAGTGGCAATGATGCATACACTCCTTTTATAAATGGATCCTCCCTTCATTTTATTCTAGGTCAAGAAGAAGAATTTATAAAAGCTGTTGTGCCCAATATTTTCATCAAATCATTTAAACCCCAGTATTTGGCAGTGTACTGCATTGAGCAGTAAGGTGAGGAAGACACGTTTCTACGGATACTACCTATACTATTTTTCTTCCGATTGAAAAATGAAGGATGGTACATTAGCTGATGTAATTAATTTCTGTTCATGCACCTACATGACTAAGTATTTGCTGGAGCACTTTCCCCGAACCTACCGCAGTGTAAGGTTATTTTCTGCTTCAATGGGGTCCATCAGCTAAGTCATTATTTCCTATTAGCATCATAAGTTTTGATTGATTTCTTGAGTTAATGTGAAAATGAAGCTTCATTACGTCAATTTATGTACCAGGCTTCTGTTATCATGGTAGTCAGTTTTATCACCACTCCTTAAGGTTTCAAACAAATAATGATTTTTGTATTCATTAGTATCTATTTTTTTCTTTGCTTTTTGGTACAATTGGGATCCTTTGTCAAACAGTGATAGTTGAGGTGTTGTTACAGCAAGGAGCTCAAAAGGTACTGTGGCATGTTAAACCGAGTGGGTGTCACACTCCTAGGCTCATGTCACGTTGGTAGTTTTGTATGTTTAGGTTATGTCACGTTCTATGTCTAGGTTTGGGTGTTTTGCTGTTTTCCCTGTCATGTTTTCCTCCTGTTTATTGTCTGGTCCTTTTCCCTGTGTTTTTTCTCCTGTCATTAGTTTCCCTGGTGTGTCTAATTGTCTGATTATGTTCACCTGTGGCCCCTGTGTTTCCTCCCCCCTCCTCACCTGTGTCTTGTTGTGTGATTAGTCTTTTGTGTATTTAAGTTCTGGGTTTTCTGTCTGTCTTTGTCGGTTCGTCTTGCTTATATCATAGCCTTGAAATAAAGGAGTTTTTTCAGTTTATATCTGCATTTGGGTCCTGCTTCCTTCACAATCTGTAACAGTGGGGGAAAAAAACCCATCACACTTCAGAACGGTGTTACTGACATGACAACAACCTGGAGGTAAACAATGTGATTTCCATTTTCTTGCAACACATACAAGGGGCTATGTTTGTCATAAATCATGACTAAAATGACTTTGCCAGATGTTTGCCTGTTTGGCAAACTGTGGAAATGATATGTATTTACTTGTTTTATCTCTGTCACACATCCACCTGTAAGAATAAACACATGGCACAGATGCAATCAATCATAAGCATGGCGGAGAAGTGGCCAAGTACCTACTGGAGGCTAGATGCATAGAAGCCTACAGTGTTTTCATGAAAGTGGCATAATGGCAGAGCATCTTTACTGCTTTATATATATATATACTTTTGGCGTGCCTCATTAATAGAAAAAGTCAGAAAATGCCTATACTATTGCAAGATATGCAGGACTGTATTTGCCACATTCAAGCAAAAACTAAATCTGTTGGCTGTGTAGATGAGATTAATTGAAAGTGTACCAAGCACCTGCTGCAGTGTGTATGCAGTGTATTGATATGTTCATATTGCTGTGCTTTATAACTTGTCAAAGACTCTCAAACCTGCTGCTAAAGGTACGCTTTGATTATGGTGTCCACCACATGATGCTGTTATCCCCTTCTGATATTTGTTGTATTTATAAAATACTATTGAAATCAAGTTTACTTTTCTTAATTATATCTCTATTAGGTCCATGTCTCTTACATTTGAATAGTCACATGAGAAAGGTAACATACATTATGGCAACTAATCAGCAACAGCTAAGAATATTATATAAATATTGCTTTTAGGTCTTTCAACCATTACATCTCACGGATCAAGGAATTATTTATTAACGTTTTTCCGAACAGATTGAGCTGTATCAGCAACACAGTATTTGAAAATACTCTCACAAAGATGCTTGAAAACTCCTTTCCTTTGAAGTCTAAAACCAATACAAAGTGCAGTGTAGTACACACACACACACACACACACACACACACACGCTGGTAGCATATGTGCAGAACACACACTACACCTTGAGCTAAGATCCTCCTCTTTCTGCCCTCAGTTTCGCCTCGACCTCCTTTTCCCCAGCTTTTTGAGAATGCCTTTAAGAAAAATAATATGCCCTTTATAAGTTATTTTAAACAAATCCTAAGAATTGCACTGTATATCTACTCTACACCATTATGACGTTGGTTCACTCCATTTATGAGGGGAAGAGGAGTCACATCCGTCAAAGCAGAGTTTGCTCATTAGTAGGTAGCCCAGCAGATAAAAGGTTTTCATTTAAATGTAAATCAGAAGGGTAACAAATCCATTATTGTCATTTGGGGAAGGACTGCTCTTTTTGCCTTCTGGGCCGTGTCTTTAACTCTTTTTCCCTGCCGGGGTGTTGTACTGCTTCTCATTCTGGCCAGGGAGATACCAGTGTCTTAAAGCTTCTGTGACAACAAATAACAGCTGGACGCTAGTGGACAATGCTGTGAAGTATAAATGATTTGAAATTCATATTTTAATAAGCATCCCTATGGATGGAGGCAGGCGTGTTATTAATCAGTCGTGGCGCAATAGATCTGTTCCCTTTTTTAAAATGTCAGTCTGTGGAATCCATTAGTCTGCTCTGCTGCACTTTGTATTACCATTTTCTTTCAAGTGGGTTCGGAAGCTTCCTGTTTGGGATATCTGCAGTATTAAAAAAAAAACACATTATCTGTGGAGCTGCAACTTATTATTTGTATTATCCAGTATTCGTTGTGTTTTATAATAAATAATTAATTGGGTGCCCAAGGTGATTCTCTGACTCCTTTCTCCTTCGCACATACAGTATCAAAAACTTAAAACGATAGTATGCTAACCCAATAGTGATAGCTTTAGAAACTTAACAAGAACAAAAATGTCTTGTGAATGACTGCTGCGGTGCTACTGTTTACAAGTTAGCTTTTCTTTGTAGTTCTTAAAAAAAAACACGTCTGCAACACCCACATGTTGTTGAATTAATTTAGCTATTAATGCTTTTACACACAAAGTCATCCATGCTCTCATACACAGGCACATTTATATTAAAGTGGGCACATTAATCTATTTAAATTCCCCGACTCTCCCCGTTTGCAGAGCCTCCTAAAGGTAGATGGACTGTGTGTTTTTCTTTGGTTGTTTTAATAGGGTTATTGATCATTCTGGCATCTGCAACATTTCTATAAACCAAATGAAGTCCCTGCACAAACTGTGCTGTGTCAGGGCAGAAATGCATTTAGATTACTTCATTCCACAGAACCTCGTCAGAGATAGCTATCTCCTACATTCACTTTGACATGTAAATATTACATATCCTATAAGAGGCAAAGATGAAACGTTTAGAATTTTTTTTTTTTTCTTAAGTCTTAAGGTGCTGCTGTTTTCTTTCAAGGTTGGCTTGGTCCCCTCGGCGCTAGACAATATATCACACTGCTATTAAAAGTAAAAGATTCTTAATGGGACACCTAACATGAAAATGGTTTAATTATTCACTAAGGAGATGCCGTGCAATACAACTCTATAATAATAATAATAAAAAAGAAAATCTCAACATACCCACGAGGATCATTAAGGTTTCATCTAATGTAGCTTGAATGCACATGTTCATTAGTGTAACGATGTTTAATAAGTGTTTAATAAGTGTTTTATATTTCACACTGTGTAAAAAAGCAAATGTCGTATTATAGTTTTTTCATAGCTGCAGCATGTTCTGCGTACTGAATCATTCAAGGTTGATAAATTGGGCTGTAAAGGACATAACTCAACATTACTGAAACCAAATACACATGATACACCAGAGAAATAATGCACAGTGTTGGCCAACGGCAATAAGTCCCAAGAAACATATGAACATAAACTATGCCACTGAAGGCATTTTTCTTATGTTGAAAGCGCCTAAACCTTTGTTTGAGATGCCAGGTTTAAAGTTAGAAATGTAAGCTTTCCATCTAAGCGTCAGCATTAAAACAAATCTACATTTCTAAAAGATTCGACAAGGCTGCAAAGATGAGTCATCCAAGTTAATTAAAACTGGATCAGTTGTGAGGCACCTGCTGGAGTTCAACACTGAGGCAAGAAACTCCTGTGCTGTGTCCTGCAATACTCCTATGTGTGGTAAATGTCAATGATAAACTGAAGGCTGCATCCTCACAAACACAAGTACCAGCAGTCAATAACTGGGTGTAGATTTAGAAAATGATTTATCACAAACACACACATCCGGTTTCCTCACATTTTACATACAGATTGTAAGCCTCTTCTTTTACTTGAATATGTTGTTTTTTGGTACTGTTTTCATGCGTTCTAATCTCCAAAACACTCTCGGCTTGATTTGCATATTACAATTAAATTCCTTTCAAGGTGAAATGCCCCTGGCCCCCATTGCGAAGTGAGAAAACCAGATGTATTTGTTAATTAAATGTACAGTAAAACACCAGTATCTTAAAAATCGACCGGTTCAGCAGCAGACTAAATCAAATCCATTTAACAGTCGGCTAAAGTCAATAATATAGAGTCAGTGTGCATTGAAAGCTGTTCAGCAGACAGACTCCAGCCATTTGTAAAACTGAAGCCACAGCTGCTGTGTTCTCCGCTTGTATGTTCTCTTGTTCACCATTTGTTACTTAGTATCGAAAGATGCCATGTTGACAAGAATCAATTTACTAAAACTGTCAAAATCTAACACATAGAAAGAGAATAACACCTTATTGGCACATGTTGAATCACTCATGCGCAGTGTTTGGTTGTTTATTACTGGCAAAAGTTAACATCACATATAAGTCCTTGTTGAAGCTGCAACAGGTGTTTTACTGTACGTGATAAACTAAACTGTATATTCAATGAAGTGGATTTCATTACAGAGTTCTTTAAACAACCCCAGTTAATTGGCCAACTCAGAATACACTGTATAAAGTAGTTTGTGCAGCCTTTTTATTCTCTAATCCTCCTTTATTATGCTGATTGAGCCATTGAGGCTCAGTGTAGACCTCAAAGCAAACAGAACTTCATGTCAACCTTTGTATATGTTTTTAAATGCCTTGCTGTACAATATTTGTTTTGACAAACACTCACTGCTCTCTTTTTAAAACAAGAATGACAGCTGAGCCCAGAATGTCTATAGTTGATCTCAGATACAACGGATTTAAAAGGCGAAACACAATGTGCTGTATTGATACATCTCTCTGCAGGGTGATCTTTGTAGTCAGCTAAGGATTGCAGATGAGTCAAACGGCTCAAGTCTGGAGGGGAAATGCATTTGTATCTACTTTGTATTTTGCTGTTAAAAGGAGAATATGTGACATTTCCGTGAAGTCTTTGATTAGGTGTCACTAAAGGATCCATTTGTTGCATTAATGCATTCATTATTAATAGTGCATCTTCTGCTGCATTGATCTGCTCAGGGAAATAATTGGATTACATCGATCTGTCCTCAGCCATAATCAATTTAATAGCTTGGAAACTTACAATATGCACATTTTTAAATGCCATATCTTTCTGAATAGGCTGAGTTTTTATAACCAACATTGAACTTTACCTCTCTGGTAGTGAGGGGATTGTTGGATCCTGCTGATTTTAATCATGCAGGGTTCAGCACCTCCATATTTACCAAAAAAGCCTTCTGCTGCTTCTGAGGTGTCGGGTCCATCAGAGCCTGGACAACCTCAAAAAAGTTTTTAACATCTTATAACGCAATATGTATTAGACTTTCGTAGTTGGTATGTCAAGGAGCCAATACTCCAGCCGGTATCCCAATGCTCTGCAAGTCCAACAGGAAGTGGAGATGATGCAGGGAATGTGATCCGTGGATCTGAAGGTGTCATCTGGCTCGGCATGGTTCAGCGGCAGACACACAGACTGCTTATGGCGTGAGGGTTGTACTGTAAAAGATGTCCGCCAGACACATTGGCAGCAGGAGAGACACAAATCGATTCCCTGCAAGAAAGCATAGAGTCTAAGTGGGGGAGGGCCTCTTTAGCAAAGCTCTTATTAATTAATAGAGTCTCAGGAGGGGATTACATGATCCGATTCCTGCTTCTTCATCACAGCACAGCAGCTAATGATATCCGAGGGAGCTCTTCTGCACAACACATCCCCGCCCTGCCATGTATATGATCGTAACATTAGCGTATGCAACACTAGTAGAGCATCCTCTCTGCGTTATCCAGAGTATCGTATGATGAGACCTCTGTCATGTTTTTCTATTCATATCGAGAGCAGATTAAATATTGCAGAGCTTTGCAGTCCATATATTCTATTACTCTGTTTACTAATCAGCAAACTACAGATTATAGAGCCTTTCAAACTGTTCCATATTATATTAGAGATGAAAAGTAGCACATTGTAACAGGACTTACTCACTTTGGTTTTACCTTTTTTTAAAAACTTTTTTTACCCTATTTTATTTGGCTACTGGGGGAGAAAAGCATCCACAACTGTGACCACATCTTGTTTTATTGCCACCAGTAACAAGGAGCACAGATGCCTCTTAAAAGAGAAATGAAGAGCCATTTGTTGAACATACTATAGTTATACAGTCCAGTAGGGCTTCTCGATAATGGCAAAAATCATAATCGACTTGACTTTGAAAACGTCCATTTATTGGAGAACAAAAATGTGAACAGTTTGTTTTTAACAGTTGATTACCCTGAACGTTAAGTATAATTCAACTGAAAACCCCCCAAAAAAAAAAGTATTTAAAAAAAAAGAAAAAAAAAAAAAGTAATACCTTTTTTTTTTTTTTTTTTTTTCTTACTGAAGGACTTTGTTTCTCTGCTGCCGTGTTTCATGCTGGATGTATTTATCCCTGCGTTTGTGAACACAAGACTTGGCGAACCTTGGACCTTTGGTCAATTCAGTTCAGGCTTACACTCCTGCTTTTGTGTGATGACTTTCCCCATTTGCTTTTTTTGTACCATTAAGACAAAATACCTATCACAGTAAATAGCAGCACTAAAACATGATGTGTCCCTGCGAGCAATACAGATGAGCCACCTGCAAAATATTAGCACTTATACAGTATATTGGTAAAACCTATGCAAAATAATCATATTCAATTCACTTGTACATTTTTCTGCTATTGCAGGACAAAATATCTAAACCATTTTTCAAAACCATCCATTGTGTCTAGAGGAGGGACATATCTCATTTGTTACAATCACACCGTGTCCAATAAAAGCCCATGAGATATTGATAATGAGTCTGCTCTTTAATCTTTTATTGTATTAAAAAATAGACTTTCCCTTACTGTGTGAACTCCTGCGAGACGCTTTGTATATTTTGTCGTCAGTGATGTGATGACAAATTGAAAAAAGGATGTGCTGCCTCAAACTGCGTTTGAGCAAATGAAATGAACTGTTGCACAGTGTAAGACTTCATGCCATTATGCTTTTATATTTCCCCTGCTTATGTATTTTCCTACTTCCATATTTCACAGGCAAGCTAAATGAGCTGTAGCCTGCGCACAGCGGACCACATCAGCGTTAATAAACCATGAAAAAAGGTCAATTACCAGTAATTCTGTGAATTGTTGTGACCATTTATAATAAGCAGTGAATGGGGTATGTATGAGATCAAGTTGAATCCCCCTACCCACAGAATCCTTGCATCATTTCCAGTCTATAGTACCCTTACTCTGTCAACTTCAACGTGGACATTTCTCCCTGCCATTGTAATAATACAAAAATGGCTATTAGAGTTAAACTGCTAAAAACTAAATGAAACAGCTTACATTTCCACTGGTTGACTAGTAATCCCTTTGGAAACACTGACTTCTTCTTGCTTTCTTCACATAATATTGCAGATGTAAATCCAAAATGCTCATTCTTTGAAGCTTTGTTTTGCTCTCCACCAACTCTAAAACATATCTGGAAACTTAGGTGTTAGTTGGTTTCGCCGCTGATTCTCAAACTTAAAAAAAAGCCTTAAACTCCAGCGTCCCTTTTACAAACTCTTGCTGGGCTAATGATAATGGGGTCCAAATACAATAAAAGACAGATGGCATACGTTGGTAATCTGATCAACCACTTCTGGGAATCACACAGCTCCCGACCACACCCTGACCCCCATAACCTCAAACGATAGCAGATGAGTTTGATGTTACAACAGTGTCAGCTGGCATCAAAAACATCAGGGCATAGAGGTGACAAGGTCACAACAAGCACACTGTGCCAAACAGTAGACTCTGCATGGGTACCTTGAGGTCAACTATACACCTATTAATTGCTTCTTAGATGTCAGATGACACAGGAGATTAAGCGTGGACTTTAATCAAAAATGCTACAGTAGGTTGACAAATGAACTTCGTCAGGACAGCAGTAAGCAGCCATTTAGAGGTTGTGGACTTTGAATGAGAGCAGGTGCCCCACATAGCACTTCATTAAAACCCTGTTTTATTTTCTGGGCATTGATTGAATGTTTGCTGACTTTAATTATTTAGCTTTTTATTTTATTTATCATGTTCTGTTTGATCAGCTCTGCTTACAATTATTTATTTTGTTTTTTTGTGTTGCCTCTGAACAGCAAGTATACTGGACTGAATTTTCAAATAGCGACAACTTGTGCTGCCCCATTTTTGTGTTGCAAATTTTTTTTTGTTTGGATTGAAAACTGCTATAATGTAATAATAAAGACGTACACTATGTGTGAAGGGTGTCACTTGTAGTAATTATCGCACAGAGAATAAAATCCCTTAGTATGTTTAGCCATTTCATTGTTTTATAGCCAGCAATCTATCTCACTAGCATCGTTTCCAGAGGTAGCAGGAAGATATTGTCAGAACAAATCTCTTATGAATCCACTGTATGCTTGTCCAGCACTGTGTGTTGGCTCTGAGGTGAGCATAGAGAAGCATCTAGCAGCCAAAGCTGGGTATTTGTCTTGGTTGGTAGAAACTAGAAAAGACAATGGCAAGTAAATATTAGATTTTCATTTGTTTACTGGCCACAAACACAACTCTAAATATATAGCTCTAGAATTCCCCTTTTAGTACCATGAATGTAAAATGAAACTACTAGCTTAAGGGAGGCATCATCCAGTCATTAAGTACACACACACACACACACGCGCGCACGCACGCACGCACGCACACAGACACACACACACACACCATATTTTAAAAACACTTCGTGATGAGATCTGTGAAAATATTTGATCGAAACTGCATGTTATTGAAGCAATTTTGTGAT
Source organism: Notothenia rossii (assembly GCF_949606895.1). Lineage (NCBI taxonomy): Eukaryota > Metazoa > Chordata > Actinopteri > Perciformes > Nototheniidae > Notothenia > Notothenia rossii. The sequence continues at coordinate 21,763,624 of NC_136904.1, forward strand.
GCAGTCGCAATTCAGGGTGGACTCAGGGTAAAATAAAAAATAAAAACGATGTAGTCTACAGCGGTTGTCAATAGCTGTGATTGAGAGCAGCAATTATAAACGGCTCAATATGTCCTGTATGCATCATCATTAAAGATCCTCAAGGTAAAACAAATACAGTAGTTTAAAACATGGCATCAACCTGTTAATGCATTGCATCTGAAGCTGTGATTGATCAATACATTCATCTTGTGTCTGCAGAGTTACGTGTTAAAAGGGCCCATTAAGAATTATTGACAGCTCGATGCGATAAACCTTTACAGAATATTTAACCCCGATAACCTCTCGTGTTGAGGATGTTTTCACTCGTAGCTATAGGGACCTGTAAAGCTTATCAGCCACCTGCTTCTCGTCTCAAACTGAAACAGGTAATTATCCAATTGCAGACAATCAAGTGTCTTATTTAGGAAATGTGAATGTTGCTGAAGATTAATCATCATTGATTAGAGACCCTGCGATTTGAAATGGTCCCTTCTCCAGATTAGTTAGCCATTGATCTGTGACAGCAATTTCACGCCTGTGATCAACCAATCGACCCGGCCGTAATGTGTGGCCTCTGCCGGGCTATTTCCTGGCCCCGCTATCCATCAGAGTGCTACCTGCAGTACTAATAACCCTCGCTGAGGCCATACAGGATGACACAATCAAAAACATCTTCCCTTGCATTAAGAATGTGTTTCTTTCTTTGTTTACGGTGATTTATCTTAGTAAAATCAAACTGGGTGGTTTACCTACTCAATTACACTTATTTCGCCTCAAGACGATGTAAAGCTTAACTTTGTTTGCTTGTGTTTCTTTAATAATGTATTATGCTGTAAAATAACATGAATCCACCGCTGAGTCACTTTCCACATTGTTAAATACTGTAGGTCTTTTATTTGCTTCTTGCCAGCTATTTTCTGGGGAATGATTTGAGCCAATTAAGTATGGTTGATGGCTTTATGATGATGCTAGCGCCAAAAGAATATTGACAGTAATTGCCAAGCTATATAAATGATTGTAATTTTAATTTATGAAAAAGAACTCTTAAATGGAGATATTAATTTGATTCAATTTGGAAAAAAAGTTAAGTGCTCCTACTGTAGCAACAGCAGTTTGCTTATCACTTGCTACTGATCAGTTAAGTGCAAATTACCTCCTCTCACAAACACAAACAGCTGACGTCAACACAACGGAAATGAATTGGAAATTCAGTCTGATTATCAGCCTGTCACATCTTATTAATTACAATATTTGTTGTTTCTTATGAAGAGAGATAATGTGCTGTATATTAGTTTATAATTGGGCTCTTGTATTGGTGCTCAACCCTTTCTTAGAGAAAAGCCTTCTTAATACCTGCTTCGTAAACATGATCTAGGGATCGATAACATGTTCATCAAACGTGAATTAGGAATGAGTATTATTCTGGAAAGATGGAGGGGTGTGTGTGTGTGTGTGTGTTGAAGCTTCCCATCTTTTCCCACTCTGTAGAGTTGAGTCATGAACTATTTCTACTTTTAAATGTTTTAATTTGTGGCTTATTGAAAATAAATGTCATCTCGCAACTAAATATAGGTCTTCATGCTCTGTAGATTCTTTACTTAAAACTGTCTAATGCATTTATAAATAGTGGTTTCTTTCTGTATATAGAGACGAGTACATCAACACCAATATCAGTATTGGCGTTAATGTTGGGAAATAAGTTACAACCAATGCCAAAGACGTTTCACTGCACTGACACATTTTCCATTATAACGTGTTCTCGTCAGTGAACCTTGAATCTTGGTCACTCTACTTTAATATCCACATTTCAGGGATCAGTTTCCCTGATGTTTGTTTATGTTATGTGTTAAGAACATGAACATAAAGGCGGATATACTGTCAGCAGATGTTTGAAACCTTCCAATATCAATATCAGTATCGACCTCTGGTAGTTGGCCACCCCTAGGAAGAGTGAAGATCATTTCCTATTGTCTCAATTCTTTTAAATATTGAAACTTATTATTTTGTTTGCCCCAAAAACATTTGTCATTATTTTATATAATAAAATATATGGTTAGCCTCGTAGCATAATTTCAAGTCATATTTTGTCCAAATTGAGATACCTGCCTAACTCTTCTCTCCTAACACTGCGGATTCACCGTACATTATTGCCAGATCAGAATGCTTGTTACGTTCCTAAATCCCTTTCTGCCTAAGTCATCTCTAACCTTTGATATTTCTATATGTTTCCTCACAGTACACAGTATATATTTATAAAAATGTACATCTGATGTGAAGTTATTTTGTGTGAGCAATGCTGTGTCACAATCGCTGGTAAAGTTCATTATGTTTTACAGGTCATGTTCAACCAAAAAAAGAGTAATGTAAATATTTAATTTAAGTGTGATAATCTTAAAGCACTATATTAGAGTGTCTCCAGGGTATTGTTTAGGAATAGTCCCCTGAGCAGAGTTTAGAAAGCCCCATGGCTTAGGGAAGTTACATGAACTCTTTTAGTTGGCAGCAAACAGCAGTGGGCTTCGGTCTTCTGCAGAGACTCAGAGCTGCTAATGTGATTGTGTTATGGCAACACATGGTGGGGAAGATTTGTGTGTGTATGCAGTTTGCACTGATTGACAGCTTTCATGGAATAAATTGGCCACCATGTTCGGATTCCTCATTCCTTGTTTAATACGTCTGTGGCTAACATTCCATTAGCAACCTAACACTGCGCTGTGTTCTGTTTGTTTTATGAAACACTGGTGAGGGTGGGCTGAATATTATCTGCCACTGACAGCACTGGCAAACAGCCCATGAAGACTTCCGCCTATCTTTTTACTTTTAAGCTTCACGCTTTGTGCACAGGTTTTCCCTCTATCTCTCTGTTGATGGCTGTTACGTTCCCTCCAAATCTAGGGGTACGAAGGGGAGTAACAAAACACAGAAATGACCAGACACGAGAAAAAAGAGCAGAAACTGATCTCTGAAGCTACAAAGGGAGGTTTAATTGACCAATGATGGACAAGCAGAAAACGGGCTCACCAGCCAACTTGCAAAGCAAATTAAGATACAAATATATACAGGTCCCACACAAAGACATACACACCATGCAGCAGCCAGAGGAGAAGGGGAGAGCGACTGCAGCGTTTCTCAGGCCCTTTATGGAGGCCCTGATTGGTGATTGGGAGAACCTGGAGGAGAAGCTGCACCTGGAGGAGAAGCTGCACCTGGAGACAATATAGAGGGAGAGAGAAAGACACAAACACCAGCACCCACTACGGCACGTAACAATGGCAACATATCTGATCATGGTTTTTGTGAATAAGTATCACATTGTTTATATAGTATTGGGATTTATAATGTTATGATCAATACATTTAAGCTCTTGCCTTACCAGTGTGGTGCTTTGGAGTTTTACAGTAGGTATGTTTACATTCAGTGTTACTAATTTAAACACATTATTTGTATCGTTAAGTCTAAAAAAAATCAGTTGAATGCATTTCCTACTTCATGAAACAACAGACTTTTTTTTAACTGAAAGGGAAAGCCAGTGTCTTCACTAAAAAGTCAAACAATGTTGTGCTTATTGAAATCTTTTATCAATCGGTTAAGGCTCTAAACAAAACCTACATTGTTGTCCAGTTGTATATTTAAGAACATGCTGGTAAAACCTGTCCAACACAAAGTAAATATGTTGGTATCTAGCAGAGAAGCCCAGATACATCCACGCAGTTAAAGTGATGGAGCTAATATAAGCATCGCAGCACAGACTGATGTGATACGCAGCTTCACAGCCCATATGTCCTGATTCAATGCTGTCAGGGTGATAAGCTTTAACAAATGATCTGATTTGGGAGATTCTGACAATTATTCACTATCTACCAGCTGCCTGTCATTTACACTTGACAACTGAACTCGGTGCTTGTCTTACAATGACAAGTAGCAAAACCCAAATGTTTCTAAAGCTCCCTGATCATTGGTGGCCTATGAAACAAACCTGAACATAAAAATGTTTGCAGAACAGAGACTCACCAAACAATTAAGCAAATACTATCAAATAAATACATCAAGTGGTTATTCATATGCTTCCCAACATGGAAAGGATCCACTTTGGTGTCATTAATCAAAAACCCTAGATAGGAGCTTTGGCATCCTGCTTGCTTTGCACTAAATTAAACATCACCAAGCTCAGAAACTCATTTCATGGCACATTCCCACTTCTGCTCGGTCAATATGGAACATTTTGCTGCTCTTCTGCTCTCAGCCCTCCTGCTTACTTATCATTTATCATCCACACTTGACCTCTCATTTTGCTCAAGAGGCCCAAAGCAAACTGCACATTGGCCTCCTCATATAGAAACAGTCGAGGGGGAGTTTGAGAACAAAGAAGAGATGTAGAGATGAGAAACTGTCTGTCTGTCCTTTCAGGGGATTGAGATTCAGACATTCGGCTCTTTGATGTTTAATATTTCCTTTTGAAAAGATGTGAGGAGATGATATATGACTTTATGCGTTACCAAATCTGATGTTGCTTGAGCCGCTGTAATAATATAATTTGGTGTCAATATTTTACCTTTTTCAGCATGGGATACATTTACATTAATTAACGGAAACCTTCATGAATATGTATGTACACATTGCACTGGATTACTTGACAGTTGCATTTTTCCCAAAGATCTTTAGAATAACACTGAGAATGTGACTGTATCTATCGGGAATGGTCTTGATGCTAAACGAGCAAGAACAAATATCACACTGCCACACAAGTTGGTAGCCTAACTACACACAGGCATACTTAATACCGAGATATCAGGACCTGAGATTTATTGAGACATTCAGGAAATCCTGGAGAAACAATAGGTACTGCAAATACCGAATTTCTTAAATAATTGTTAATCAAAGGAACTGTATTTTACATGTAAGCAGTTAAACACCTTGCCTATTTTGTGAAAACTTGTCTCAGGTGCTGGTGAAGAGCAACTTTAAAGTAAAGGCAGGACTAATTATATCTTTATTATTATTTGCTTAAACATAAGGCATATACTGTATGGTGAATATATATCACAGTGTTGTGTCTCTCTGCTTGTTATTAAGTGTCGGAATAACACTTTAAAAACCAATAAAGTATTATCGTATCATATAACTTAACTACCCAAAACCTCCACAAACAACCCAAACAAGCAAACAAACAGGTGTGTTTGTATGGAAGATGTGTTTTCCCTCCTTGTGAATTTAAACACAAATGTGGTTTGTTCATGGTATGGAGGATTCATCTCTCACTTCTTATCAGATGTGTAACTGTATTCCTGGAGCGAAAGGTGTTCAGAGTATTATTATTATCATGAGACATAACCACTTTCATTGTTTTTATGTTGGTGTTGAAACACCAAGCCCTAGGTGCGCTCTTTCAATAAGTCGTGCAAACCTCCGTGGCTGGAGGTTGTCACTTAATAAAAGTATGTTTTAATGTGTCCATTAAGAGCCTTTGTTTTACTCACTTAACCCATTCTCAGTCAACATGAGTAGAATTAGTTTTTTTCCACAGTAGATTAATTTCTCACATAGGAAAATATCCTCAGTAATGCTATAGAAGGAAAGCAACACATTCAATTGTTCCAGCTCAACGCACGTCTGACAGCAATTCATGAGTTAAATAGATTGAGCTCGGTCTCGCTCTCCATTGTGAGATTACTCTTGAGGATATTATAGAAGGCTGTTTTCCATCACAGAGAAGACGCAGGGTCTCCTAAGCAGATGGCTTTTTTAATTACCACAAAGCCACTGACTCTGTTAAAACACTGCAAAGTCTTATGGGAGCAATCACAGGGCTCTGATATGTAGTCGATACTCTATTATACAATGTACATGCTAAATTATCTAAATTTGAAATTGTTCCATTTAACAAAAAGTAAATGGTAAATAATTGATCGGGTAATGCTTTCTGTATGTTACATACACTTCACATTTCAAACAGTCACCTTTGTTCGATGCTTGTTATTTAATGACCTTTTGTGATGGTTAGGGCAAATTGTGCTGACACAGCAAATGTATGTAGCTCTCTGCACATGTGGGAGTTTTGCCATTAAATTAATGGAAAGTCAAACTAGATCCATAAAGGGGTCTTTTCAACCCCAGAGTTAAAGAGGAGGACACAGAATGTGAGGTGGCGCAATTGCATGCAAATTCAAAAAAGTGATATTATTAGCTGTGTATTTAATTCGGGCAGCACAAACTGATGCAAAGACCCAAAAATGTTTCAACTTGATAGCTTTTTTGAGAAGGAAATCTAGGAGGAAAAAGAAGATGGACTCAAGGGAAATAACAGAAAGCACTGGAGTATGCTAGCTTGCTTAACCTCCACACACATTCACTGTTTCTGGAGGTTAAAAAACGGACCGCACAAATGGTCCCCTGATAAAGTTTGGGAACCGTTGTTATATCAAGCTGGGTCTCTTATAATTGGGGTAAACAATATTAAATCCAAATAAATGATTGCTGTTCTCTCTGAGTCTCTTTTCATTTAACTAATGGGGACATTTCAAAAGGTGAGTTAGACCATTATAAGGGGTTTAATCCTTAAAATAATTCTTGTTTTTGAACCAGTCAAAGTCGTCAGAGACATGATGTCCCCAGTAGATACTTACTGTGACACACATCCTTGATTTGTATTTTCACTCTTTTTGTCTTCATTGTTAAAGTTTTGTTTCAAGCACCATGGCTCTTCCGTTGTCAGTGTTCTTTGACAGTTTGGCAGCATAATCATAATCTGCATGTTGCAGGGTTTTTGTCTGATTTATCCCGTTCCAACTGCGATGACAGTGATTTCATGTTGTGATTTATCTTTTTGGTCTTTTTTCTTTTCAACTTTATATGTTAAGTGCATACACAGTAATTGTAAACTACTTAAATCAGATTTATTTTGTCATGTATTTAAGACACGCTTGTTAATAAGCCTGAACAAAAGTTGAACTTTGAAGATATTTCGAGTGTTTACAGTAGTTTTGGCCAATACCTCCCTGTAAACACGTCTCAAAGAACAATCCCAAACAAAAACTAGAAATTATCAAATTTGGGAGCTGCATAAAATCATCCAAACATGTAATGCTGTGTGTGGGTGTGTGGGGGGTATTCAAAAACAGCATGCATGCTCAATAAACGCTCAATGGGGCAATAAAGCTTATAACCCCTTTACTATTTCTTTTTACGAGGTAATACATGCAGTTTGAATGTGGGGTTTCATCTCCTCTCTGCAACAGAGCGCTTCCTGGACCTGAGCCCAAGCCTCTCATCACTGATGCTCGGGATGTTGGAGCTGAACAGAGAGCTCCCAACACAGAGGTAAACTGAGGGCAATTGCTCAGTGTGAACACTGTAAAGTAACTCATCAGCAAAACAGCAGCCTGCCACCCCAGGACAACAACCTGGTGTGTTCAGGTCACGCTTTTCAAGAAAATTACAATGGAGGAGTGTGCAATCTGGGGAGTATAATTCTGTTTATCAACTTGAGTATCCCTGAGAACACACTGGATCTGCCCTTGGGAGGGTGTGCTGTCCGCTGATAGCTAACTGACGTTAACTCCGAATTATGTAAAGAACGCACTCACAGTTCTATAATTTCTCACATACTACCACTGTGCCTGTAGTGGTACTGTTACTAACTGTGTTGAATGTTAAAACATCACTCAGAGTTATAACAGAACTCAAGCTAGAGCATCTTTCGCCTCTGTAACATGATGCATTTTCAAGTGGAATGAAAATTGGTGGACTTTTAATCACATCCTTCAACGATTTGTTGAGATATTTTTGGCATGTAACAAGAAAAAAGGGAGCAATAACCACAAGGTCACAGAACTGTTAAATGTGTTTGTGAAAATGGTCCTTTTTTAAATCGAGTTATCTGAAATAGACTTTACCAAAGATTTTCAAAATCACATCAGCTGCAAACCAATTGTGGTCTTTAAAATGACCCCTCATGGCGTTAAGTGCATTTCTCTTGGCGTCTAAGTGCAGTGCATACACCCAGTTCATGTACTGGGATTGTGCCTCTTTTCTGGTCACAAAGCCGGGATTGTCTAATATATTTGAAGAATCTACTGTGATCAATTTACTATTTCGTCATGTATCCTGACACAAAGTGGTTGTACTCCCCTTATGTTGTTTATAATTCTCTTGGGCTTAAAACCTAGATGACATCCTGACGGGTCGCCTCACCCCCAGAGGGCACGGTGTTCTTTGCTTCAAGGCTTTCAGGCATATGCAATTTACGAAAAAAAAAAAGTTGATCTAGAACCAGAGAATATTTAGTTAACCCCTGACACATTCAAATAGCATTAAATTAGCATTAAAACAATTGCTTGTTGACACTCAAGTCAAGCATGGCGTAAAGCCTCAATTCATTTGAATTGCAAACAAACTGGAAAACCTTTGAAACTGATGCATCTTGAACTTGAGCCTTTTATCAGACACCAAAGCAGCTTGCCAGCTTTTACCATGGGAGCTGCCTATGGTGCTGTGTGATGAGGGGCTCTCATGGCTCACAGGGTCTCGCACAGAGAACACATTTCTCTTAACAGCTTGGCTGACATTAGACCACCAGATGGCATCTCTGCATTTCTCCCGACACTTGATTTGGATCCAATGCCTGTGGTCGATCCTCTCAAGAACCACGACTCTCATTTGGAGTGGAATCAATATTTGAATTTCTTCTTTTAAGTTTGTGTCCACTTGAAAAAAATGTTTCTCCATATGAATCTCTCAGGCAGAAAAACCAATATACATGGCACTAAAAGGCATCACTTGAGTGAAGTGATACAGCAAATGTATCCTTTTTAAACAGGTGAATCTAAAATTATACAAGGGATTGAGATGGGGAAATACTAGCTAATATTATAGCCGTCCATGGCGAGGGCATTTAAAACATTTTAAAAAGAGTTCTGCTTTGCCTGGATGGTGGTTGACATATTGAAACTGCCCCCAACTGTTCACTGTTTTTATTTATGTATAGTATACTTTGATCACTGTGAATATCTTTTGATGTCTCAATAGTAAACAATTGTTTTATTTTGTATTTCTAAACATTATTCCAGTCTACTTGTTAATTTCATAGCACCACCTACTCAATGTCAGTTTCAGTTAATAAAGGTGTGGCACTTTGTTAATTATGTAGAAAACTGCCATGCTAAATGTTAAAAACTAAATTAAAATATGCTTATTTTAGCGTCATCATTCAACAAAATTGTAAAATGCACAATACATAAGTGTTGACTTTAAATATAATTTCAAAAAGTAAAAATAGTTATCAAAAACCAAACAGTGTTTCGCAATGAAAATGGACTTAAACTGAAACAATTCCTACAAGTGGAGAACACTACATGAAGACACATACAGTATATGGAAAAATAAAATCTCAAATGTCTATTTACCATTGTTCAAATGGTGTACCATAGTGTACCATGTGCTAAATAGTTCAATTACGTCTCGTATTTTCTGTCCTTCGCGTGTTTTGTTTCCTCATGCGAAGACATTTACTTGTTAACTCGAACATTACAGGTGGTAATAATTATTTTCGACTTTAATCAGCCAGCCCGATGGATGTTTGGGGGACAAAAAAACAATTTATAATGAAACCCGTGGAGGCATAGGATCACAATGGCAGGGCTGGGACTAAAAGCTCTTGAGTATTGACAACATTTAGTGTTGAAAGCTCAGAGGGCTAAAGGAACTAAAGCTCGTCAAACACTGTCATGCAAATGCTTGACCCCAAGTGTCAAACACAGCATTAATAATTAAATACTGCAGCTTTATTGGCCAGTTACAAAATGTCAGCCAGAAGATAATCAGTGGTCAACCAATATTAATTTGCGTAAGGAAATAAGAAGACTGCACTTCAGTCTTGAACTTTATTTTTCATGCAATATTCAGTTTGTGGATTCAAAGCAAATAAAACCAGCTGCTATTTATTTAACGGTCTGTGAAACCCGTGGTTCAAACTGATCATTTGTTTGAAGATGCTGTCAATGAGGAACCCACAAAGTGTTCTCCAACCCCGCAAACCTTTACCTTCATTTGACAGATTGTGACTAATTATAATCCTCAAGTACTCTGAATGGTTCAGGGTCACATGTCTTATGTCTAGCAGCTGCTCAAAACAAAGAACCAGCTCAGAAAACCCAGTGTTTGCAAGTTAGCAAGTAACTGGTTAAGAAAGTTGAACATCTAAATACCTAGAGGATTTTGGTGAATTATGGTCTTAAGTTAAATAATGTGATTGCTCTGGATAAGAAAATAATTGGACACAGCTGATGTTAAATTGACCGGAATCCTTTTGGGGATTGATGTGATTAGAGATTGTGATCAGATAAACAATCTGTTTTGGAGAAATAACGGACCACACAAGGTCCCAATTGACAAATCAGAATTGGGTATTGAACTAGGCTGTGTAATGAGTTAATATAAAATATCTATTTGCTAAAAAGCCAAAATAGGCGATTAAATATTTGGGCTGTGGGTTCGGCCCCGTGTTCTGAAGTACTTCTGCCTCAAAGTCTACATTATTGCCAGGTCCTTAGATGTTATATTGTGAAGTGATGGGATCAACAGAAACAACACGTGTTGTGACTCCGCCTCCACTAGAGCTGCAGTAAATAGAAAATTATGAGAACCCCCCCCACTTTTCTCTATTTGTGTCATTTCTTGAAGGCCACATGTTGTGATGGCTCGTAGCCCAGATAGAGGTCAACACATTTAGTGGGTGGTTCATTGGAGCTGAAGTGCAGTCTGCTCTCTTTTGAAGGAAGGGTTTAAAGAGTGCATATCCCACGGAGAGCAATGACTTGTATGTATTTGTGTACCTTTAGGTGTGATGCTATTAGTGTGTCAAGCCATATGAAAAGTCATGCCCCCAGATATAAAATAGACACTCTTGCACAAGTCTTCCTGATTTCATTCATATGGACAGCACTGCAATCGAACAATTTTATCAAAACTGTCAAAATGTGTAACTGCAATACTATTGAAAGGAGAAGCTGATGAGCAGTGAATGTAAAAAAGTACATCTAACGTTAAACCAGTAGGGCGTTGGTGGCGAAGTCCATAGGGACTTGGCTTGGCAACTGGAAGGTCACCAGTTTAAGTCCCAGCAAGACCAAGTGCTACCGAGGTGTCCCTGAGCAAGGCACCGTTCCCTAAAACCCTAACAAAAGATCCCTTTAAAGGTGGAGGAATAGTTGTGATTTATTAATTAGATTTTTGACTAATCACTACCTGTGTTTATTAAACCAAGAAAAGCCTGGATGTGTACAGTGCTTGTCGTGAATCTTGCCCATGTGCCACCTGTAGGACCCTTCAATAGGGGCAACTGGAGTTGAAATGTATTTTTAGAATTAGCATCATAAGCATTTTGGAAACACTGTTAATTCAAATTAATGTTGAACTCCAGTCCAATGCCTACTCCACCAGAAAGAGGATATTTTCAGCAATTTCTTCTGTGAATATCTCTGAGTGTACTCTGCCTTTAGATATAATATATATAGATATAAGAGTAAAAAACTATCAAACACTGGTTAGCTCACCATTTGTATGTGCAACACTAAGATAGATGTTCCCACGTGCAGGGGAGAGAGACGGTCTTAAAGGAATTTTATTTTCTGTGCAAAAGGAAGAAAAACACCACATGGAAACCGTGTATCGATCCAAGTAAATCTATGGCGCAGAAAAGAGAGAAATGACGTACGATCAATTTGACCATGATACTCGCACATCAACGGGGATTCCATATTCAGCAAAATAAAAACACCAATGGGGGAATATGGCTAAAGCCTCCCCACTGCTGGGATTGGGGGAGAAAGAGAACATTCTGGATAGCTCCCTCGCCCCCCCCCCCCCCCCCCCCCCCCCCCAGCAGCAGGATCAGCACCTTGGAGAGCTCCATGGTGAACCATCCTGACAAACACAAATCACAACGTTGGCTCTATCTTTAACGAAACAGCTGAAAAAAAGCCAAATCATGATGTCACCCTAAACCCAAAGCAGGTATGCTCTGCCCATACATCTTACCAAAGCTTAACCATAGCATTGACATAGATTTATTCAACAATTATTGGTAACGGATGTATAAGGCTCAGATAAATGATGAGGAATGATCGGATCAGAATTCATTTATTTGTGTCATTCTGGAGGGGATGAACATGCTTTGCACTTTTTTTGATTCTTTGTAGATATTTTAGCTTTTTTGCCATGCCAAAATAATGTATGTAAACTGCTATCCCCATCCTGCAGTTTACATGTCAACGTGTCCTTGAGCAGGATACCTAATCCCAAATTGCTCCAACGGTGTGTGTGTGTGTGTGTGTGTGTGTGTGTGTGGCTCCTGATGAGTAAAGTGTCACCTTGTATGGTTGGCTCGGACACCAGCTCTGTATAAATGGTTGAATACTGAATTAAACTAGAAAGTGATATATAAAAAGCATTATATTTTTAAAAACTGAATAAAGGGTCTGGTCAACCTGCACTGTAAACAACAAGCTATTCTTAAAAGCTCTCTGGTTTCATTGTTTTCCAGAGTTAAAGCCAATATGGCTGCCATGGCTAAATTATATCCCTAGTAAAAATGTTTGTATTGGAGATTGTGTTTCACACAATTTACTTCCAATGTCAGCCTTCAGGTCGGGGTGTTGGATGAGCATGCAGTATGTCTGACCATGACTCAATAAATAATCCAAAGCTTTGTAATATCCTCTATCTGTCGGAGATAAGACTCCAATTGTACTGTAGCTAGTTGTATGTTTCCTCATGACATTATCTCCAAGCACAGATGAGAATGAATAGCCTGATAATTTCTCTTATTTCTATTTGTTTTTCACGTCGTTATTGAGTCGGACATGTTTATGTTAGGGACTGACTTATCCTTGATGTAACTTTCAGCTGAACAAAAACTGAGATTGCTAACCCTTTTGCCTTGTGCATCAAATAAATAGTTGATTGTTATGTTATTGCTCTAAGGCCTGTAAGGTGTTAAAACAACCAGTACAGCAGCGTCAATCACATCTGTGCCAGTTGCCAGTTTTGTTAGTAATGGAGTCTGAATCCGAAACATAGAAGATAATGTCCCCTATTTTAATCTCTTTAACGCAGAGTTCTCATTGGCCCAGTTGCTATTCCAACAGAGGGGGAAAACTATAGATCTTTTTGACGCGAAACCATTTGAGATTTGGGAGGCATTTCAGAGTTCTGGAACCAAGCTAGAGACACAAGTCAAAGGCCACGTGTCCACACAACAACAGGTCAATTCAATTTGAACTGGGTAAGTCAGTGCAACTCAAAACTGGATATACTGGTGGTGCATTTATTCCAAGGCACATACTATGTAATAGTTACATTCGACCTGTATCACATGCAATTCCCCTTTCTCCGTATTTCCTGCTACTGGCCACTGTCATATTAATTACATTACAATGGTGAAGACCACTCTAAGCATTTCTTTTTGTAGAAAGACATTATCTTAGATACATGTACAAAAAGGAAATGTCAACTTAATGTGGTGCTGTAGGAAAGACAGGATTACATTTTATTATAGCCCTCAAGAGATTTAGCACCTATTGTCGTTTCAGTGTGATCCGCCCATATTGTTCGCAGTACTGCTCATGACGGGGGCAGATTGCATGTCATAAGAATTCATGTGTAGTCTTAAAAGGGTTATTTGCATTTACATTTATGCTCAGCACTATTACCAACACCTAAATGACACCAGCACCAAAACATTACACCCAACACATCAGCTCATCTCCGATGAACACATGTTTTTAGATAAATAGTTCAGGCATTTCAATCAGGTTCTCATTAGGTTGTAACCTGTTGTGTAAGAGATCATATTTGGACAATTTCAACTCTGCAGTGAAGCTTCAAAATGCTTAAACCTGTTTGATGTCACACAATTAGAGGGTGATTGGCTGTGATGTTGCCTCAGGGTGCTGTGAAGAATCCACAGTTTAGCATGTCTCTCAAAATAAGCTTGAGGAAAGGCTTATTTAGGCACCATGACACAGAGAGTGGAGTAGGAGGCAGAGGATAAAGAAGCTAATCTTGTCAGCCTAAAGCCTGCTCCTCATTCTGAATAACACTGCAGTTTGGTATTCTTTGTCCCGGCATTTAAATGGCAATATTATGAGACTTGGGCCTGTTGAGGAACGTTTCACAGCTGTCTCTGCCCTGAGAGAAAGAAGACAATTTAGCATTAAGGATTCTACAAATGTGCTGCATGTGTTTATCTGTTCTAATGACCTTAAGAGTATGGATATTACCAGCATACTAATCACCTGTGTGTGTGCCATGCTGCTGTTTTGCATTCAAATAGCAGCTCAGGCACAACATACATGAAGGTAATATCGTTGGTTTTGTGTTCTTGTTATCTTCTCTCTTCCCACCTTTTGCTGCTGAAATGAAATGTGATGCGGTGTACTGGAAATCTGCAAGGAAGTGCCACAATTACAAGGGTAATAAAAGACAATGAGTTCAGCCTCCTGTGATAGCAAAAGAAAGCTGACAATTAGGTTGATTTGCAGAGATGAAATTGTCTTGTGAGTGCGTTCGAGCCTTACCTTGACAAACATATCAGGCATAGACAGAGTAACACCATTTTAAAAACCAAACCAGCCTGCTGCCACACTTTGTGTATATATTCAAGTTGAAAATAGTTGCTGTAGGTGCATTTAGACATGTTCCACATTGTGGAGGTACTGCTTCCGCTTTTGTGTTAGTTGTTGCCTAAAATACTTTTACAATCTTTATTGTACCTCATTTATGTTATTCCACATTAAGTTTAATATGTAAATAATACGTTATTTGCAAGAAACTGTCTTAAAATAAAGCAAATTCATAAACATTGACTACTTGCCCTTTTGTAAAAATGTATGTTGTTCAATATATTCTCTTTCCTCATCATTTACACCCATTGCAAGTGTGGCTGCACTAAGTGCAACTTTATTACAGCAGCCACAAACACAAGGGTCCAGCCAAACAAAGACAAACCCCAGATCCATAGAAAAATCACTATATAAGCCGTACCAACAAAATATTTATTAACCTCAAAGGTGTGTGCAGTAGCTATTGATACATGGGGTTCATTTTAAGACACTGCAACATACCCTTTTGCTGGGCATGTATTATTCATACATTTGAGCAGCACAATGAGCAGTTTGTAGATTTGGAGCTGCCAATCATCGGCATTCTTTAAGTGGTCTGGCTGCTCATTGAACGGGGGGGATACATGAGGGCGGGCTGCTTCATCACTCTTCTCCTCTTCCACTAAAAGGCTCTGACATATCTCCCTGGAGGCCTCCAGCCAGCCTGGTGCTCTCTGTACACAACGTAATGGCTGCTGTCAGTGCACAACTCATCCATGATAGCATGCTCAGCAGCTACCCAATTACCACTTTTTTTTAAAATAATTTCAATATACATATTATTCTCCCAGGAATACACAATGAATGCCACTGTTTCCTTAGTGTATTCATGCACTGTAATTCAAAATGCTGCACTTGTATTTATAACGCCTTACCTCTACATATATTATTCAATATAAGCATTACCAACTCGTTTTTCTGGAAACCAAAGCTTACTTATTTGTTTTTTTTAAAGTAAAATTTAGCTGCCATCTCTCTATTGTCAGCCATCACTTTTTTGAAATCATTTTAATATGTTTTTCTCCCAGTATTACACAATGCATGTGACTGTTTCAGAATCAGAATACCTTTATTAGTCTTGAGGAGTTTAGAGGGGAAATGTACGTAGTTACAGCAGAAAAGAGCCACAGACAGCTTAATTTTACATATGTTACGTGCATTAAAAAGTACTAAGTTTAAAAAAAGAAATTATGATATCATTAAAAATGTAATACAAAATTAAAAGTTACACAATTCACAAAATACACATCCTGTAACAGTTATTCGGATTTAGCAGCCAAGTATATATTGCACAGTTAATAACGGCATATACATGTGTGTGTGTATATATATATATATATATATATATATATATATATATATATATATATATATATATATTGCACATATTGCACATAGTTGGTTGGTGTGTGAGGGGGGGGTCTACTAGGGGCTGTGCTGGTTGTATAGTTTAGTTTATGCACTTTAATGCACTTTAATTTAAAACAGTGATCTTGTATTTATAACCCCCCACAACAGCAATTTACCATATGCATTATCAAGCTTGTTTTACCTGAAATGTGTTGGTTTGAAATCTAATGTTACATAATTTGCTGTCAGCTCTTGATTGTCAGCCAACAAATAAGAACACATAGGTTATTTGTAGTCTGTAGGCGTGGTGGGTGGACAATAGTGGCTTCCTTCTAATTGTTGTATTGTAGGCGGTCTCTTAACCCGACAGAAATTCCCGGCTCCATCACCAAAAGCAGACACTCTAAGTCACTGAGTGTTCTGAATCCAAAGCAGTTTGCCAAACTATCTGTGTGCTGTACCCTCAAATTGCTGTCTTGGGGACTACTCTGCACTGAATCAATATCCAGTTAATTTCAGGCCACACTCTGATCCTTCAGCAGCGGCTCATACATTCAGGCCCGCTCTCTGTAAGGAAAACCTTTGGTGAGCAAAACACTTTGTGAAACCCTGCGGACAGATCATGAGCCGGTACAAACCAGATGTTGCTTTGTACACAATGACCACAGTTTCATCTATTATCTATTCTTATGTGTTTTGACAGGCCAGGACATACTGTAATAACTGTTGTTTTTAGCAAGTGCATAAATAAATATCCTGCATCTACAGCACACTGTTTGTGTAAGTATGGGAAGTGAGATGCAAACTAGATTATGCACATAGGTCTATAAACTTAACAATTATAGAATTGAAACCTAAGCTACAATGCTTGCATTATAAAGACAACCTGTATGTGCTACACTAAACCTCTATTTTAGTGCAGCATCTCTCATCATTTGAATACATGTGAACTTTATGCCAGACATTTGCATTGAATACATTTAGCTTCTGAAAGGAAGCACTCAAGCAATTTAGCTTCCTTCACAATAACTCAAAAGTGAGACTCATTATGTTTGTCTTTTATGTGATTTGTTGCTACAACATAATACATTTCTTTCAATAGCAAAAAGGAAAAAAGATGCTTCTTAAGATCTTAAAAGCACCTACTCTTGCTTAAGGATAACTCAGTCCGACAAATACATTAACAACACATTTCCTAACGTTGTCTTTGAGTAGAACATAGAAAGAAAACGGATTATCAATCGAATGCAGTGACAATAATAAAAGCATGTTCTCATGATTCATTCCTTGGAACTAAATTCTTCTCACACCACATTTTGACTAATTTTGAGGCTCCTTCCTTGTATTTGTCAGAAGACAAAGTGTTTTCATCTATGAGTAAAAGCATATATTTACCTATATTCATACGGTGAATTTATAAATTAGTAATATGGCTGACATTTGACACATAGTGAAATGATATTCTAATATACTTCAAATGACATAAGGCAACAGATAAGATGTATTACATTCACTGCATTCTCAGCGCTAAACAATCAAGTGTATAGTCCTACACTATTCAAGTTAATAATGCAAAAGAACATTTAAAACATACAAGTAAACCACTACTTCAATACAATACAAAATAAAAGATAATCACAGTATTTGTTATGCATGGTAATTGAATTGTACATATTTGATAAATGTACAATAATCATATTGCATTATGTACAATTCTGATCCCCAATGGCTGAGAACAGATGATATTTGCAGAAATTAAAGTCATTCAAGGTTTGTAGATTTCCATCATCTTACAAGAAAATACTGAAGCATCTGAATGACTTTCTATTGGGAAAATATTTATTTTGATTGATAATCCTTGAAATAAATGCATGGTGCGACAGAGGCTAATGGGGTGAGTCGGGTAAAAAAGCAGGATGGGGAAAAGGAGCAATAGAAATGATGAATCTAACCCAGCTGTTTGCCAAGGCAGGAGGTTTCTGGAACTATTGCTGATATGAAGTCGGCTTGGATGTCATCCAGCAGAGCTGAGTGTTATTTATGACAACAGCAGGAATCACTTGCTCATCATCAGGTGGAGGAGAGTCTTCACCAGGCAACGGCAGAATGAACTGAAGGCGAAGAGTTCAGGGAGTTTAGGTGGTTGGAGCCAGTGCCATTAATTACACTTGTACTGTTTGTTACCTTAGCAGTGTGTGTCTCTGATGAGGTGATAATATCAAACTCATAGTCTGGGAATGTGTGTGTGCACACACAGCTATGAGAAGGTAACAAATAATATTTGCAGTTATATTTTTAGAGCACAGTTCCTGTTTATCTTAATAAAAAACATTCCTATTGTCTGTTTCAAACACAAACACTGGCACTCAACTCCACTAGAGATATTTCTCAGTAAAAATATTTCATATTTAAAAACAACTTTTATATAGTTTCTTTGTGGTAGAGTGTGGAGACAAAACTTTTTTATGATTTCTTTTTTCTTATTGCCATTCTAATTTAATTGATTATGCCCATACTCGGTTGCATAACCCCCAAAGGTTTAACTGATAGAAGTGCAATTCTGTGCTCTTTCCTAATCAAAAATATGAGTGATTGTTATGGCATTGCCATTCACTGAAAAAGCGATGGTTGGGTGTGTACTCATAGTTACTTCTTTATAGTCAGTTGATAGGTACACCTAGCTACAAATAATGTAGTATAATACAACAGTCCTGCAATAAAGTTTATAGATTTGTTGAACTGTATTGAAGTATATAGGGAGTTGGTGTGGACAAAATGATATAAGCACCTGTTCGTGTAAGATAATAAAATCAAAAAGCCCACCAAACAGCCGACTCCAAATCAAACATAAACTACTATTAAGTAGTTTTAATAGAAACTGATAATGATAACCAGTTAATTCAAGTAGGTTTATGCCTATTTGTTTTAGCTAGGTGTTTCAAATTACTGACAACTTAGCCTATACTGCACCACTTCTGTATATCCGATTAAACAACAACCGTGTTGACACCCCACCATAAGAACCTGTAAGGCACAGGTTTTACTTAAGAATTGACTACCGTGTTTTATTTTTAAGCACTTATGGCATGATCCATAACAAGTCAACAACTTATTTACTCTCCTATCAACCATGTACCACATATAACATCAACATATTTTGACAAATACAACATCTGCATAGGAGCTGATAGAATCAATTGGCACAGTTCCTCTTTGTCGTTGTGCCTCTTTATGAGAAGGGCTTGTGTTTCAGGGAACACAGAAATCATTATCTTCTCATTCTATGTCAGTGAAAGGACAGCAGTTTAATCCAAATTTTCCTGCTAGTGCTACAAGATTTCCTCCTGGGTTTAACCAGAAATGAATATTGCATATTAACTGATCCACAGTCATGAAATGATTGCCTATCGAAAGCACCTTAGTCTCTGCCCAATGACGGCTCTAGTGTACTGATGATACAGTGCGTTACAAGAATCTATACAAGAACCAAGCTAAAAGAAGAAGCCAGAGTTTGATCACTGCTGTTGTGTCTTTTTATAAAGCTGTTTTATCAGACTGTTTCCTAGGAGAAGGGACAAATAGTCCTTTTCAATACAATACTTCATCTCTGCCTCCAAGCCTACTAAAGTACCTTAATCTATACTCAGTCATGCTCTTAGATATTAGGGAAGAAGACTTTGAGGCACGTGTTTTATAAATATATATTCTTCAATCCCTTTCAAAGCATGTGCATGCATCATTCATTTTCACACTATGCGTGACTGGACAAAACATATTAACCTATTAAAATATCACAAATATAGACGCCATGACATTTCATGATGTACCAGAGTTACAGAATAATTACTTGTGCCCTTTGCAGCCTTTGAAAAGAGCTTGTATCCCATAAGTATAGTGTGCTAGTCATTAGTACTAACAAAGGACCACATTTGCAATTTTCCAACTCAGACTTAACACATGAGATAATGTCTTTATTTTTCCATTTTTTCAAGGGCACTTACAGTGTATGCATGAGCGTGTACCAACCAGTCAAAAGATAACCCTTCTGCTTTTTACAAAGAAATGAAAGTATGAGCCTTACTTATTTCTATTTGCAGCGCTGTTTGTTTATGTTCATTTTGGCCCAAAGTGGAGTAGATATTGTCTGCTGATAACTGTGGTGACACACAAACCATTAAGCACCAAGGAAATTGGATTATCTTGGCTGGTGAATGATGCTTCCTGTTTATGGTCCTGTAGATTTATGAGCCTGATGTCCTCTGTTCAGGTCCTGCAACATGATCCTGTGTAATACAAATACATCTGGGACTGTTCCCAGCAAGCACAGTCTTATTGTGCAGCATTAGTTTTTTTGGAAAGTAGTCTCCGCAATTTGATATCTTTACTGGTAAGAGAGGTAATTGTTTTGGCAGAGACAGGATGTATTTAATCCTCAGTTTTCCATCATGTTTCTATTTCAGCCTGTCCTCCTCCAAAAAAACGACCAAATAGGTTGATTGTTCAGCAGCTTATTACGACCGATAGTCGCGTTTAGCACCTCTAGTGGTCGTGTAAGAAACAACAATTTGCGGCATATGGGCTGATGCTCCCGTTGATTGCAAACGCTCCGGAGGGTCGTATATTCACAAATAACCCTCTCTGGAAAATCCTACATTTTGGAATAGTTTGGCCATTAAAATGCTTTTTGATTAGATTTCTAGCGACAAGTGTATATTGTACTTTTAGAATCTACGTCCAGTGGATGCGTAGGATCTATAGTTTGATAGATATTACGAAGATGATTTGAGGTCTCGCCAGGAGAAAGTGTATATACTACGTCTTTCCCCCTATTCATTTCTATTGACGGCAGCTTCCATGTAAAGTTGGCGTCAACCCTCACGGGGTGAAAACAGTATTTCCGGTCTCGAAGTTTTCATAATAAAACCGTAAGTATTCCCCTCACTGTCAAATGATTTTACAGTGATATCTGCATTACTCATCCACTAAAACACATCAGTTTATCCTTGTTAATTACACAACATTGATTGGTTTATATGGTGTACAATGCTTTTGTGATTTTCCCATAGGCTTTTCCCTTTCGATTCTGAGAGACGCCTTTCTTTTTTCAGAGGTTTTGATAGGCTATTTAGGAATTTTCCAGAGAGGGTTACTTGTGAATATACGACGAACCGGAGCACTAGAAGTCGAAAACTTGAATAACGTGATTATAGGTCGTAATAAGCGCTTGTACAATCGACCTATTTGGTCGTATGAGTTGGAGGACTTGTTGTTCTATTTCCCTGGGCCAGAGGGGTGTTTTGCAGCAGTGGATGGACTGAAGGTTTGAAGTAATTTCTGTCTTTTTCGCAGCATTTTAAGCAAAAACAAAGGTTGTTTTAAAGGTCCCCTATTATACTGTTTTTCATCAATATATTATAGGTCTCAGATACATACAAACATGTCTCTGGAGTGTTTGGCTTGCAATACGAAACAGATCAGGCATTGTAGCATCCCATAATCCCCTCTGTTTCAGCCCTGTTTCAAAAGTGCTGATTCTGTGTCTGTTACTTTAGATGAAAATAAGGAGCCACGCCCCTCTGAGAGAGATTTGGTTAAAAAGAACACAATGGTGCTCTAGGAGGAGATTCAGGGGATAAGTTTTTCCTGAAACTTTAAGAATCTCTTTACACAGAGGGGACACATGTTTATGTATAAAATACATCAAGTGGATTTTGCATAATAGGTGACCTTTAATCCATGAAATTATAGTATTTCGGCTTTTTGGAATTTTATAAAACATTTGGATATGTCTTTCTATGAGACTTGTATCATTCCTTCTTAGTTTATGTTTAATTGCTTACAGCAGCAACCTAAGCATTAACAGCCACAACATAATCTTGTCCTTAAGCTCAGCTTGTTCAGCAGAAATTGCCTTATTACCCAATGCAGATTCCCTGAAAGCTAAACTTCCCTTGTTGGCTCCTAATAATACTCTTTTAACTAGATTTCCCTGAAAGCAGGCAATTTATTATGCTCCTTGTTGTGATTTAGGAGTTGCTACAATCATGACGTCTCTTATGTAGCTGCAAACAGTAACACAATTACTTGTGTGCGTTGCTGTGAAAGGTCAGGGTTTTCAGAAATCATACTACAGCATAATGGGCTAAACCCTTAGCTGTTAATAACATCAATTATTGTCTTTTCTTTCCAATTTGGACACTTGTCACTGCTGTTTAAGGAGATGTATTGTTTTGTAGTTGTAGGGCAACTGTGTAAATAACAAGACTGTTAATATTTCTGTTGATTTAAGTAGTAAACACAATACCTTTTGATATTTTACGAACCTGCCTTTTGACATTGTTGCATTAAAAGAGAGGATATTTTCTATTTATCACTAAGACATTTTGAAATGTCGTTTCCGTCTGACATTCAGGATAAAAAAGGAGTACATTGTGTACAGTATATTTATAACGCATGTTGTTGAATCATTCTTCTGAAAGTCAATATTTAACTACTGAAACTTCTTTAAGAGCTCAAAGTGATGCATAAGAAGTTCAAGGCAGAGTTCTTGCTTCCCCTGTTGCATTATACAAAGGTCAGGGACATCTCTGGATTTCTAGACATGATCAGATGCATGATTTTTTTTTTTATTCTAAGCTAGGAAAGGACAACCTTGTCATTTGGAAAAGATATACAAGAATTAACCTTTTGCAGGTGAGAATAAATAAAGATCTGGGTATAGGGCAGGGACTTGATCTCCAACTTGTCAGAAATGTCAGCTAAGTCAGTGGCCCTATACGTAGCTCTAGTCAGTCTCTGCTTCTAACATGCGTAGAATCATTTCAAAATACACTTCCATCTTCACAGTTGGGAAAAAAACTTGGGAAATAATTCCAACTACTGTAACTTAATAGAAATGGGAAAATAAAAACATCGACTTTTAGTTTCACACCACACACAGAGATGGGTTTCATGGGGGAGAGTCCTACGTTTGATCTCGGCAACTTCCTCAAATTTGGAACAGTACTAACAAAATACGGGACTATAGCAGAATGAGAACAACAACGTTTAACATAG
Organism: Notothenia rossii; assembly: GCF_949606895.1. Taxonomy (NCBI): domain Eukaryota; kingdom Metazoa; phylum Chordata; class Actinopteri; order Perciformes; family Nototheniidae; genus Notothenia; species Notothenia rossii. The sequence continues at coordinate 21,786,708 of NC_136904.1, forward strand.
ACAAGTCTTCGTCATTCTTTCTATCTATTTTTTTTCCAGGTGGCCTGATTTCATTTCTCAGCCACTGTCTTCAAACTGTGGGGCTCCAACCCTGGCATTTTTTAACTGCTTGTTTACAGACCTGCAGGAGCCTGTTGAACACACTGAAGGACCGTCTGCTCCGTCCTTTCTGAAGAAGGCTTCAGTCCTTCAAAGACTAAAAGGTCTCATTATGCTATTTTTAGGCACATATTATGGGTCTCAGAAAAAGAAGGGTCGATGTGTGGATAAACCAAAAGAAGGAACATTCGTATAAGTATTTTTCACTTTATTCATTTTATAGACCAAAGGTTGATCAATCATACAAGACAAAAAATCAAGAGATTAATCGGAAATTACAAAGTCATTCAGTAACTGCCTTTTGTTTTTCCTGATTAGCGACCTCTTGTGGGCATGATGTTAAAAGGATAGCTGTTTCAGTGAGATGACAGTCAAAAACACCTTAGGAAAAACAAATATGGGCCAGTTTCAAACATATGATTATAAATATAAAAGAGAATAATTATGAGGTCAAGCAATAAGCTCAGCAATAAGTCTGCATTGTTTTACATATGTATTGTATCTGTGCAAGCGCCAAGACAAAGGTTAAAGGAAGGAAGTTATTTATTTCATGGAATAGTGAGCCTGACAGACAGCTGAGTCTTAAAGGAGAGGGAGAACAAACTGACAGGAAGACTCTACCAAGGACTTTTCCTGATAATGGCAATGGACTGACGGAGCCTTACAAACTAAAAGGAAATATCTGTGAAGCTTGACTGGAGGAATAAAAGATGAGCTGAAGTAAAAAAAAGACCTACTTGTCATGATAATGACAGCTGTAACATTTAACCACATTTGTCACAATCAGTATTTCACTTACTGTAGTGAAATGCTTTATTTAAAAAAAAATAAGGAACTTTAGAAACAGATTATCGGTCTCTAGAGATACAAGGCAAAAACGAAATGTATCTGTAGTGAAGCATGTAAAATAAAAGCCTCCAGTACAGTGTGAATAAAATCCACACTGATGCAGTTAGAAGTGCCAGCTAAGACCCAACATTTTGAAAGTATATATATGTTCTTACAATAAAATAATATCAAAGCAATTTGAAACCTTGGCAAATGAAGAAAGAGGATCTGAAGCCAAGGCCTCAGAAGGATTGAAAGAGCAACACAGCATCACATTTATTCAAACTGTTTAATTCTTACCAATGTTTCAATCTTGATGTCTAGACTTCTTACTAATGGATAATAACTAGCTAATGAATCACCTGCTTGGGGGAGAAATATATACTAAAAAAAATGTTGGATGGGATGCTCAGTCCTACTGTATTATCAGAGCTCTGACACAAACACATATTTTCTTCTCAAACATTATTTTAAACACTACAGTACAGTGGTGCTTTGAGGTAATTGCTAACTTACAATGATGCTAATATCCAGGTACAGTGGGGGAAAAAGTATTTAGTCAGCCACCAATTGTGCAAGTTCTCCCACTTAAAAAGATGAGAGAGGCCTGTAATTTTCATCCTTGGTATACCTCAACTATGAGAGACAAAATGAGAAAAAAAATCCAGAAAATCACATTGTCTGATTTTTAAAGAATTTTATTTGCAAATTATGGTGGAAAATAAGTATTTGGTCAATAACAAAAGTTAATCTCAATACTTTGTTATATACCCTTTGTTGGCAATGACAGAGGTCAAACATTTTCTGTAAGTCTTCACAAGGTTTTCACACACTGTTGCTGGTATTTTGGCCCATTCCTCCATGCAGATCTCCTCTAGAGCAGTGATGTTTTGGGGCTGTCGCTGGGCAACACAGACTTTCAACTCCCTCCAAAGATTTTCTATGGGGTTGAGATCTGGAGACTGGCTAGGCCCCTCCAGGACCTTGAAATGCTTCTTACGAAGCCACTCCTTCATTGCCCGGGCGGTGTTTTTGGGATCATTGTCCTGCTGAAAGACCCAGCCACGTTTCATCTTCAATGCCCTTACTGATGGAAGGAGGTTGTCACTCAAAATGTCACGATACATGGCCCCATCCATTTTTTTTTTACACGGATCAGTCTTCCTGGTCCCTTTGCAGAAAAACAGCCCCAAAGCATGATGTTTCCATCCCCATGTTTCACAGTAGGTATGGTGTTCTTTGGATGCAACTCAGCATTCTTTCTCCTCCAAACACGTCTAGTTGAGTTTTTACCAAAAAGTTATATTTTGGTTTCATCTGAGCATATGACATTCTCCCAATCCTCTTCTGGATCATCTAAATGCTCTCTAGCAAACTTCAGACGGGCCTGGACATGTACTGGCTTAAGCAGGGGGACACGTCTGGCACTGCAGGATTTGAGTCCCTGGCGGCGTAGTGTGTTACTGATGGTAGCCTTTGTTACTTTGGTCCCAGCTCTCTGTAGGTCATTGACTAGGTCCCCCCGTGTGGTTCTGGGAGTTTTGCTCTCCGTTCTTGTGATCATTTTGACCCCACGGGGTGAGATCTTGCGTGGAGCCCCAGATCGAGGGAGATTATCAGTGGTCTTGTATGTCTTCCATTTTCTAATAATTGCTCCGGGTAACAATAAATAATAAATAAAACAATAATCGGGTAACAGTAAAACAGGGGGAAATGCAAAATGGATGAAAGAGAAGGTCGAAAGGAATATAAAAAGGTTAGAAAAGTGTCAAAAGGAACTATCATTTCACGGAAAGACTAGGTGGAGGAATTTGAGAATTTGGTCAGGGATATTGCCAAATATCTGGAACAAACTCCCAGAAACCTGCAGGTCTGCTGCAAGTCTTACTACTTTTAAATCCAGGCTGAAGAATTTTCTTTTTGCCGCTGCTTTTAATTGAGCTATTACATAACATTAAATTTAGCTGACGCTTTTATCCAAAGCGACTTACAGTACAATAAGTGCATTTGACCAAGAAGATACAAACTTGAAGAAAACAGAATCATATAAGTACATCAGGTTTCCTCGAGCTAAAACATTTCAAGTGCTGCTCAGCTGGCTTTAGATAAGCCAGTACTTTGTTAGTATATAAGTGCAATGTTAGTCATTTTATTGCTCGAAGTGGAGTCGAAAGAGATGAGTTTTCAGTCTGCGCCGGAAGATGTGTAGGCTTTCTGCTGTCCTGATATCTATTCACTGCACTGTTACTTTTATTCATATACCGGTGTTATTCATGTTTTATTATCTTTGCTTTTTAATGTTTCTAATGTGTTTTATGTTCTTAATGTCTTTCATTTTTGTAAAGCACTTTGAATTGCCTGTTGAAAAGTGCTCTATAAATAAACTTGCCTTGCCTTTCATTGCCTTGCCTTGCCTTACTGAAGTCCCAGCCATGTTGGATGACAATCGATCCAATATTTGTTTAGACATTTTCATTAAAAATAAAGTATAAACATGCTCGAGAAAATTCAAGATATCACCAAAGTCATCTTTTTTTTGCTATATTTGAATTTAGTCATCAAACATCTTAGATCCGGCAGTGTTTGCAGTGTTGGTAAATATTTGTGTTTCTCATTATGACAACCTCACATCTTCTGTATTTTGATATCCGAGCAAACTGCACCTTTGAAAGTGCGGCTTGACTTGTAACATACAGGTAATAGAAAGTTCAATAATAAATCAGATGTTCATTTCACAGATGCAATCACACATTACATAAGAGCAGCACCACCAATGTGTTTTGATTTTCATAAATCTGGCCAGTAAGCCCACTTGAGATGATAGTATTTTTAAAGATATCTATTGCACCATGTTAAATTGTGTGCCACCCAGAAAAAAAGAATTGAGAAAACAGGTAAAACACTGACATGTGTCACTGGGAACCCAGTGTAGTGAGTTTGAAAGGTGTGCAATATAAAGGTCTGGATTTGATTCAGTCTAAAATCCCCATGAAATGTGACCAGGGTGGAGTGGGGGACGAATCAAAGCTCCAAAGGTGCACACAGTGTTCCCATCTTACAAACCCACACAGACCAACTGCAATAATGTTGTGACTTGTATTATAAGGAGATGGTTCCCTAAGAAATATATTACGATATGTTGCCTCACTCCTTTTCAATCTGAATCCTCACACTATTAGATGTCTTTTACCCACCTTGTTGCTTTCTCTCCAAGAGAAGTCTCACAACCCTCAAGGGTCTGCAAACCTGGTTATGCGTGTCCCAAAACACAATTCAACACCAGTCATTTATGTACATGGAGAAATGGCTTACCATGTTATCCCTTCACCCTGGGATTGTAACTTTGATCAGTGTCATCCTCAAGCATGCCATTAGTGAGGGGAGTCATGTGGACGTAAATCAGAGACATCACATTCGTCACCTCAAGTGTTGAAGTGATGAATATGAATTGCATCCGGCATGAGGCTGTGCATCTTTTCCTACAGAGGGGGTTGGGTTTTTCATGACTGAACTTATGGTCTCAATAAAGTACAAAGTGTATAAAACTGCAACTTAAAGATTTGGGACCTAGGACCATATCTCAACCTGACACATTTCCCTTTATTCATTATTAAAACACATAAATAATTGTACGGACAGAAAATAATTTCATGATGAATCGCTGCAGTCGTGTCAGCTGTGTCGCAGTTATGTTCATAAACACTGCATGAGAATACAACCCTACTGATTCCATATATGAATGGATTCATATGAGTGGGTTCATTTATTTCTGTGGCATGTTTGCTTTATTAATGCCCACATGTTGTTGGAAAACATACTGCTTATACAATGGCAATACCACACACACTGCAGCGACTGAACTGCGTATTATTTAAATGATAACAGAAAAATAGGACATTTACTACTAATAAAGGTTAAAAAACAAGCATTTTTATGAAACATAATTGTATTGATATTCAATGATGTATAGGGCAAAGTAAATATACATATAAATGTTATTACATTTGAATCAAACAAGCATCAAGTAACATGTTTTTGGCCGCTTGGAGTCAGCACAAACTAGCTTTGAACATAACACTGACACATTATCAACTTTATGATGTGACACCCTGCCTATCCAGCATTTTCATATTACAAAATGAATATTTAAAAGAAAACTAGTGCATCACCAGTAATATATATTTAATTTAGTGATCTGGCTCCATAAGCAAAAACAACCACCGTTAGAATAACAATTTGAACTACAAACGGTGATCTCAGTGCTATCAGAAAGGCAGAGTAAAACAGCTAATATTCCTACCTATAGCTACTGTGAACAAATATCAGAACACCCTGCTCTTAAACACTATACATTACCACATTTTTATATATAACTATTATGTTAGAGAAAATTGTGTGTGCTGCTTTGGCTCGCTGTAGGCCATGCTGGCAATTTTGCTCTGACATGAACGCCGCTCTTATTCTTACAGATAGTTCATTATGTGTGGTTCAGAAAGCCAACTCGCAAAGCGAAATATGGCACTGCATTTTTAAATCTGAGAATAGAGACCACATTGTTACCTCTTACAATAAAATACCTAAACACATTCAATGCTTATGAGAGGGAGCTTAAATTCACTAAGAACATTTAGTTGGGAGGCAACAGAATGGCTTACAGGTCTGCTCTGCAAGGATCCATCTTTAAAAAGCTGCAGTGCAACATGTAAAGGTGGTGACATGTAAATAAAGGCTGATCTGAACATAGAGTTTCTCCAGTCTTATTGAATACTAAATGTATAAAACTACTTCGGTACAATAAATGACTCCTCTTGTTTTTTGCCGCTTTTAGACATCCTTCACTAACTTGCATTGACATTGTCAAACCTTTTTCTTGGCTTTCACATTTTTTTGTTATTTGAGAGGATAAACAAGTATCTTTTGGTTATGTGTTCCAGGACCTTTCTATTTGAATGCTGTACTTTACATGTAAAGGTCACACACCTATGTAGGGATTATGTTCGAAATGAGAAATCTTGTTTGTTAATGATAACATTTCTTCTGATTTACAAACAAATTCAACTTGAATGCCCTAAGGCAGGAAGTGTGATGTTTGTCCTGCTCCCCTCCTCCGCAGTTGGTCATTTTCTAACGCAACACTTGTCACTCATGTTGATGAGCTGTCATCTTTGAAACAGCATCCATCCTGAGGTGGCTGCCATCTATAAAGCTCACATCAGGCGTTGGAGAAGCGAGTAAATTGTCTGTACTTCACCTCCTCACAGGCAATCTGCAGTAAAACGGCGATGCTAGAACTCACCTTTGCTTTGGCACAGATTCTATGCGGCGCGTTTAGCATGTGGTTGGCTTTTTTTTACTGCTGTTATTACTTTGACTTTAATGCATTCAACTGCATTGTCTGCACACTAGATGTGTGCTGAAAGAGGTTTTATTTCTGTAAAGAAAAAGCTTCCACCGTTTGCCAACCTTACTCTAACCATACCGGAGTTAAGGGTTTGACACAAAAAGGATACACAATATAATACAATAATAATTATAATAGTTGAAATGTAGATTATTCCAAGACTTTAGCCTCCTACAGTATAAGCTAAGGTTAAACCTTTGAATGTATTTTGCTTTGCAATGATCCTGGATTCGACCGCCCACTTTTTCCATCTCTATAAAGGTAATGTTTCACATGTTTCACAATTGACAGATGCAACTCTTTTATCCTGCAAAAAGCAAGGAATAACTCAATAAAGTAGACTTTTCTACACTGAGAAAAAAATCAAACCTATCCTTTAAGACCAAAATTATTAAGAGCATTACCACAACTGACAGAGAGACTCTGTATCCATGAATACACCCTTTACACTTGTACAATTTGTTCTACTTTAAACCTTTACCAGTTAGACCCACAGCTCTGCGTCTGCACCTGTTATTCAGATAATTGACTCAAGGCTCATGGCCGTATTGTATTCTCAGTTGTAACCATGGTTATTGTTTTACTGCATTAGTTCTGCACTGAAGAAGAAGAATGGCTAAACAGGTTTTGTATTAATTAAAAATTGTAAGAACAACTATATAATGTTTTCTACATTTTTGACTGCGTATGATATTTACGTGTATAAAATGCAGTGGACACAGTTTGCAAATAAGAAACAGTTTTAGAGTGCAAAGTAATATATTATGTTACTAAAAGGGTTTTGGTAATATTATTATATTTACTATGTCAAGGAATGCGTTGCTATCAGAAATGAAGTGAATAACATTTTCATTTTCTCCTCCGTCTACATCGCCACCAGAAAGAAAAACACTGGCCGCTTGAATTGTTGATTTAAGCGCCCAATTTGAATACAAAGTGTTAACTACTTCACGTAAATGCATAAATGAGCCCATGGTTCCAGACCCCATCTATCATTAGCTCTTGAATGAGGAGGTGATATTATCTGTTGTGTTGTCTCCATCTAATTGATCGTGTCTCGCACTACGCTCTGCGGCTGTCAGATTGAGCGGTTGAGCTCCTCCACGTCCCGTATGAGGGCAAGCATCCTTCCTTCAGTCCTCATGGTGAGAACAATATCAAACAAATAGATAGTAGCCAAAAGAGATAAATGGGTGATGCTAGTCTTTTTTAACGACTATAAGAGTGATGATATGTTGTCAAGATCTGGAGAAAAAAAACAAGCTCTGTGCCTCATTGAAAAAATATACTTCACCAAATGTATAGAAACACATCTTAAGGCTGTACATTATTACACATCACTCAAGAAGATATATTGTAAAGGGAAGTATTATTTTGAAATAAGACTAACATGTATTATTTAATACATAACGAGCTGTGGTATGATCACCTTTGTCTAACTCGAAGTCCCTCAAATTTGTTCAAATTCAAACTTTTAGTCTTCTGGGACCAGGAGTTCAAAACTTTTAATCTCAATCAGATCCCAATTGAAATCCCATTTTTTGTGATCCAGGATCAGACAAGTCGGCCAAATGTTGTCCCTGTAGTTCAAAGCAATTCAGGATAAAATCACCCTGATCCAGATTACGACTTTTCAAGATGACTAGATCCTGAATATCAGTGCTTTAATCCTACCGATCTCCATCTAGTGGACATGAAGAATAATACAAGGAAGACAAGAGACCACATTGCAGAGACATCTATTGTCCGCAATTAATTTTGAAAGGTGATGACAGACGAAGGACTTTTTTTTTGTTTAAGATATTTTCCCTTTAATCTAAATTACATTTGTGATTAACAATCTTTGTTGTGATACTTTAATGAGCATGAACATTTATGTCATCAACATTTGGTTGAAAACAAAATAGGCCAACACAAACGTGACCAAAAAATGAAAAATTCAATTGATTTGCCATGAAGGCTAAAAATTGTGTATTATTTCAGTTAACAAACTTTGCCATCTTATTTATATTGAAACATCTTTTTAAATAAATTGTACAGTACATTTTGCTCTGGTAATCCACTGGAAATCCACCCCTCTCGTGGGGTCAGGATAAGCCAGTTTTTTGGGATCAAAATGATCCCAATCCTGTGTTGTCGGTTTGAACTACCCATTTTGAAGATTTGATCCAGATTAAAGCTTGGATTGGATCTCCTGATCTGATCGGATATCAAAGTGATCCTAATCCTGTTTTTTGGTTTTGAACTACCCAAAATTCAAATCTGATCCGATCAGATAGGGATTAAAAGTTTTGAACTCCTGGGCCCAGACCATTGATATTATGAGTTAGGCTACTAGTATTGGTCATGCCCCCAAAACAACTGGATCTTATTTTTCCTTTTGTGAAATTGGATCTAGTGCCTAAAATGTGATATCTGAAATCTGTAATATCTAACATTTTGGACAACAGAACAGCAGCTCATCTTTTAGGAAGCCAATTTTGATGTTGTGTTGATTCATTTTTGTCCTCATTTACACTTCTTGTAAGTGATCAGAATTTAGTTGCAATAAGATGCAGATCCCTAATTACTGAGCCATAGGACATCATTAATTAGCTCAAAACTAATTTCCTTCCAGGAAAAGAACCACCTGAAACTATTTTGAATTATGTATGATGTATAAAAATGGCTCACAATGAATTGCAAAAATTACCTCGGCTTAAATGTATATCAGAGAAAATGAAGTGTTAAGGATCAGAGAAAACAAACTGACTGGGCAGCATTTGAACCTCACACACCAGATATAACATTTATATGAGATCATCCTTCCTTACTAGAGTCCGTATGTCTTGTAATTTTAACCAAAGTGTAACCCAAAACTGAAAGAAATGTTGAAATAACGGTGATCCTGGTCTGCGTGTTTATTCTACATAATGCCTGTCAACAATGGATTGATGCTCTCTGACATGACCTTTTCCATGTTGTGTGAAACTGATTAAGGGCATACTGTGATTTAACATTTGAGCCAGCATGCAGTTTATTGATCGTGTCTTCACATCTGAAATCATTAGCCAGTGCAGACATCTTGAAATATATTCGATTCTCTTTGGATCACTTTTCATTCATCAGTGTAGCGATTGCTTAAATGGATACGGCCATATACAAAAGTAATACTCATTATGCTCATTATTTATATATGTTTACAGGTGTAAAATATATATTTGTTTTACACTGCTGCATGGAATTCATTCTGCAACGCTTTAGAGCTTTTGTGACATTAAATACAAATAAAGAACCACATTCTCATAATTCCTTCTGGCTAAACTGGGATAAATCATACTATAAGAAATCATGAACTATTGAAAGTTGTATTAAGGTAAACAAATGGAAAAATAATCTATGTTCTTTTGTCTCAATGTGGCTTTTCGCTTTGGCTTGCATGAAAAATCAAATTCTCCTGGCAGGGTGTCTTGGTTCGACTGTAGAGGTGGGATGAGGAGCCTAAAATGCTGCTTTTTCAGTTTGAAAGAGATTTTAATGATGATTTGGGCAATAGGATTAGATTATCTCAATGACTCCTCCATGTGGAGATATTCCAGGCGTATTGAAGTGGAAGGAGGCCCTGCCAGTTTATTAAATCCAGGATTACAGGATCTGGGAAATGCAGATAGACGATCTCTACTGCCTTAACACACAGCGTTTTTTCATGGTTTTAACACTCTACTCATAAACATATAAGTGGCACAACATGTTTCCAACCCCAGCTCTAAATGTGTTTTACTTTAAAGGTTTTGTGTAGTAAAACACATATAGTGTGCATGTCAAAACTCCCTCGCTTTGTTTGTTTGGATATATTTTTAGTTTTTAGTTTACAGGCATCAAAAAGCCAAGGTGTTCTGTCTGAATAAGAAGTTGCACATATGTCTTAAACATCCATGTATTATAAGCACATGATTAATTATTCATATTCTTTCTTGCTGTGCTAATGTGAACAAAGTGACCTTATTCTTCTTCTGCTTACAGTGTTACTTACATAAAAGCTTTGACATTGCCACGGTGCACCATGCAGTGATTTAAAAATGTAAAACTCAATATTACAGCAAACACTGGCATACACATGTTTTTTTTTTGTTTCCTTTGATACAATGTTCTTTCTAGTCTAATCAATCCTGTCTTTTGTTTTGTTGTACAACCACAACAACAGAAACAGGATCCATTCTGCTCTTTACTTATGTATAAGTAAGCTAAGTAGGAATTGGCAATGAATGACCTTTGAAAAAAAGGGAAAAGACAGTTGTGGGTGTGTTTTAATCTCCAGCCAAGGTCATGATTACAATGCTTATTCCCCTGTTAGAAGCATGTAGATCCATCAGTGACATGTCTGTATCCATCCATTCATTCAACCATCCATCCATCCACAGTTGAAAATAATGGCGTCAGTCAGCTGTTTGTCCTCTCGCCGGCTCGTGAGTAGATCCTCTATCTATTGATTTGGATTGATTAGTTGCCCTATCTTTAGTTCTATCTGTCTGACTTGCTATGGATTCAAAGTTAAAATAAAACTTTGGTGCATTAATATCCCATGAAAACGTGAAATCTAATTTCTGACTATTAGCAGTGTTTATTGAAAGCAGCAGGCCTGCATAGTGAGAGCTTGGTTTTCCCTGTGGTGCAATGAGCATGAGTCATGATGAACCCCGTGCTGACTCCTCATGGTGAGCTATCGATCCACCACTGGGATCACCTTCTGGACATCATCTCTAGGCTCATTAGCAAGGGCTTATTAGCTGAGTAGGGTTGTAACAGTGCTGTGCAGATGGAACTAATGGTGAAAAGGGAGAACAAAATGTTTGATCTGATATGTTCATGGCACTGCATTCCTTAAAGGTTGGGTAGGTAGGTTTGAGAAACCGGCTCGAGAAACACTTTTTGTTATATTCCATTCTCGTGCCCTCATTGGTCATGTGCGCGTATGTTGGAGGAGGGGCTCTGTAAGGAAGTGGCCGATTTTTTCCGGCTGTGTATTTTCAAATCCTAGCACACTCGAGCTGGTTTCTCCCAAATTACCTACCCCACCTTTAATAGAATGCAATAGATACTTCAACAGAGCCCAACAACACAGATAAAGACACATTGGCTGCCATGGAAGATAATCAATTTGGCCCGCTGATCATTTGAACTCAAACGTATAACAATAGGTCATTAACATTGATATAACAGTCCTCTGACACACACCATTTATCTGTTTTTGTAGGAAGTTCAAAAGTGGTCAATGTGCACATTGAGGTAAAAGCTTCTTTTTTTTCGGTTTTATGAGTCCATTGGTTGTATTTTATTACATTTAGAGGCTCAAAGTATTTAGACAATTTGTGTCACAATCATTGCAAACAAAGTTGAATAACAACGTTAAGCAATATAGAAAGTTACTTCCCACAAGAGAAATTATATATAACAATTGTTTCAAAGGAGGAAATGAAGTTCCTGAGCCGTCTCTCAATAAAATAGCTAAATCTTTCATGTTGTCACTGTTGCGCTTCACAATTCTCTGTACAGAATGACTGACATATTTTTGTAATCTTATTAAACAAAAGATCAGTATGAAAGAAAAACAATGTGAGGTCAAATGTATTTAATTTTCATTACGTGTCTTCCACACAATTACCAGATCAGACACAGAAGAATAATATCCTGTCTCATTATTCTGGTTCTTGTTTTATATCTTGTATACATTAACTGAACAGAGGTCATTTTTCCATTTGATTTGACTTGAATTCACAAAAAAGTTGGTATTTTATTCTGTTAAGTCATTTTATTTACATGATTCTATATATTCATAAATAAATTACAAAGAAATAAACAACAAACTTTATCACTCACATTTTCAAGTATTTAATCAGCTAGTTCAGTGGTTCTCAAAGTGGGGGGCGCGCCACCTGTGGGGGGCGCATAGGCATGCCAGGGGGGGCATGCCTATGAAAAAAAAAAAAAAAAAAATCATAATTTGACAAATTATTGATTCAAAAATAATATGATGCAGTACAGTACTATTACGTGTTGAGAAATGTATCCATAGATCTTTTAATTGTGCTCTCAAAGTGCACCAGATTGATGCATTTAACTTCAATATTTAAAAATAAATCTTCCCGGGGGGGAGCTTGCCCCCGGACCCCCCTATGTGAGGTCCTATAAAAATAGCACTTTACCCCTGCTTACACCTATATGCCGTGAGCTGATTATCGAGCCTTCATTGTAACAGTAAAAAATTCCACTGTAGCGACCGGTACATTAATGGGAAACCCTAAATGTTTGAGCACCCTCTATGAAACGTCAAGCTACCCCACAGCACCCCCAAAAGAAATCTCTGGCCGCCACTGAGCCGAACTATTTGTGTTGGGGGGGCCCACATTTTTTTTTTCTCCAAAGGGGGGGCCTGACAGAAAAAGTTTGAGAACCACTGAGCTAGCTAATCACATGCGTTTCCTGTTATGATGCAATCTCCTGGCGGACTCCTGCAGACTCAGATCTGATTCCACCATTGTACAACTCAGCCAATTTGCAAAGTTAGCCATTATTCTAGTAATGTGGCATCAAGTTACCATGTAAAATATCACACTACATTAATCAGGAATTCTGAGACTGGGACTGATTGCATGACGGTTTCATCAGACTGCAGGGAATGCAACATACTGTGACTTTACACCAGTATAGTTACAATCTATGAAAGGTGGAAAGTGGAAGCTTTATTCTGAAATATGTTAATGTTTGGAGATATCTGTGAGAATTATTTGTTTTGAAATGTTCTATCAAGCAATTGATTCATGTTTAACTACTGACTAAGAACAAAAGACTAACTGTGTGGGTGAAGACACTCAAATAACTTGAATAACACACTTCCTCCTGACAATTCACAGGGTAAGTATCCGGGAATAACAATAACGATTATTGATCAAACTAAAACAGTCTGTACAATGCCATATAGTTTGATTATATCAGGCGTTTAGCAGCATGCTCACCATGTAATTGCATCATCTTCTGGGCACCTTTGTTTCACATCATGCCTGCTCTTTCACATGTTCTGTCTACTATCAAATGTATGGAGAAATAACTCTTTCCTTGGGGCAGTCCTGACATTCTATAGATCCTGAAGGACTTATCATTCACTTTGAATCTCTTTTTCTTAGCTTCTTAATGAATTCAAACGGGCTCAAATTTGAGTGTTCTAGCACCATTTCTCCTTTTTGTTTCACCACCCTGAACCATGCCTAATTGCACTTTGAGGCAATTTAAATGTTACTTTAACAAGCCTGCTGTTCCTTACAGCACAAAAACCCACAGTGGGGCTGTTTGTAGCACATATGAGATGCAGTCTACTTTTAAACTCAAGAGACTATCTCTCATTATAACATGATACTTTTCTTGTTAGATTTTCTTAACAAGACAAATTCTTCTTCTCTCAAAGTTGTCTGTGAAAAGAACCTTGTTTTAATCATGACACAGTTTGATGAGACACTTCTGTGCTGCCATAGTTAATGCATTATTTGTCGTTAATTATGCTAAATTAGGTCAAATCTTCTTCATAAATGTAAGACCCAGAAACTCCTCAATGGAATTGTAGTTGTGTTATTTCAGAACAGGCAAAGGGAGGCTTTTAGGATGAAGGGCATTTAACACAGCTCAAGTAAATACTTTTACCTAAGACATATGAAACAACAATGTTTAACATTGGAAAATGTGCACAAAAGATAAATGATATTTTTGTGAGTGTGTATGAGTCTGTGTGTCTGTCTTTGAGTGTCTGTGTGTATGACAATAAGCTTCTAAAGTTCTAGGTACATTTGAAAGCGTTTATCGCAGGGGCGTTTCCTGGACCTGGAAACATTCGGGGCTTAAGGTACCGGGCGCTACAGTGGACATTTCTACTGCAACACTCCCCACACAGCAAAATCGTAAGTGTTAATTTAACTCTTATAGTTAAACTCAACACTTACTTGGTGTTTATACAATGTTAATTATCTAACACTGACAGTGTTGTTTTATAACCAGTTTTAACACTAAATGGTGTTATTGCTTTACACTGGGAGTGTTCATTTATATAATTTAGAAAGTTGTTCAATTACACAGGAAAGTGTGTTTTCCCCTGCACTGTGTGAGTTAATTTTGAACCTTCAGTGTTTTATATCTGAAATGGGTATTATTTTTACAATATTAATCTATGCACTGTACACACAAATAATTGTTTCTATAGGTTAAATCTATTAGCTCTATTTACATTTAGATACATTTGTTGACTTCCACAAGACTTAAGAATATTTAATAAATCATTACAAACTCTCAATGTTGTCCTTTTTTATTCAACACTGCAAAAATTACAGTATCTGCACTTAACAGGCGTCGTAAACATGTTACATATAATGTATCTCTCCACTCTATCCAGCACAGCATAATGCACATTTAGTTTTTCAAAAGAAACAACTGACAACTGGTCAGGACATGTGACAAACAGAGGACTAGTTTATGTACACAACTATACAGTATATGCACATTTAAAAATAAAACAAAAGCACGACATATTCGCTCTCATCTCCACCATAAGTACTTTGTAAGTCAAAAGGCTTATATATGACAAGGCTTTCTGCTTTGATTACATCTTTTTCATCACTTTCAAATACTTTGTAGGCACGACAATGTTCACTAAAATGGTCAACCACAAGCTTTTTCACAAGGAAGTAGATAGCACTATCAACTAAAAGGACCTTGTTTATTTTACAAAAAAACAGGCATTCCATCCTCAACGCAAATGACTAGTCCTGTCCTGTACTCTGTCTAGTGCTGTGTACCTGGACTCACATTCAGGTTCAGGTTCAAGTCCGGACTTATAAGTCCGGACTTGTGTCAAGTGGTGTGAGTAACTAAAGTGAACTTACTGTGAGCTAATTATCAATTGAAAATAAACTCATAATCAACTCAAATTCAAACTCGTCAGGTTTATTGTGCCCCCTTCCAACTTGTGTCTACACCATGTCTTTTCTAGAACTCTACATGTGTTACTTACTAACTACACAACACAACTACATACATAGTGATGTACATAAAAGACTCAATATGCAAGACTACAAGTCTATGTGTTCTTGTTCAAGAACAACAGCATATTGACATTGTCTGGGTGAAGTGTTGCTCTTTCGGCAGACACTATATCACCATACATACAAAGGAGTTAGCTTAGCTACACTACCAAATATGGCAACCAGCATCCCACGCTGTCAGTGTCCAGCTTCCCTTGACGTCACACAGATCTCGCGAGCAGTTGCGATATTTTGCGAGACTTCGTGAGCTCAGTAATGGCCGCCATATCAGAAGCCAAAACAATGTTTTTCGTCTTTTCTCAGCGCAAATTTCTCGATCTATGGAAGGTTTTACATGGTTTAGAACAAAAAGGAGAATATACGTAAGTACCGGTTCCCGACGTTCCGGTTTTAACCGGACTTGAACCGAAACTTTTTACAAGTCCAGTACCGGTTCGGCGTACCGGTACGCAGCACTAACTCTGTCCCACTGATTGTAACCCAGTTAGTAGAGAAGATGTCTTTTGGTACAGCAGCATGCAGAGCTTGAGAAAACCTCTCACTATCCTCATCTGAATTACCGTACTTTTCGGACTATAACGGTGCGGCTAATCTATGGATTTTTACAGCTAACGGCCAATAGGGGACCTCCTAAATCTATGGATTTTACAGGTTACAGTCCACTACCTTTAACTCTATGGGCTCTATGGCCGGTCCGCTCCCCCCACCTTTAAGCGGCGGGCTCCAGCAGGAAAAGCTGGAGGCCGGAAAAGAGTGAGATAGGTAGCGCGAAAAAGTAAAAGTGGAACCGAGAGTGGTACGAGAGACAGAACGAGAGCAAGACAGTTTGTGCGAAGGAAGTTTTCATGCACAAACCCTCATTATGGAAAACAAACGTAGAAATGCATATGATGCAGCTTTTAAGTTAAAGGCAGTCAATCTGGCAGTAAAAGAAGGAAATAGAGCTGCTGCACGTAGCCTTGGCATCAATGAGTCAATGGTGAGCCGTTGGAGACACCAGCGGGAAGAACTGTCTCAATGCAAAAAGTCAAAAAAAGCTTTCAGAGGTAATAAAAGCAGATGGCCCGAACTTGAAGACTTGTTGGTTTTGAGAGCGACAACGAAGGAGAGAGGAGAGTGGCTGACGAAGCCACCCTGAGCCTGTTCATTTCCGACACTGAAGATGAGGACTTTAGTGGTTTTAGTACGCAGGAAGAAGACGAATATGAGGATTAATGAATTGACTTTTCTGGTTACAGCCGTGTACTGCACCTTAGCCTAAAAGATGAAGACGAGGATTAATGACTTTTCTGGTAGGCTGATTACCGTATATTTTAAGCAGCCGTGTTACTGCAACTTTAGGCTTACGCGCTTACTGTCGTGTTACAGGCACTTTATTTTGCACTTTAAAAAAAACACATTTAATTTAGCCATTGATATTGCGTCGTCAAGTGCTGTAAGCTTTGTTTTTTGTTATGGTACTACTGTAGGCTATATGCAACTTGTTGAAATGTTAATAAATGGGAGCTTCCTCAAACAGCCAGCTCTTTCCCGACAATCCCCTCTGTGCACGAACCCTTACATATGGTAATGAAACATTAAAACACCTGCGGCTTATAGTCCAGTGCGGCTTATATATGGACACATCATTCAATTTAGCTGCTGCGGCTTATATTCAGGTGCGCCTTATAGTCCGAAAAGTACGGTAAATGGTTTCAGTGGTCCATATGCAATATGGTTTAAAGGTGATGTATCCCAATGATATCCTATGGACATTTGATGTTTTTTGGCAAGTGATTTGGTGATGTTTTTTTAGTGTTTTTGAAGACTTTGTGTTTTGCTTCAAATCTCATGCTCCACATACGTATGTATCAGGGGTCCTATTTTTCTAATACAAGCTGGATAGTGTACAACGATCTACAACCATCTTGTGCACAAACCAACTTAAACCTGCTGCTAGGATAGAAACTGTGATCCATTCTTAAATGGCTTACCAAGGACTGGCAAGTCTTGTGTACAGCTTGACATATAAAACACTTATATACATGTTTTGATCCTAGTTCAAGAGTTATGCCCGCAACTCACGGATTCTGGGAGACTCATCTGTTGTGTTGATGTTGTATACTGTTGTCTGGACAAATATGAACAGCGGGACCAACGACTCCTCGTAGGACAGGTTGAACACATAGTGAGATTTGAACAGTTCGTCAAAAGCACTCAATGAGCTGGTGGCTTGGCATGGGATGAGCTGTTTGTCGATTACAATGTAGAAGGTGTCAATCCGGTTCCGGGTTCGGCCAGCAGCAAGGATGTACGGTTGTTGACCCTTTGTTCCCCGCAGGTTCTCATCGATGCTGCAGCACGACTGAAAAAACTGAAAAACAACATGAACACCGTAAAGTAAAAGTTTGGATAGTTATCCAGCAACGTTAACATTTTCAGTTTAGATTTGGCCTCCCTTCTCTTGCTGGGGGAAGAAAATATGAGACATGCATACCTTGTGGAAGTGCACCATTTTTTCCACTGCATCACTGGGACTGATCTTGGTCCTCTTCCGTCCAGCAGTGGGTGGCAAGAGATAGAGGAGCAGCAGCAGCAGACAAGCCATGTCACTTTCCCAGCCTATCAGGAGGAGAAATCAGACAACAACAAAATGTCAGTGTCTACCTCAAAATGCACAAAGTAAAGCGCACTAGCTATTTGGAATATAACCAAGACTGCATGTAGCTTACTGCTCTGTTGACTCAGGTGTTTGGCTTCTTTGATAATCTTGATCTTGAAAGCAGTGTCCCACTTCTCAAACATCTTGCAGGCTGTTTAAGTACCAAACAGCAGCAGGAAGTCTTGAGTTAGCTGTTGATTATACACATATACAAATATATTAAGCATGTCATTGCTTACACCCACCCAAATTAAAGATTAGAGTTTAAAAACTGGACTTTAAATTAGTAAAATATAAAACTCACCAGTCCTTTGACATCTAAAAAACGTGGAAAGGTTTTAAAGACATCTGCAGTTCGCTGTGGGTCACGCACTAAGTCCTGGCGATGTTGTAAGGTTATCTTCATCTTCTCAAACACACTTGATTCATCAGGAGAGTGAACAAGAAAGGATAACGCCTCCCTGCAAGCATCTCCATCAAGCTGATGAGGCACTGTGGGTGCTGATCTTGGGCGGTTCGGTCCTTGTGCTTGAGGCACTGTGGCTGGCACAGCCTGTTGACTGCGTGTTGCCTGATTCTTTCTGGACATGGTCCTGAGGCGCCATGATAAATATCCTGGGTTTTTCCCCCCATCGTAGAAGTGCTCCTGTTAAGACATTTTCAAAAATATTAGAAAGGTCTATCACTCATCTTTAAGTTTTTCTGCAACATCATTACTAACTTCATGGTCAATTCAAGTGTTGTAGCATAGTATGGTGTGCATTTTCAACTACCGACTAACTCATTCACCATTTATACATTTAAAAAAAGTCAGATTTGTAGGAATCTCAGTATAGTAAGACACTTTTACTTCTTCTTGAATTTTGGAAATGACTAACTCTTTTGGAGCCTCCGACTTAGAAACCTCTGTGGTAGACGTGTTCATGACTTCAAAGCTGGACAAATTTCGGCATGTGGGAGCCCCCCATTCTCTTTGACTGGAGAGGTCATTATCACTTGAAGGTGACATGGTATCCGTGAGGGAAGATGGTGTTGAATGATCTGAAGGAGAAAACACTTTGAAAACAAGAAAATCTGCTATTGGTGGTGGTACAGTCAGTAGAGGAGATAACATGTGATATAGTGATGATTTCAAATAAAAAGAGTGAGCGTTAAAAAAAAGGTTTTGCCAAACCAAATTTGCAAGTGGATTGCAAGTCAGGATTGACCTCTATCAATTCATGAAGCATCTGTTCATCCATTGATGGCAATATGTTTGTTGAAACAACACACTGACCTTTTTTTAACACAAACATGGGACAATCAAAACCCAACCTATATTGTATTAATTGTTTTGGAAAGTGGATGCTGACCTGTTGGTTGCAAGCATTGTTTCTAAATGAATCTACCTAGTAACGATCAGACAGTATAGGACATAAAGGAGTCTCATCTTTACATGTTTGTGCAGCAGATTATGCAGATAAATCCAGATTGGCCTCCACCAGTTCAAGAAGGATGTCTTCTTCCACTACTGTGTCAGTTTCATCAAAGATTTGAAGTGCAGCCGCATCAGAAAGCCCAAACTTGCTTTTGACTATAGGAAGATTAGTGTGACACCAGAGAAAAATACAAGAGGCAGGTTTTTAGCTACACATATTATGAATGACAATTTAATTAATCTAAAGACATGATTATTATTATTATTATTATTATTATAATCAATGTATGCCAAATCTACACAGCATTCTAAATACTGCATCTTTAAACCAAACTACTAAGCAAGTTAACTCGAATGAGGGAATTTGGAAACGGTTTCGTAGGAAGCTTATTTTGGAAGTCAAAATAAACTAAGAAAGGCCTGCAGCAAAAATCATATTGTCCCAGCTAGCCAAAGCTAATACAGTTATCTAAATAATACCACATAACTCCTTTTGCTTCTGCAAAGCTGTACATTTTGTAACACAAGATGACTCACCTTCATTGATGAATTCCAAATAGGTGAACCCCAGATTTAACCTGATGTACTTTTTGGTACTCTGGTATTTTACCTTCAGCAACATGATGAGTCTTCTTAAAGAAACCACAATGGAGATAATGTTAGCAGTTAACTTTTTTTAGATACCACATCTAAAAATCTAAAAGATTATGTCTAGCACAATATAGCTTATTTTCTTTTTTTAAATACGCAACCACTAATTTAAGTAGGCTTAGCCTCTTCATTCAGATGTTTGTGATCCAACTATACATTAATTTACTGAATGTGTTAAGCCACCTCCTGTCCTCACCAAGTGTCTAACTACAGCTAAGCCAGCTAACATACGTTAACTAAACAGCTATGGCTTGATTAGCCTCTCAAATGAGTCTTCTTCTCATTCAGAAGCAGTTTTGGCACTTAATTAAACGGGAAATGTTGGTTAGCTAATTGCCGTAGCCAGTGAGCAAGTTAACAAGCTAGTTAAAAAACGGGGCGTTAGCATAGAGCTAGCGATAGCATCGAGCTAGCGTTAGCATAGAGCTAGCTAGCAGCTAGACGACATGAGTGGTAAGAACAAGAGAAGACAACGTAAAACGAATCTTATTGAAAATTGTAATAACCGTTCCAACATCAGTAGCTATCTATCTTTACCTTAGTCACTCGCGCTGACTGAACTCAATGGCGTTTTTGGAACGTTTTTTTTTTGCCTAACACAGCTGCAACTCATCTCCACCTGATTTCCCGCTTATGGTCATGGCTGCATGCAAATTACACATGACTTTGCTCAATGTAATACTAGTGAGAGTCGTACCAGCAAAAGCCTCCACACCAGCCTTGACACATTTGAGTCACACCCTACGTGACGTTTATACATACTTTTGATACAAAAATGATCAGCATAAATGATTGAATATACCTGGTCCTTACCTTTTTGAAATAATGTAGGCTCCCCTTCCAGACACAGGTTGTTCTCCGCCATGAGATGAAGAAAAAAGGCACACTAAAACCGGAAGTGTAATTAACTCCAACTAGAGTGCATGCAATCAACTCCCTTAAAGAACACCAGCCTTGGAGCTTTTTCAGCAATGCAAGTGTTAAAAGAACACGCAAATCAACACTTATCAACTCGAAATAATTGACACTGAAAAATTAACACTATTTCACACCACAGAATTTGCTGTGCACACATACAAACACAGTACACCTGAGACTGTTACAATGAAGGGGTGGGGGGGGGCTATCCTCTTCTAGGGGGGTCCTCACCTCCTCTAGGGGGGTCCGGGGGCATGCTCCCCCGGGACGATTTGTTTTAAAACATTGAAGTTAAAAGCATCAATTTGGTGCACTTTGAGAGCAAACTTAAGATATATGGATACATCTTTCAACACCCATTTGAAACAGAACTGTAAACAGATTTTCTTTTTCTTTATGGGTATTTTACAAATCAATCCCCTGTGACTGTGTAATGTAAGGTAAGGTAGCTTCTAGCTTCATGTGGAACACTGACAGTAAGTCAACATTTTCCAGAGTTTTCTTTGAAATCACCAGGTAACGCTAAAAAACACAACATTAGCCTACATATTGTATCACAAAGTGTTAATTTAATATCTCAGAAGTATACGATACACTTTATCGTATACTTCCATTGTTGTTAACCTTATTAAAAGACATGAAACAGTTGCAGGTTCTGTAACTTTGCATAGTACAATACAACACAATATTCTGGTGTATGTGTAGGTCGGCTCTGCCTACACCACCTCCAGGTCCCCGCGCCTCCTCCAACATGTGTCTACCCAGTGATGTGCTGTGTGCGCATTACTGTGGATGCATAAATGCAGAGGACAGTGCGCGCCCTGGATGCGAGCAGCTGAAGTCGCAGCTTCTCCCCCCCCATGTTCTGCCCTGCCCTGTGCCGTGCTGCGCGTCTCCCCGTTTCATTTCTCCTTCCTCACGCCGACACGAACACAGAGCTGCTGTGTGTGCGGGAGAAGTTGTTTGCACAGAGAGCACCTGGTAGAAACTGTTCCCTCCAAACGGATTGGTTCTAGTTGGGAGCAATCGGACTCACCGGGGTCTTTTTATTTTTTCCAGGGGAAGAACAGACGAAGCGATTGCAATGTGGTGGACGTACCAGTATGTCAAGTGAGAAGTGATTTCTATTTTTTGTTTTTAATGAACATCTGACATCCTCCCCACCGGAGACATCTTTCAGTCAGACCTTTTCGGATTTCTTTTTTTTTTCTTTGTGACGGATATTTCCCTGTGAAACATTATCAAGGATTTCACTGATGTATGCGATGTGGAGGCTGCAAGTCGCCTTATGTACTCTGTCGGTGCTGTCCCTGTCATCTGCTGGAGAAAGCAAAGCGCGGAGCTGTAGCGAGGCACGGCAAGCTTATACCGCTAAAGGATTCAGCCTCGTCAATGTGCCTCATCAGGAAATATCAGGTAGGACATGACATCGGTGCTTTTCTTCCCCCTCGTGTCTTGTTTCCCTCCGAAAATAAAAGCATTTGATCATGATGACCACACAACCTGAACTAACTGATCTCCCGCAAGCATTTGAGGATTTAACTCACCCTGTAACCAAGATCCTCTTTTATCAGAAGATCGAAACAGTCTCAAGTGTGAGTCTGTTTTTGCAAAATGTATATTCAGTGGTTATGTTTTAGGACGTATTTCAAGTATATAAACAATCAAAGTAACTGCAATAGAATATAACTCTACGAGCTTTTTAAAGGTCAGTATGATCCACTCCTGGTCCACTACCTATGTAGAGTCACAGCAAGTTGCATTTTATAGCCACTAAGTAAGTAGACATCAAGCACTGGATTGACAAATCAGTATAAAGCTCAAATAATTACCCTGTAATATTGCTTACTAGGTATCCATATATCCATTCTCATATGTTTAATATTTGTATTTAGGTGTTTTAACTGTAATACTTTAGAGGCCAAACTGAAAGTGCTAATAGCCCATAAACTTAATTTGCACTTTCACAGGTAAAACCCACATTACTTTTCACCATAACAAATTATTATTCCTTTCCTCAAATAAGTGGGTTTACCAACAGGTTATTCATTGATCAATAGTTCATTAAACATCAGGATTAACAGCCCAAGAGTAACATGTGGGATCTATGTAATTTACTTTAAACATCATTCCTAATTAATGCTGCTTAAATAGAGACAGTGGAATATTTACTTAGTGACAAATAATGCAACCTCAGTAGATATGTTTTGCAAGTAGCTTCATACCTGTTGCACGCATTCAACAGAAGATCATGGAGCTTGTTGTGTGGTGCTTGGCTAAAGAGTGAGTGCTGTTTACCAGTAGGGGGCTGTATGCACTCAGCACAAAATACTCCTTTTGCTGAGGGTTTCTTTTTCCTTATTCTTCTTCTTTTCGATATTCCTCAAGGCTAAAGCTTAGGTTTTAATTCATGTGCTTTGGTACAGCAGAGATATGGGGTTTTATTATCTCTTGTGTGGTGGTAATCACATTTATGGTCAAAGCAGGAAAGCAGATTAGTCAGTAAACATAGTCAGCTTCATGAGAGGGAAAGCAGAGAGGCCTGAAGTTAATCCTTCTTTTGCCTGTTAGTCAAAATAGAGATACTGAATTGGTAATTGGCAGTGTCAGACAGTAATGATCATAGAGCTGCCTTATGTGCTTTAACAGGGTTTTGGCTTGATGGGAATCTGATCGTTTTGTTACTGATTGAGCATGTGTGTGTTCCTCGCATTGCGAATACATCACACACCAATTTCAAGTCCATGTAGCACATTTTCAATGTCGTGCCATATTGAATAGTAAGACCTTTTTACACAATGTTGCTATAAGTTGCTATAATGTAGACACAAATATGACGATTTGTAATCTCAGAAAATTCAGACGAGAACAGGATCTTCATCAGAAACAATACAAACTTTGTAGCATACTTGTTCTGCTCCGGCAGCACCGTGCTGTATATTCAGCCTCACCTCAGAGGGAGACATTTCAGCCGTCTACTCAAATATAAACAAATATACTGTTGTAAGAACTGAAATGTTCAGAGGCTTTCTAATCACTTACATGATATTCTTTCAAACTAGTGCTCCTGTTCTGTTATTTCTAATCATTTGTTTCATGATTTGACAGTGTACAGGCTACACAGACACAGCAGATTCTGACGTTGTCCTTTTTCCTTTTGGTCATCAGTGTTGTAAAGTGGTGCTTTGTTTTTTAATCCAACTTTGTAAATTGGATTGTAAGATAACCAACCCATAATATGTTTAAGCATTGCAGGATGTCTTCTCTGAAAGGAATGATAATTAAGAGTCCCCTGATGTACTGGAACATGCACATGGTTTATTTCACAATTGTTGCTTTGTATTTGGATTATGTTTTGATCCCATTTGATTATTTCAACATTTGTTCAAGATTTTGGCCTTAACTTAGGCAGCTGTTTTTATTTAGTTTAATCATTCTTATTTGAGTAAAACAACGTAGCATTCCAGTATTTGAGCACAGTGAGTTCTTTTTTGGCCTTCACCCCTCGGGAGCACTGAACGGGTTTTATTTATCAACGCAATAACTCAGAATGTGTCAGACAATGTTTTCACAATTATTTGGAAATACTTTCACATTTTTATAACACTATGTCATATTTTTTTATCTGTCTTTCTTGTGTAACATTTGTCTACTTGGACCAGCGACTTGAAGTCAAAGACAGAGGTCTGTTGGCCATTATAGACCAACATTTTTTTCGGGGCAGTGATCAAATCCTAACTACAATGAAGTACAGCCTCTACACTGTGTGTAATTAAATCTTGTTGCCTCCAAATAACCTTGCATAAATACAACAGAAGTTAGATATACGGCCTCAAGAGATGCTAGTAAAAACACTCAATTATGCCTAATTAGCTATGCTAATACAAACGTGTGGAGAGCTTCCTGTACAGCGTTAGCATTCATCACTCCTTCATGTCATGCTATCACTCTGCCTCCAGATACTAAACACGGATTAGTCCCTCTGCAGAGGTGGCCATACCTCAGGTTGAAAAGCTCCCATTTGCATAAACACATTTTTAAGACAGCAGCTGACAAGCAAAGCTTATTAAAGGGACAACACACAAAGATGTTAGTTTGACCATACAATATGAAAATATATTAGACAAATGATTAAACCCAATGTATAACTTGAATTTAACATAAATCTCAAAAAACTTAAATAAAATCAATAATTATTCTAATGATTCCTTTAGAAAATCCCTTATTATTAATGTGTGTTTGTTGATGGAATTCTCAATAGAAGTTTTTTCCATTCACTTTTGAATAAGCATATTTGCACAGCTACTATCTAAACTCTTCAGGCCATCAATTATTGAATTGTAACAGTGTCGGAATATGTCTCACGGGCTCCGTAAAACGTATCCAGATAATAAAGTACCTGGTAAACCATCAGAGCAGAAACCCCACATTGATTTTTTTAAGGATTACACCAGGAGGCTAGGTCATTTCTGTATATGCTCTCTTTTTTATCTAATGTTGTTGTTGGAAGACGGATGTTAATCGAAAAACATAACCACCAAATGTGTTCTTCTTTTCAGTCATAGGGTGGCAGGGCTTAAAATAAACCTTCACAATTACACGTTGGTAGAAATCAGAAACATTCAGTGTACAGTCTTCCGCTGCATTGAGACGTGTGGTTTCACCGTGAAGAGATGTGCTGCACGCTCAGCAGTAGAACACTTCTGTCAGACTCGCTGCTGTGCTTGGCAAATTGTTATCAAACATAGTTTATTCTGGGATTGGAATAACTCTTTGGCACGGATGCAGACATACTGTAATTGGTGAAGTTAGCTGACTGGGTTAGAGGTCAACCATACTGTCCACTTAATTGATTAAAGAGTGCTACTTTCTCTTTTTGCCTAAGGACTTTTTAATGCCTCAGATGGTTTATATTACAGGATTGGTGGGAGGTAGAGGCCAGTAAGAAAAATTGTACACGGCTTTAGACTAGATTTCACTCAGTTAGTGTTGGAAGAATAGAGTGCTGGTGCTGAAACACACTGCTGAAAATGTCTATAACTGGCTGGTGGACAGCTTCATTAAAGCCCTTCCAGGACGAGCGTATGATTCCTCCACTCTTGTGTTGTCAATGTACCATCGCCTGCCTGGTGTTTTACACAGCAGTCAGCCACCAAAACAGCCTGTCTGTGAAGATCACCCCTCGTGTGCATGTGTCAGACGTTAGTTATAGTGTCATGCACACAATGCTGCCTGATTGTCAGCCCTTTGTTCATAAACACAACGGCTCCTGAATGCTTCAGTCAGTCCCTTCCAGGGAGCTCTTGCTCCGAGGCTTTGCTGTTAATATCAACATCTACTTACAGAGAGCGCTCGGGATTCTCATGGGTGGACTCAGCTCTTTGCTTCGTCTTTGAAACAAAATCACTTGATGTGCTGCTGTTCCTATTTATGCCGTGCCCGCGTCTTATATTTCCTTTCTCAAGAATAACAATTACCTTTGGGGTTCATCTACTTTAAAGAATATTATTTGATTTCTCTTTAACAGAACAGTTATTAACTGTTACACACCCTGAATACATTGTCCTCTTGTGAATTCCTGCAAGTCAACCCTCTGCTTGCTTATCACTGTGATCAGCGTTTTGCTGGTGGTAACTTGCAGTTCAACAATTATCATGAACAGAACCCAGATACGGGAAATCTTTGTTGTTTGTACTGTTAATGTCTGTATGTGGCACTATTAATGTTGAGTTGTTTCTTGACACAGACATTACTGCAGCTTTTAAAAGAAAAATCTTACAATAATTATTTAAATTTGAGAGTAATATTATTTCAAGGCTTCCTAAAATATACTTTATACTCAATTAAAACTTTTAAAAAAAAGAATCTTCAAACATATTTGTTTTTTAAAGCGAGGTTAAAGACCATTTTGTTTAATCTGAAGTACAAGTTGAGGGCTTTAATTGGTTGAACTTGTACATTATTTAAGTCTAAGTAAAGTTTATTATTATGAGCTCCCTTAAGATTATGTTGAAGAAATCAGCATTTCTGATTTGAAGCTACTTAGCAATAAACTATACAGTACACATCTAAAAGCTGTCTCCTCATTTCTGTCAGGAATTGATAATGAAACTATATGACATAAGAAATCTATAGATGGTCTACGGGTTGTTTAGGTGTTTTGCATGTTTGCAAAATAATGTAATTAATAGTCTGTTTGTTGCACTGATTCATTTGAATACACTTTACATGCAGGGTTGGTATGCAAAATACATTAGGGGGTTGAATTTAGATGTGTTGGCAGCCAGATGCCTAATCACTATATAATGGAATGACATGAGACCTTTAGTGAAAGTGTGGGAATACCACTCTAAAAGCCCTTGCCTAGCAAATATTCATATCAAAATTCTGTAGGGCATTTTTTTCCAAAGCCCATTAAGATGCTCTTGGCTCTGCCAAATTGGAAATAAGTCTCTTGCCAGCCTGTATACATCTTCAGAGAGAACAGTTAATGAGATGTGAGGGAGGTGTGTGTGTGTGTGTGTGTGTGTGTGTGTGTATGTGTGTATGTGTGTGTGTGTGTGTGTGTGTGTGTGTGTGTGTGTGTGTGTGTGTGTGTGTGTGTGTGTGTGTGTGTGTGTGTGTGTGTGTGTGTGTGTGTGTGTGTGTGTGTGTGTGTGTGTGTGTTACAGTTTGGCCTCACTTTGCTGATTATTATTTATTTTGCATCTCTATATTGTGAAAGAAAATGACAAAAGTGTTATATGCATGACACATCTAAATGTGTTTCAATGTGAATCAACCAGCTGTTACCTTTTGTCAAATTTGGTAAATGAAAATATCTGACAGTTGTTTGGACCTGAAGAATGTGTCAATCCTCTGCAGACGCTCCTGCCTGAGATACATATGGTCTGCAGGCTCCTGGCAGCCCTCAGCACCATGTATGGTGTGAAAAGCCTCCACTCGTGTAGGAGACTGCTATTGCACTTTTTCCTGTTTTTAATCAACTGGCCTACATCAGTAATGGAGGGTAGGATTAAGGATCTCTACCTTATCACGCCATGAGAGGAACTGGAAAATAACAGCAAGGAGTCTATGGATGGAAGTGATTGTACATTATGTTGAAGGATTAGAATTTATAGCACAGGAAATAGGAAAGAAAATAAACAAATGTACCCAGTAAGCCCAGAGCATAAAGGCATGGAGAGCATCCTTGAGTAACCATGTGTTAAAAATGACTTGAGCGGTAACTCTGTGAGGAATACAAGAGGGAGCCAGGTAGAATGTAATCCATCTGAACTTTAGGTATTAGTGATCTGACTCGCTGTTTTTGTTGCACAGAAGTATTTGCTACATGCTGCCTTTTATACCGGTTTCTACAAAAGGGGAAGAGAGGCAATTTGACTGGGCTTATCTAGTAAATACAGTAGTTAAAGAAAAATACATCAGAGGAGGTAACAGAAGGAAAAGTCACATGTGATAATGCTCTGCTGGTAGAAGTGATTCCCTGAGGATTGCTGTGTCAGTAGGTGATGGTGGTGTGCAGGGGGCTGGGGGGCACATTGTCACTTCATTGTCGATATGTGAGAATAGTTGGTATATTAATGATTACAGGTCAGCCTGCATTCTAATGTGTATGTAAGGGAGACCCTTTCGGATTGACCTTATGCCATTTACAGCTACTTTTGACTACACAGACAACGCTAATCACTTATATTTTTACATTCTAGCCAAGAGGGTGTTTGTGGTTTTCCTAGTACCATTATATATTACGTATGTTAGCAAACCAAGGCGTTCTTTATGGTTATGGTCTCTCTGTTTGCCCACAGAGACATCTTGCCTCCAGAGGTTAGTCTCTGAATAGAAGTCCCAAGCTTGACACCGCTGATAGGGCTCAGAGAGATGAGCACCACACAGTGCTTTTGGGAAAACCCACAGGGGTATGTCATATCGAGGTGTCAAGGATGCAAATCCATTTCACACTGGGGACTTTTTGTTTTTGTTTTTCAGACACAGTCAAGTACACATGGCTGAGGTAATTTGCTAAATAAGCCGCCCCTCAGAGATTTAGAAGTAAACAAGCATTAAGCAAAGATAAACATGGCTTGCCAAACTTGTCATGGAAACATCAGACTCTGTCAACAAACGTAGACAACGGTGTGACAGTGGCATTACACATTTGACAATGACACTGTTGTTGTGTTTAAGAAACATTGAAGGTTGACAGTTGCTACCCCTTAAAAGGCCTCTGTGCTGGTTTCACGGTTGTGAAACCACGGGGGGGCTTTTGATGTATCAAAATCAATAGTGCAGAGGCTCGAACATGCAGACATTTTTTTGTACAAACAAAACCACAGCAGTACATCAAGGGCTAACTTTAAGGCCTATGAATATCGTTCATGACTCTAAATATAGTTATACCTTTGTCACCAAGTTGTGAAGCAGAACATTCAATATTGGGATAGAGTAACATTTCTCACTCTTACCAGTTTTAATTAAAATTAGGAGGAAAATGCATCGGAAAAACATACAAAAAAAACAAACAAAGTCAACCTTTATGTAAGGTCCTGTGGTAAATGGCTGGTTTCCCTTAAACAGTTTGGCACTCTATAGTTTTAACCAATCTCCAATTTTTCTGCAGAAGTAAATAATGCATTTGTTGGCAACCTTTTGACACTCTTAAACTACAGGGCCATGTTCATAGAAATGTATTCCAGTGCAAAATTGTGACTACGTTTAGAGAAAAAACTAGTTGTGTGACAAATGGATTCATAGACATCCCTGTTCTGTTTGGCATCAATTGATTCAAGTTTGGCTTCATTCAGGGGATCCATTTGTTATATATATTTGTGTAGTTTTCTTATTCTATGAACTGAGTAAGTACATTCATTTTGTCCTTTCGACGGAAGTGACATTGCCTTGTACTTCACAACCCAAAGTATACGTCTCATCTTCTCCAGTGTAGGCAGAGCCACACCTAGAAAGTGAGACTCCTTGTGGCTGTCATGCTTCTTGATGGTTAGAGACGTAGAGATCCGGTTACTGCACATCATCTCTTGTGGTCATAGCCTAGGATTCATAGAACCATAGATACACATTGTGTATTGGGGCATATGAATGCATTTGCTGACGCTGGGTGTGTAAATGGGAAATATTTATGGGAAAGTTATTTACATAGTATCTACCCTAACAGACTATTTTCATAACTGGAATATGGATCTTAATTTTAATACAGTGTGCATGTAGCATCACTGGATTTAGGCATTTCTGGCTCTGATACTGTGTGGGTGCTTCTGTGTTATCTTTTGCCTTGTAATAGTAGAAGTTCAGTAAGGGTTCAGTTTAGGAGATTCAGAGATACAGAGAACATGGGCTTTGTGCTCTCAGTAAGCTGCCTGTATAAAGTTGTGTGTTACTACTGATTCTCTCATTTCTAATCAGATGAGATGTAAGTCATAATAACATTCATCAATAGGAAAACTATTCCATCTCAATTTGCTGTGTGCTTCACAGTAGGAATGTTTACCTAAACTGAGCAATCACTAAAGTTGCATTCAAGTCCAATAATTTCCTGACAGCAGGGTTGCAGTGGGCGCAACAAGAGAGTTCCTACTGCATGACTGGCTCTCTCAAGTGAATAAAGAAAAATGGCTCCCCAAGTAAGAAGAAAATAGCACACCTCAGTGCCAACCTTGCAACACCCCTAAAAGTAAACAATATGTTTTCAAAGAGCCGTAGTTGTTAGCCAGGGCGAGACAAGCACAAAACGCATGTTGTTCTAGTTATAAATTAGGACATTTATACTGATTACATGAGTTCATGACCCAGTTTAGTGTGATCTGGTTGGCGGCTTTGAGGCGGAGTGACTAATTGGAGATCGTTATTATTTTTTATGTTAATGCTAAAAATGCAGAGGGCTGAATCTTAACCCTAGGTCACATTGCTGGGCTTTAATTATAACATTAAACAATGCCTTGGGGGGTTTAATGACACTC
The DNA here is from genome assembly GCF_949606895.1 of Notothenia rossii. Taxonomy (NCBI): domain Eukaryota; kingdom Metazoa; phylum Chordata; class Actinopteri; order Perciformes; family Nototheniidae; genus Notothenia; species Notothenia rossii. The sequence continues at coordinate 21,817,699 of NC_136904.1, forward strand.
CTGCATGTTTCAGAGGTCTGCCCTTTGTTCCTTCACACTGTGTCGCCTCATTTCCCTTTTTCTCTGGTTTAGGCGCTGTGATCCTTTTTACTCAGTAATCTGTGTGGGCAAAAATGATTTGATGATGATTGATTCTTTTATCGACTCAAATAAAACATAACCAACACAATATGATGGAGAAAAGGGCAAAAGCGGTGGACAGAATTCAAATAGAAAATGCTTATTTAGATGCTGGATGAGCTTGAACAATGTGTGCAGCATTTAATTACAGGGTTAATTTTGCTTGTAGGAGGACCTCTAGAACTAAAGAAGAACAGCGGGATGACCCAACTGTTCATTTAAATCACCTATCCTTGTGAGATGAAAGCATAGAGCGAACTTGCAGGAAAATATATCCAGGCTCACTAGGCTCACACCACGGACTTGAATGAGGCCACATAGTGCATCTCCAGGGAGCAACGCTGTCATGGAAAATGTGACAAGCTCATATAACCTTAATATCTGAAGAGGAGTCTTTCTGAGGATCTCGATGAGGCTTGAGAAAGAATATTTTCATACCTCAGAGGGCCAGTTCTATAAATCCAAGGCCCGTTGCCAAGGAGTTGCAAGGGTTATTGAAATGGATGGGTTAATGAGCCAGGTGTTTACATCTTTTGGTCCCCTGAATTTCTTCATGTGTGAAATGAAACATCTGCCATTGTGATGCTTCTTGGCGAGTCCTCGTTCTTTGGCTCCTGCAGGGTGCTAGAATCTGAAAAGAAGCCAGCCTCGTCCCCTGCTCCAAGATCCCCGCTGTTTCCTGTCCCCTGTGTAAGCTGCTGGTAAATGAGTGGGCTGGTCATCTCGCACCCTGGGGCTCTACCTCGGGCTCTTCAGACCACCAGCTGTTGTGTTTGGTATGAATCATGCACCATGCTGAATCCAGAGCACGAGAGCAAGGCTTTAACCTCTCCGCATGTCTCCTCCTTTTCCCTCCTACTGTAGCCTCTAATGGAGAGCAGGTGTGATGAAATGAAATACATTACAGTCATTTAGAGCGGCAACAATTTATTGATTGATCCACAGAAAAATAATCCGCAACAATTTAGATAATTGATGAATGGTTTGCAATATTTTTGTTAAAATGGCCTCTATCATCTGAACATTTCCTGATTTCTTTCTTCATAAACTACAACTTTACATATTTTGGGTACATTTTATGAACAACTCACTCTTTAAGAGTGCTCACCAGCCCTGACAAAACAACCCAGTCCGTTATTCGTGTGCTGCCTAGCTCAGAAAACATGTGATTCGACCAGCCATTCCAATGTGGCTCCTCTTTCTATGTCACATGCAGCAGGCTCATTGGAATTTGATTAGGTTTATTAATTGATATCAGTTTGAATAAACACTTTTTTATAAATCAAGATTGGAGAAGGCTGCATGTTCATATCCACTGCTATCTGCTTGTTTACACCCTTAATCCACAATTACATATTTTAAGAGATACATTTTACATGATTTTCAAGCTTTATTTATTGGTTAACTTTTTGATGTATATTTATATACAGTACTGTATATGTTTTACTCTATATGAGAATGTGTATAACACCCCTCCCAATAGTGTAATACAGACATTCTAATGTTTTCATTTCCACATACAAAACATATATACCGTGAAAATTGTTCACAGGCATTACCCATGACCGAGGTATGAAGATATACAGATTATAGGTCTGCTTTGATAGACTGCATGCATGACTGGAGCCAGGGGCCAAAAGCTCAGCTGGATTGGTGTTTGACTTGTCCGATGGCTCACCTTTGACATTTACCATCTAACCTGGTAACATGCATACTGGCTTTACTAGATATATACAGTAGTCAAATATCTGCAGAGGTTTGAAGTTAAAATTAGCCAGAATGTAATTGTCAGATGGGAGGTTTATTAAAATGTCAATGTGAGTGCTCCAACCTGTAAATCAGAGGGACTAAGTGCAGCAGGTGAGCGCTTATCAGATTTCAAAGATTATTTTAAGTTGCCTGACTACGATTAATGGAAAACTTGATATCTACCGCTTTGAACATGAGTTTGGATATGTTTATTGGATATTGGGGATGCATCCTGTACTCACAGAAGATTTTGTCTGCGTTTAAAAAGCCAGTTTTTGTTTGCACTCGGAACATTTTAATTTGACCATTTTCCTACAATTTAAGGTCTTGCCTTTTTCTTATTTCCAACTCGGAAAATAGATAATAATAGCTTCTCATTAAGCCCTCATGGTTCTTCAGCACAGACACGGACAGGTTCTGCCGTTGTGCACAAAATGGAAAGCCTCCAGCGCCTATCATCTTTGGGGAAACTTGAAACAGTTTATTTTTTGGAAGACAAAAAAATACATTTTTTCCCCTTGGGATTTAAATCCCAGAACCTGTATTTTGTCCCCTTTGTAACAAAATGTTGTTGCACAATATATGTATATTTAAAGACTAATAATCTTCTTGTTATGCTGCTGCCATGCTGTCACGCTAAATTGATGGGAACCACAGTTAATTGTGATACAAATAGTCATGTTTCAAACACACACAGAATGCACTTCATAATAAAAGGAGGGCTGACATTGAATTGCAAAGAGCATACAACTATGAGCTTTAGCTTGATATAAATGAGAGCATTAAGCTTTACCTTGGTGCTTCACCCAACCATATATATATTTTGTATCCATTACTGTCAAGCATTGCTCCAACTCTGGAAGTGATTTCAAAGTTAGAAAATATTTTAGCTGCTTCCAAATGAGGTAACATATGGTTGGGGAGATTGTGGGAATTATCTGTGTCATCTTGTTTGGACATATTCAATTTGGGTCCCAAGCCCCAGTGGAAGTAGTTGAAAGTGGGTGATTTGGGTGATGGAGAGGAGATCCAGATGGCAGAGCAGCGGTGAGATCAATCGAGCTTGATGCATTTTTCCCACTTCAACATGCAGACAGATGTGATATAACACAGTAATTGAGTTGACTTCCAATTTGGTAATTCCTGTTGACAAGTTATAACTACTAAGAAAGTGTGTTGACTTGCTTGTAAAACATCTTAAATATTGATTTGGTGATGTGTTATTGCCTCATGATAATGTCATAAATGGCATAGAAGAGGAATACAGTTTTCACATTATATTCATCTCCATTGTTTGGCTTTATGTTTAAAGTGTCTATCTACATTTCTCGCAGGAGAAAAAACACATTCCTTGAAGATCATTATTTAAAACCTCAACATAAGATCTCTCTCAAACAAAGTGACATGCTTTAAAGTTGAATTACCTATAGTCATTTCTTAACCCAAGCACCATAACAAATATGCAGTCATTTTTATGAGGTCATACATCACTGTAATGGTCATTATTTTTCATTTCTGAACTACATGTCTGTAGTAGAATGGACTGCAGAATACACTGATATGATGTAGTTCATCATAGAAAGTAAAAAGCACCAAGAGAGTTGTCTGACAGTTGGTAGCCTACTTTAGCTTTGCATGTATAAAATACAACTTAGATGTTTTTAGAGGAAGACGTCGTCCCAATACTCCCAGGATGCCTCTGATTATATGGATCCTTCATTATGCAGATTGTAAGTTAACCTTTAAACAGAACATACCATCTGGTATATTCTGCTGACACTAGTACCTTCCTACTTTACCTTTTATTCCTCAAAGCTTTTTTTTTACCTTCCATAAAACCTTCCATAGTTTACACTGTCTCCCATCTGTCAACAACCTTTAATCCTATTTGTGAAATGTACCCCCTTTTGCCCTCTAATCTAGGTCATATCAGCTGAATAAAGGGCCCTTTAATGTGCCGCAGCCTAAATAGAGAAAGGACAGTCATGGCCCAGAACGTGTGAGGGACCTAAGTGAACCTGAGTCAATAGATCTCAAAGATAGTGGTGTCAACCTTTCACAGGGAGCAGAGGCTCAGACAGCCTTTTAGCATTGAGTGTCCAGTGTGTTAAACTTGGCTGTGGCATTGAGTCCAAAGAGAGCAGAGGGAAAGTAAAAAGATCAACTCTCTCAAGGTCTGTCATTTAGCTTCATTTCTAACTTTACCCGTCCTCTCATGGTCAGATTAATCTACCTGGATTTATCTTTTTTATCTTATTTCTTACCTGGATTTTATTGCTGTAGTTAAGGCAAATGTCATGATATTAATTAATTGTACCCATATTTTCCACTTCTCAATAGCATAAATGCGCTTAAATTCACAAAAAGGAACTGAAATCTCCTAAGGGACTTTAACATACCTTTTTAGAACAACAACAACAAAATCATTTTCAAATGTTCCTTTGAATTTATTTAGTGTCACACAGGAATTCACACAAAGACTGAGTGTGAAAATAAAATGGTAATGTGATATAACCATAGGATATAACTTGTGAGTATATACTTAGTTATGAACAGTATGTGGCTATTTCCATGGTATCTAGTAGTCAGTAAGCATTAAACCAAGATGTGCCTATACTTATATATCTTAAAGGCATTAGAAGAGCTTCCTCAGAAAAATAAATACAAGTGTTTGGTGCATTTCACTTAACAAGGAAATGGGATTTCACAAACTGCATAATTATAAAATACATTATTCACATCAACCTTGAGGGTCTGGGTTGTATGACTAATAGTTAATACATTTTATCATAACATAGTAATAATAAAGACCTGTGATGTTTGACAAATGTAATTGTCTTGTAATTGACATATAGATGTTTGTTACAAATCATCTCACTTCATGACAATTATAATCTGTTAGGATTGTCTGATGATTACCCAAATCAAAAATGCATCACAATTATTACATTAATGAAGTCAGTGATATATGTATTGGTGCTTAAGAAAAAAAAAGGCCTGCTTTAATTTTTCTATGATTTTAAAGGCATATGAAATGTTAATTCAGTTTTTTTGAACCAGCAGCTAATTAAAAATGTTTAAGTTTGTGCATTTAAGTTTAAAAGTATACAACAATAACTCTTAAATCATAGATATTTAAAGAATTAAAACAAAACTTTGATTGTAATGGTGTTGAAAGAAAGCACTTCCTTCTATGTCTGAGTTTGACTGTGAATCTGCTGTGTGTTTCACTCTGGGTATTTCAATCTGTATACTAAAGCAAGTGATGAGTTTGGAAAGAATCAATGTTAAAAACAAGGAAACTGGGTTACAAACCAACTGAATTATGGATAATTATGAGACCTGGCTCAAGAAAACTAAATTGAATGAATAGAAATATCCAGAATGCTGATGTGCTTCTGCAGGCCTCTGCCCTCATTTGAAGGCAATAAGTCTCTGTTACAGCCAGACTATAAGAGCAGACAAGGGGCAATATTCCAGAGGCAGTTCTCAATGAGTCTGAGCTTGAATCTGGTGGTGGATCAATGATAATAAAAGTGATTCATTCAAGATGGTGTTGCTGTGTTACTGAGCTTTACTCTGCTATGAGCCTCTGCAGGCAACAGTCTAAGATTCTTTAACCAGATTCAAATGTGGATTTACAAGAATAACGCTTCTGTATACCCTACACTTTAAGGCTAGTCATTGTAAAAAGTTGTCAGGGGAACACACTTTGAACACTACTCACCAGCTCAGAGTACAATAGATGACACATTTTCAGAAATGAATAGCAATTACTGCATCACTACACCTTTGTATTCATTTTCAGCTTGGGTGAATATTTGTCCTCCTTCTGATCTGATCCGTTGGCTTGTTCGTCTGAAATATCTGGCGAGGATGTCCTCACTTTATAAATGCTGGCAAGAGTGGTCAAGGGATGTACCAGATGGCATGGCCCATATGCATTTTGCCCTTTGGCCAGGTAGACTAATGAATCCTTTTGGGAGTTAATCACACTGTCTGGCAACAGACCCTTCATGGGCATCGAACCCACTCTTTTCCCACAGCTGCCCTGATATATTCTGGCACTTTCACATTTCCCTGAAACATATGTTGGTATGGGGGATGGAGGTGGAAAAAAGTCTCTTTAGCATTTGAATTCTCCCGAGTAGATTGTAAACTAGTGAAATTACTATATGTATCTTTTTGATGATGGATATTTTTGAATTACCTTTTGACCTCATCCAAACTCATTTGGACATTAAACTCAACAGTGTTTAATGTGAAGCATGAGACTAGGGGTATTGCTTTAACTTGGGGACAATGGCTCACATTTTTAAAACATTTCTCTGACGTCAGATAAGTGTGAAATGGAGGAGGTTTTTGAAGGTATTGGACGGTCCAACAAACACTTCTGTTGTAGTAGTTAGAGCAAACTGGCCCCTTTACAATGACAATGGAAGCAAAGGTATTTGGAAACAAGCTCTGCGCCTCAAAATGCAATTGAAACACAAGGATATAATGAAGATTTATGAAAGTAAAATGTATTTCATGAAGCAGAAGCTTGTGACTATTTCCAAAGTCTCAGTTTGTTGTTGGAAAAGAACAGGACAGAAATGAAGTCTAGCTCAGGGGCTTCTTCATTCTCCACCCTATGGCGGATGTTATTTTGCTGAAAGGTTTCAGTTAGTCAATTTATTTTTTATATAAATACATGAGTATTTATTTCCTGCTAGTTTCCAAACTTCAGCTTTTCAGAGTAAGAGGCATTAACACCCTTCATTTTCTATTTTGATTATTGTATAAATATTCACTTAACTTGATCTACCATGTTGAAGTGTTGGCCTTAGGACGTCCTAAACTTCAGCTTTGAAGATTCTCCTGCATTCTCCTTTGAAGCCTTGTCATGCATTGGCAAAGTAACTGAGTCCAATCGTAGTTCTTCTCAGTGCTTTGTGAATATTGAGGTCCCAAACCTTAGCGCAACAACAAAATACACTGACCCACCTGCTGGCTGCCATTTAGCAAAAAAAACAACTAGAACGATCTTTGAGTAAACACATGGGTTTTATGTCCATGTGCCCAACGGTCCTACTCTCTACTTTACTCAAAGATTTGAAAAGTGTTTTGCTTTGAATTGAGTCAATGTTCCCCTGGAAAAAATATATTTCACCCCTTTCTTCTTGTTATTGCCTCTAAGTTTTCTTCTTTTTGTAATGGAAGGAAACTTATAGTACAGCAACATGGCTCAAGTTTCGGTCAGCAGGCCATCATGTCCTCCAAACCCTCTGCCTCTTGCAATACCTAATGCCACATGAGAGTTTGTTCAGGGAAATACAACATTCTAGCGTGCTTCCAGTACTTAAAACGAAGATAAAATAACTTATAAGAACTTAATGGACCCACTTTCTCCAGTGGGATTGTCTTATCTTAGTTTATTAAAATAAACAATGAATGTCCAACCTTTTTATCCTTCTGTAATAGATGAACAACCACTGAGTTGTTCTCTGGAGTGCACTAATGTAGTGTATCTCATACACTGTCAATTAGTTTCATGGAAATAGGCCTTTCAGAGAGATTTTAAGCAAGGCAAGTTTATATAGCACCTTTCAGCACATGGCAATTCAAAGTGCTTTAAACAATGAAAATAAAATACATTTAAGAATAAATACAGCAGAAACACATTATTATTATTATAGAAACACATTATAAAATGACATTTAAAAACAGGCATTAAAAAGCAAAGATAATAAAATGAACCCAACAGGTATAAAATACATGGATAAAAGCCAAACTGCAGTTTGAATTTTAACTACTCATTCAAATGCAGCATCAAAAAGATATGTTTGGATTTAAAAGTATTAAGAGTTGCAGCTGACCTGCAGGGTTCAGGGAGTTTGTTCCAGATTGTCAGGGAATAAAAGCTAAATGCTGCTTCTCCATGTTTAGCTCTGACTCTTGTAACAGAGAGCAGACCCGTCCCAGAAGACCTGAGACTCCTGGATGGATCTTACTTTTGCAGGAGATCGTTAATATAATTTGGTCCTAAACCATTTAGTGCTTTAAAAACCAGCAGCAGTACTTTATAATCAATTATTTGACAGACTGGAAGCCAGTGTAAAGACTTCTGAACTGGACTGATGTGATCCACTCTTTTAGTGTTTGTGAGTACTCGAGCAGCAGCGTTCTGAATCAGCTGCAGCTTTCTAAGGGATTTTTTAGTGAGACCTGTGAGGACACCATTGCGGTAGTCCAGTCTACTGAAAATAAAAGCATGGACAAGTTTTTCCAAATCCTGCTGTGACATTAGTCAATTTAAATAACAACAACAAAATCCAGAACATGCTGACTCAAACCAAAAACGATTTCATATTTTTTTAGAAGCCATCTTACTATTAATCATATTGATGGGACAGTTTTGTACTGATTCGGCTTTTACCAAAAAGAGGCAAACAAATAACCTCCATGGCCTTCCCCCACTGTGATGCATCTAAGGGACTTTTAAATTGTAAATCTTACCAGAGCATCTGCTTCAACTGTTGAACTCTAACATTGCTTGCTGCCTAATAAACTGTAGGCTCTGCTGTCTATTTTAATGAACCACTTTCAGAGATGTGCCATCCTTTATGCCTATATATTAGACATGACTGCTACCTGCGTGTGAACCTCAAAGTAGTAGATGCTTCTCTACCACCAAGGGATATGAGGCCAAAGGGAACTGAAGCTGAATACAATGCAACTGTCGAGAATAAAGCAAAGCCCATGAAGTTCTTTTCTCTTTAATCTCTGCATGATCATACCTCCAGGTCCATCCTCTCTCTGATAGTGACCTATATATATATAGCCCTGACATCGTTATTTAGAGCAGATCAGACTATCTGCGGTTAAACATATGTGTCTTACTTAATCATCTTAAAGTAACATTTTGGGAAATGCCTTTGTCTGAAGGCAGCCCTGTCTATGTGGCTGATGCATGTTTCAGTGGGCATCATCTTACCATTTCCCCTCCAGCTATTCATCGACATGGAGCTGGCCTATGTGCACATTCTCTGTAACTTTACTGAGCAAATTTCACTTTATTACAATGCTACGCCTCAATCATATTTCGCAGTTCATGAAGATTGTGATCCAGAGGAGCCAAACACATCTGCGCATCAAAGAATACTTACGCATACTTCTGTGTGATTGCATTTGTAAGCCGCACACCATTTCTTATGCTTCAATCCTTTTTGATTAGGAAACATTTATACTAATACCAGAACATTTCAACGTAAAATCCCAGAAGATTAGCATTTGTCCTTAATTACCTTGCTTCTGTAATTGCATACATTACAATCTGTGATCAGCTTGTTCTGAAAGGGAGAGATCTGCAGCAGTGCCTTCTGACATCTGTGATCAAGGCAGCTACAAGCAGAGAGTGAACAAGCTGGGCTAAAGACATCAGTGGAATCCTTTACACATGTTTTTTTCGCAGTGATTGCATAACTATTTCCTCATAAGTCATAGATAAACCTGTGAGTAAATAATTCATTATGAATGTGTGTGTGCTGGTCGGTTTTTGCGATCCATGAATTTGTGATCAGGTTAGGAGTGTTATGAATCATGAATGTGGAAACATGTGCCAGATCTAATGTTTAAGATACAGCTGTGTTGTTTTACATCTAAATGGAAGCAGGCTTTTCTCTTTATGGAGAACCTGATGTGACACTTGTATCCTCTTTAATATATTAGCGCTTCTGTCAGTGTTGTCACCCCTGGCTTGCATACAGTATGTGCCTCTCTGCTGCTCACGCAGTTAAAACCAACTTTCTGCTCTCCCTTTCATCCTTCGCCTGTTTGTCAAAGGCTTACAGACGAGGCATGTTACAAAATGGGTGGCACCCAAGCCTTTTTAGAAATGTGCAAAGATTAGAAAAAACATTTTTGACAGATGGAACGTAGATGAGGACTGTTTTTTGAGTTCCCACTTGAACCTTTTCACCTGCAGCCATTGGTTTTGTCAGGAACAAACCCTTTTCCTCCCAGCTCCTCTATCTTACAGCTCTGATTTTTCACGATCCTTTACTCAAGCTTTTGTCTTTTTCACCTGCAGTAACTGCAATATTGTATTATTAAGGTGGGCGTTTAAACAGATCTATTGGAGTTGTTATTTTTCTCAGTAATTACAATTCCAAATATAATGTTTTAATATAACTTCCATGTTTATAATGATCTGTTTTGAAGGAGTTTTGTTGTATGTAAATTCCTCAAATATGGATATGTCTATAGTTCTTCAACAGTATTTAGTGGCTCTAAAACACATGTTCTCTATTTAAAATCACAATGTGTCATCATACTGCTTTGACAGTGTAACATCCCGTCATGTCTGCTAAATTATTCATGTCATGTTAATCAGGTTCATGTTATTGTTTCACGTTTAGTTCATAGCCCAGGTTAGATTTATGTTTAGTCAAGTATTTTTGTTCACCTGTCTAGTCCTGTCATTGCACTTCCTGTTTTATTTTTGTACTTACCTCTTGTCTCTCATTTCAGGTCCCCTTACTTCCTCCCTTAGTGTGTTTTCCCGCCATCGTCAGCGTCTGCCCCGCCCCTGATTGTTTCCACCTGTTCCCCCTTACCTCATGTATAAATAGTCCTGTCTCCCTTTGTCCTGTGCCAGTTCGTCTTGTGCCTTGTGCCATTTAGAGAGCCAGCTTGTCTCGCCAAGAGATTATTGTACTTTGTCACCATAGTCAAGTTTATTTAGTATGTAATTTGCTTTGCTACGTTTTGCCTCTCAGGAGTGATTTTTTGTTTGAACTTTATACTTTTCCAAAGTAAAGACGTTTTTTGAACAAACTTTCTTTTGAATCGTGCGTTTAAGTCCAAGTGTCTGTCAAGGTTCCTAACAGACAGAGATTGTAATTGAGTTTAGCTGGCTGTTAAATATTGATTTATTTCATTTAAATTATCTTTATTCATGAAGGCAAATCCTACATTTGTAAAATGCATTTACAATAGGTTTTTTTACTTAATCTTTGCTAGTGTATTTTAAAGCAACTCAACTTCCTACACATACAGACATCCCTGGCTTGATTATTTGTCCTCTCTTACGTCTCCATTTCCGTTTTCATGGATTGAGTCTTATAAGTTTATCAGCTTGAGAGAGTCTGAGCAGAACTGTGATCTCACAGGCGTACAGTGTATTGACAGCTCGGTTTCAAATTCCATCTTGGGTGCAAAGCAGCCAACTAGAACGGGACAGATATGGTCTAGTGAGCCAAAATCCCATCTAGATTTGGTGACACTTGTTCCCCAAGTTCACCATGGTAGGTGTTTGTGTTTGTTTTGGTTTGGAACACAGAGCTCAAAATGTGGAAAGACACTGGACAAATCTGCAGGAAAGTTTATTTGTTGAATACTTTTGTCGTGTATTATTTAGGCCTTACTGCTATTTACATTCTGCTCTTCGTTTATGTATCTGCATTGTGGAAAGCAGCCAGGAAAAAAACATTTGAGCAAAGAGGAGAAGGAATAATTTGACAAAATCATAAACATGCAGCTCACAATCCTGCCCTGCCTTCTGCACACAACATCCAATTTTATCTTCGTTAATGTAACAGCAGCGTCACCTTCTTCAAACTGTTGACGTTGGATATGTCAAAGTATTTGTTTATACAAAAACAAGACTGGAAGTTGAACAGAGGGGTGTACAAGCCATGAAAGCTAAAAGCACCAGGATTTCCTTTCAGCTGTCATTTGCACCGAGAGGACAGTTCTGCCTTTTTATTGATTTCTGTTCTATTTCTTTTTCTGCAACCTTTAGTTGCCAACAGTGGTGTTCTACGTTCTTCAACAAGTTAAGTCAATTTGTAGCCTCAACAGAAACTTCAAATTGAAATTGACTTACTTCAGAGTTGCACAGCTTCCTATTCCAGCAAGTAAATGTCATTGATATCAAGTTATCAATCATTATGCCAATAAAGCATCCACTCTTGTACCAAACTTTTTCTTTGGCATTGTTTCAAACACTGCTATTTTCAATCCTGGGCAACGCGGTCAACACTGCTGAAATTAGCTGTTTACTTTGGCATTTGTCAACTAATTGAAGCGTGCCTTGAAACTCACCCCAAGTCAAGCCTTCCCCTAGGGTCATTCCCATTTACATTCGGGTCTCTTAGTATTTGATCTCTAATCTTATTTATCCTATTATTTGGCTTGACGTTATTTATATTAATTAAACCTATGATCGTTTCCCCTTCATGTGAAGCGTCTTGTGAATTCACTGTGTTTTAGAATGTGCTATATGAAATACATTCATTCATTATTGTTAAACAGTGAAACAGTGACAGGATCCTCGCCTGAGAAGATAAACAGAGATTTATAAAAACATCTTCCTCATGAATTTTTTTTAATAATACCCCCATGCAACACTTACCATAAGCTGTGTACACTGCACAATGTGGTTTTCTTTGCAGGCATGTGTTAAACTGATCACAGCTTGGAATAAAGATCATCACAGTGTTGCGTCTCCGTGGAGTGGAAACAATGTGTGACAGTCGAGGAATGCATTGCTAAGTGCATTGCTAAAAGATTACAGCATTTTTGTTAAGTGGAGGAACAAAAGAGTCTTAAATAATCAAAAAATGGAAATCTTGTGCATTTCATCTTGTTTTTTAAGAGAGCTTTTTCTCGGTGGCCAGAAGGGTTGTGCATACTCTGGAGACAATGGGTTGGTGTTGAGCTGTTGATGGTGCACCTCATTACTGTGGCCTGGCTCCTCTCTAAGGACTGATTACGGACTAAGCACATTTGAGAGTACCAACACGTACATACTGCATCCTCCTTGTTTCATTAGCCAAGCACAGCTCCTTCATCTATACCTTACTGTATATGCATGCAGAACACCAGTGGGAATGTCAGTGCCTGCATTGTATAGTAGGATCCATACAAAAAAAGTCTCACATTCTGAGTCTATTCTTCACCCATCCACCCCCGGGGAAGCAACAGCCATTTCATGTGTCTTTTTCTCAGAAGTTGAGTGATAGAAAGAAAGAGACTCAATTGTGTCATGCAACTTTTTGCTTTATTTCATTCTCTACCTTTAAATTTGAAAAAACGTTTTAACCTAATTTTTTAATGTTTCCCATAATTTGATGTCAGAGTTTGTTAAACATCTCAATTGTATTATTTTTTCTATTTCCAGTTTTAGTTCTGTTGAGACACAAGTATTTTTTAGGCACTGTGTTTTCAGTTTCCAGAAGCCTCTAGTGGAAGGGGCTCCGGAAGATAATGACGTTTGGACCAAAAGATGATCCGAAAAGTTATTAAAGATTATTTAGTAGTTGGTTACAGAGAAGTGATTCGACACATAAATCCTGTCTATACAGGTTTTAGTTGTTTTGTCATATCTCGTGAAATCCATTCCAGTGGGATTCAGTGAGCGACAGACATCGATCAGGCCTGCATCGCTGCGGATTTCTTTCAACAGCTTTCCCTTCCGCCCTCAGTTTAAAAACAGCTGTACTACACTTATCTATGTCTTCTGTTACTGTATTAAAATCACCACCTAATATCATTTTATAACCCACTGTTAATAACTCTCTAAGTTTTCTGAATAATTGTAACTTATTTTTTGCCTCAGGCGCAGTATAAATATTAATAAGTCGATATTTTTCATTTTTATAAAAACAATCCACCATAAGCATCCTTCCTGGGATTATGTCCCTTCTTCTAATAATAGTGATGTCTTTTTCTTTGAAGAAAATGCCAGAAAATGCCAACTCCGTGTCATGCAACTGCTGTCCAGACTTGTTTTATTCTTCTATTCTTTACCTCTGATAATGACATCGTATCCTCTCAGACATATAATAATAATAATAATAATAAATGGGATTTATATAGCGCTTTTCTAGACCCAAAGACGCTTATATAGCATATATATATATATATATATATATATATATATATATATATATATATATATAGCATATAGCAGCAGAGGAGAAATAATACAGAGAGTATATGGCAGTCAAATTGCTCTATTTGTACGATTCAGTAAGGAGTCGCAAACTGGGTGATTTTCTTTCCCAAGGATTTGTAAAACTCCTGCCTTTCCAAACCACTTTAGCATTTTGCTGCCCAGGAATGCAAACGGTTAGAACATAATATGCATTATGACCAGCTTAGTTTTATTGTTCATACAGTAACCTCAATCACATCCATTGTTTGTTTATTTTTTAAACGTTTTTTAACTGTCTCATCTTCTGACGAATAGTCATTGACGGAGCCCTCAAGACCCTTTAAACCCAACGTAGTGAAAGTACAGGAAAATAAAACTATTTTGCAGATAGCTTTGTGAGGTTTGCTGGTATTGTCTGTGAAGAGCCTCAGCAAAGGTTTCTGCTCTCCCCAGATTTCCGGTTTGTTTTAAGTCTTCATGTTATGTCACTTATTGAACTATTAACTCTTGTCCTAAACCCATCCTGGTGTGTGTACTGTACATTTTCTCAAGCAAAGGTTTGCCAGCACCCACACAATGTTGCTACCAAAATCTGCTTTATCTGGCTCAAATAATCATTCTCTCTATTCTCAAATGTCTCTCTCTGATAGTAAAAAGCACACCTACCTGGTGCTGCTTCACTTTGAGGTAAAGAGTGTGTTTGATGCATGAATGGTAAAACATGGTTTGTGTCTGATAGTGCTGGGCATTATGGCTGATATTATAATTTAATCATCAATCTTTCCTTTATGTAATTCATGCCCTTTTTACATGAAGAGAACACTCCACATATGTGAGGCTAACCGTTTATTTTTAATGAAAGGGTTTTCAGATGTGTGAGGTCATTACTGATTACTGCCTTTCAAAAGTTGAAGCCAAATAAATACTGTTTTACATTTTCTATCTTTCTATATATTGACTACTGTACATTTTCGTTCTGATTCATACCCTTAGTTATTTGTTTACTCTATATATACCGTTCACTCTTTATTTGGTCTAATAGGTGTATAAGTTCAATAGTTGTAATCATCCTTGGAGAAACCACTCAACTTGTAGGCTTTTTAATAGACTTAAATGGGATTTTGAAACTCTCAATGCAATTCATCTCTGATGAGTCCTTTCTCGGAACACGCACACTAGTTCACCAGAAGCATTTCACAATGTTTCTTTTTACATTTTATATTGAAACATTAAAAGCTCATAATGTACAAACATGAGAGAGTTTAAGGCTCTGCAAAACATAATAGTGTCAACAAAAACACATCAAGTGGGACTCACCCATATTGGTACCTGGCTTTGCATACGATAATGTGTTGAAATACTTTTTACTGGAAACTACATTTGAAAGTAAGCTAGGTGAGGCCTGTCCTGAGTAAATCTCCAAAAAAATGCTTGCTGTTGAGATTGTTTTAATTGTTTCCAGATGGCAGCTGAAGTCTCAGTGGTGGAGATCTCACAGCCTCAGCATATACAATTAACAACAAGTAACAACATACAGTATACATTTGTATTACATTCGGGGTTAACTACTTGTTTACACTAAGCTTGCTGCAAGCACTGGAGTCCACTAACTGTGATTCTAATATTCAAAGATTTCTTCTAAAGGCTGGGTGATGAGTGTAGTGTGAAGGATTGAGAACCAAGAGAAGATTATCACTACATGATGTTTTGGCATCACAGATCTCATTTGCTTTGATTTAAGCTTTGCTCTGGTAACTTCACTGTACACTAAACTGTTCCTGATCAGCACCAACAAGAAGACATACACAGCAAGCAAGTCACTGGCAAATATAGTGGAGCTATTAGCACTTAAAGATGTATTTCTTTCAGGAGTAATACAGAGCTAAAAGAAGAGTGAACTTTGTCACTTACGGTGGCCAGAAACATGACTCTAAATGGACACTGATGATGCTTTGTGTGTACGCAGTCTGTGATGCCAAGTCAATGTGTCTACAATCTGCTGTGCTCCCCCCCCTCCCCCCAGGTTTCTTTCTGTATCACATGATAGCAGCGTACCGACAAATGTTCTTCTTTATCATTTGTCTGTCCCTCTTTGATAGCTTCAGTGATGAGAGTCCCAAAATCACTGGAAAGTTGTGATCAAAGACTCAGCTCAGCCTTTGAAAAAGCAAATCCTGTGGCAGTGATGTGTGTATTAAAAGAAAGCCCTCCATGTCTCTGTCTCCCTCAGGTGAGCACCTGCGTGTCTGTCCTCAGGGATACACCTGCTGCACATCTGAGATGGAGGACAAACTCCACCAGCAGAGCAAACTGGAGTTTGAGAACTTGGTCAAGAACAGCAGCCACAACATGAGGACGACGTTTGTCTCCAGGCATAAAAAGTTTGATGGTGAGTGAAATGTTTCTCTTCGACATGTAAGAATTACATTTTGGTCCCGGGCACTGTTACTTTAAATAAATGTATTCAAGACAAGCACTATCAATCTTGTTATATCTGATTTACCTTTTCTATATTTAAAAATAACTTAAAACAACAAGTAAATTTACAGCAGAGCATTCCTTTTTATAATAGATTTTAGCCCTCTTCTTCTTAACTTCTTCGATACATTTTGGGGATAGTTTTCTTTCTCTTGTCATACCAGCTCTTTTCTTAAATCCTATAGATCTGTCTAACTGGCTCTCTATATTTTTATTTTATTAGAACCTCACAGAAATAATGCTTTTCTTGAGTGACTGATGGGAGCATTGCTCAGTATATTTGTGCGTTGTACTTGGCGTCCCCAAAGAGCTACTGTGAATTAGCTCTCATACCGACAGAACAAGAGTCCTGCTAATGTGGCTTTGTGGGGAATGAATGTTTTTTGCGCTCTGTATGCTTTAATGCAAACCTGTATGTAAGCCTTAAGTCAGGGGTTCCCAACCTTTTTTCCCAAGAGCCCACCCAAATGACTCCTGTTGGAAGTTGCGCCCCCCCCCACACACACACACACACACACACACACACACACACACACACACACACACACACACACACACACACACACACACACACACACACACACACACACACACACACACACACACACACACAAGGGGGGGGGAGCGGAACAGCGGTAATTACAATTTAAAAGTCTCAAACTGGATGAATGTGAAGTATTTTGTTCAAGGAGGATGAAAGCGTAATGAAGGAGCACTATTGGAGTGACTTTGTTGGTTATTGGACTCAGGATTAATTCATTTGGATTCCCGCTGTATGAAGAAATTAAAGGAAGGCGCAAGTGGAAACAATTCACAAAGGGATTAAACTGTTTAAAACACATGCTCAAAGTAAGCCGGGTTTTGCCGATGTGTTTATGTGGATTCAAAAGTCGTAAATAATCTACAAAATGGAGGAGACCGATCTGATCGGAGCAACTGTGACAAATAATCCAACTGAAACCGGCATGGACAATGTCTATGTTTTAAAAATGTGCTTATCCAGAAAGGCCTGGTTTGGACACTTTACGGGCAGAAGAAACATTTCTATTAAAGAAAGAATTATATATTTCTGTCTTTGTATGCCTTTAATAGCTACTAACTTCAATTGTTATTCAAATTAATCAATCAATTCTTTTTTATATTGTATTGTAATCTAGAGACAAGGCTTTTAGTGACAATCATGTATTGGTTGGCAACCACTGTAAGTCATGTTGCACAGCATCAGATCAAGGTACAGTTTCTTCAATCCCCTTATATTTCAGTCGATCTGTTCATATTCTTGTCTAGGTCTCGCTCTCCTGATAATGAGTCAGTTGGTTCATTTGCATCAATTGATGTTACCAACAAAACACTTTCTTGAAGGTAAATATTTCATACATGAAGTTTAAATAAAGACCAGCTGTGAGATTCTATGAGCCTTTTTCTGCCCCTCAGTCATCTGTAATTCTGTGAAAACATATCTATGTGCAGATGGTGGGAATGGGAATGCAGGCCCTTTTAATAAGGAAAAAGAGATAACAATGAATGATGAATAAGGACATATTTCTTTGGTGCTTGGCAAACCGCATGTCTAAATCCACTCGTATTTTCCCTTTATGAGATATCAAGTGTGTTACAAGTAAACCAAAAAATCTAACTACCTGGACCAGAAAGGATATGGCTGGAATAAGAGAGATGGACATTTTGCCTGGCCAAAAAGCATCAAAAATAATGTTTCTTTCAGGTTGTAAGTGCTGGGTGGTAAATGATCCATCTGTCAGGTTGGCAGTCAACTGCGGACAATACCTGCACGTCCCTGGAATACAGTAGAGTAGGGTTATCTCAATTTTAATATTAGTCATTAAAACAAATGAACATAGGTTGAGTGGCTGATAAAAGATTTTCGTTTTTATTGGAAATATTCTTTAAAAAGTACAGTATGTCTTATCCAAATATAAATGTCGACCCATGCATTTGAATTATAAACATTATCATCCATTTTTATGACAATGTGATGTCATCATTTATACATTAAACTCTGAACCACATGTGTCAGAATCAGCCCACACATTTATGTTAAAACAAACAAAACGTAATGTGGATGGACAGGATCAGACTTTGCTTTGTTGTGCATGCAAGGTTAGAGATGTACCAAGCAAGTCCTAAGGTAGGCATACTTTAACGGACTGCTTTGGCTAAAATCATATTCATAACTTCTTGCTAATGCAATGAAAAGGGAAACTTAGGTTTGAAATTGGATATAAAATGTCTCCTCCCTTTACTCGTGAGAAAATATTAGGGTAGAAACCTAATGCTTTCATCAGTGGCAGGTCATGTGAGCTGTCACCAATTAATACCCTACGTAACATGATTGAAATTCAAACCTGTCTGTTGTTTGGTTGAAGTGATCTGTGAAGCCGTTTTCCGTACTGGTCCAAAGATTGCTTTTTGTGGGAAGAAGCTTCACTCTGTAACACTACTAGTGTCTGTAGTTCCCACCGCTCCAACTCACTCGCTGTCTGTTCTGTAGCTGATCATGTCACAACAAATTCAGTCACATTCTGCAATTAAACTTTCATTCACATTATATCATTAATTTAAGCTTTCTTAGCTTGATATTTTAGAGCCGGTCCCTTTAGCATTTTTATCAAGAAGCTCATGAAAAAATAAGCCATGTCAGATTAAATAGGTTACAACTGTAAATTCAATGTGTCACATATATATTAAATTGGCTTTCGAAAAAAATAAGAGCAGGATCAAATTTAGTGTCAGCCCATACTAAATGTTAAAGGACTTAGATTGGGATCAGGGCCAAACTTGAACAGCGCTTTCTTAAAAGTAAGTGAAATGTGTTATTGTGTTATTGTTACTTTGTATTGTTTATTTATTTACTTTTTACTGTTGGCCGTCTACTAATGACACTACACTATAACAACACATTTTATTTTATTCGAGCAATTCTAATGAAATCTTCATTTCACCACACAACTAAAGATGACAGGATTGAGTCTTTTTAGTGTCGAGATAATAATCTACTTTAAAGATTATGTTTTGCAAGGCATCATTACACATGGGTTTAAAACATTTTTTAAATACTTTTTCACAGCAGAGTGATGTTAGTGATGTTAGCACTAGGGAATTTAGAATTCTCCAGAAAAAGCAAAGAGGTTCCAGTACACCATATTTTACATTTCCTCAAAGAAATGTGTGGGAGTAAGGTGCTCATTCAAACCCAAACTCTTCAAGTTGTAAATGACTGGTTTCGGTATGTTTTCTCTCTCGCTTGAAGCTGAAATGAAGGCAAGAAATTATTCTGTTGTTTTTTTTTTTATCATGCAGAAGTTCACTGCTGGCAGCACAATACACAAATACATTAAATAGAAACACAGTTAAACATTTATGTCTTAACATTTTTAATAAACTTATTTAAGACCATTTTGTGTACACAGGAATTATGAAAACTAATAACTATTACATAAAAAAGGTTCAACTGTGTTTCAGAAAATCCTTTAATCAGCAGGTTTAGGTTATGCAATCATTGCCAGTTTGTTTGAATTGAGCAGTAAAAACTGGTTTCTGCCTATTCCTACGTTGAGAGCACCGTTTCAAAGTCGACCCCTCTAGAACAACGTCGATATATCTGTGCAGTTATATAGTGGCACTGGTGACACAAATCACTTACGCAATTCCATCTTCTACTCATGCCCATATTGTCAGGCCTCTCAACATCACATTCATTCTCCTTGCGTTAAGCTCCCTCCACCTCATGGGGTTTGAATCATCCCTCATCAATTTTACATGCCCTCATTTCTCTCCCCAGTTATTTATAGGGCCCTATTATGAAAACCTTAACTTACTTTTTGATTACTGACTGCTTCCTCTGGAGGCCTTTGAGTTTTGATGCATTATTGAGCAATCCTGAAGCAATGAATGACTGTTGCACACTGGAATTTAGGTTTGGGTCATTCTGAATGTCCAATCATCTGGCTGGGGAAATATTTCTCCCCCATCTCTCAATGTGCCTTATACTCTCCCAGAGAGACCTGGAGTCTGGTCACATTCCAGTCCCATTGATGCACAGTATGGATAAAGAAACTAAGCCGGCTTTGTGTTGTTTAAATTGTGCACTCCTTTGGCTAAGTATGGTTACCACCTCCCACTGCTTTGTTTTAAGTTTCTGATAGCATTGGTCTTCTTTGCCATGGCTCAGTGGGTGCCCTTAGATAACCCTGTTTAAAGAAAATAAATGAGATACATATTGACTATATTTATGTGTGAGAAGAGAAGCCTGAGAGATGGAGACAGAGACGAAGAGAGGGAGACAGTGGATGTGTAAAATAGGCAGATTAATGGCAGAGGGTGAACAATTATAAAGGGTGCACAGTGAAGGGATTTGAGATTGAAGCGACTGTACGGAGTAGTGTCGGGAAACTGAAGCATGTCATATTTATATATTTTTTAATTTCTTAAAGTGTTGGTTTTGTATTACATATCTAAAATGTCATTCAATCAAACAAGAAAGGGGAATTTGTGATATTTGTGCAGGAACTACTTACAGGGCTAAAGACAAACTACTTTAGCGTGACTAACCTTGTCAATCTGAATATAGTCTTTTTTCAAAATACATATTTCTTAAATGTAATCCTCTTTCATTACTCCTAATTGTCTCCAAGCAATGACTGTATTGTTGAAGAGTTTAAAGGAGGATTGTGTAAAGTGGATGGTGCAAAACAGCTAAAAGAGCTAGGATAGATAGTTTTGTTTTGGATTCTCCAGCTCCCCATTACCTCAAAGGTCAGCACCGTCAAGACAGTTTGCTTTTGGTAAACACCAAAGAGTCATTTGCATGTCAAGTTGCACCAAAGTTGCATAAGATCTGCATAGATTCACTTGGCTTACGCAAGCAAATCTGCCGACTTAATACGTGCTTAAATTGTAAGTAATTGATTGAGCTTCTAAATGATTCTGTTTCAAATATTGGTGTGAATGGAATACAACAATTTGACCTTATAGAAAATTGCATCTCAATTACAAATGAACTATATCCTAAAAAAGGTTGAAATAATGAAATATCAACTGAATTTATTTTGCAAATGTATTCATGTGAATGTTTTAAAACACAAACATATCCCTCTTAAATAATACTCTCAATTTATATGTCGCAGTTGAAGGCTTTAAGGTGCAGGAATAAAGTCACTTTATGTAATACCTTTTATCATTTTGTTCCTTTCCCGTGCTTGAAGCTACAATATTTCAACTCGCATGAAGTAAAATAATAAATGTGCCATTGTTTTACGGCTGCACTTTAAATCAATTGAATTATCCTATTCAGCATTTTATACATCGCTTCAATTCAGCAGTATATTGAGTCTCTTTGACAGCTAGCAGTAGGTCTGCGGCAGGATAAGAGGTTAATTGACAGAATTGCAGAGAAGTTTGACTCAATTGTATTTCCTGCATTACCTTTTCTGTTTGTTCTTGTTGTTTGGTAGATGCTCATTAGCCTCAGTTTGGTTGATGCTTTTCTATGGAGACCTCTGCAAGAGATTAGAGTGTGTGGTTGGTTGACTAAACTCTGGGTTGAGCAGCAGCCTTGGATGACTGAGCTCTTTGATCCTGCCCCAGTAGAGCTTCTCCGCTCAACGCTGAGCCCTTCATTCACTCCAACCATCCCTTATTCATACCAGACTTAAACCAACACTGACTCAGAGCACAACAGCCCATTCTCTCTAATCTGCGTTCTCTACACATTCACAAGGTCTTTGTTGATTGTGTAGGCACACAGGGCAAAAATAAACGCTGCTCAAGTTTTAGCAGATTCTTTATCCATTACGGTTTAGGTTAAAGGTGAAACAACCTAAAGATGGGACACTTTCCCTCATTAAGCTTCAATTGGTTATTCAAATTATTTTTTTCTGACAGTCAAACACCAGCAGACACTGGACACTAATAGTGCTACATGACTCGTTTTGTGCATTAAAGTTGTTTGTGCACCACAGAACACCTAGTGAATCATCTAAAGGATAAGCGCCAAACACATTTTTCGTTCATTAAAGAGAAGTAAATGGGACGTTACATATTTGGCTTTTCATAGTTAACACATTGGTTCTGTGCATGATTATGAGGCCTCTTTGAAATAAAGTAGAAACAACAAAGCTTGACTAGTAAATCAGAGTGTGATGAGTCACAGTCCACAGTGCACTTCAAATCCGACCCCATTAAAACAACTGAAAAAATATGTGAACCGATGTGTTGCAACTTATTATCTCAACAGTAATGTCTCATGGAGTAATGGACAATCATTTCCCCTCATTTCAAACACATTTTCCTCATAAAGCAAAAAACTATTTTTTTGTTTCGTAAGTTGTCAAATTATTTTGATCTTTTATATCCAGTCAACCAAACTCTGAAGCTTCAGCTCTATCGGGCAAGGCAATATTGTCAAATGGGGATGAAGAGAGCACTAACATGATCTTCCACTAAATTAGGTTTACAAATACCTTACATTGTGCTTCAGTAAGAGATGAATGGACACAATTTGAAGTCTATTCATAAAACTGAATCGTTATATTGAAAATGCTTTTGATATAAATGTACAGTCGATAAGGCCATCTCCAATTAAACATTACAACTTATGTAGCCTTCAAACCACATTTTGTATATAATAGGTTTAAAAGACAAATTGCTTTTTTGTCGAATAGGTTTCCCTTTTACATACTTTGCTACAACTTTGGTTGTAGTTTGGTTTAAAAAGATTGAATGACAATATGAAATGCTGGATCTTCCTTTATTACAACATCTCTTTGTGTATAAATCATAATCAAAATAATTCACTCAGTTTCAAATAAACACTGTGGTGTTGCCTCAGTTGATTTTTTGTTTAAGGAATGTGACTTTTAAAGTATATTTATTTATTTCATTTTATTTAAGTTTGCCTTTTCATCAACAACATTCTCAACGTTGAGTGTAAATCAAAAATACAGAAGCATGCGTATTGTCCGTTTTCACACCGCCTCCCACACCCTGTACAGAACAACCCAACAGTAATTTAAAACAAACATACAAAATAGAGAAGAAACAAAATTATAAGTAAAAATATCACAAATAATAATAATAAGCAAAATAGATACTAAATGCAATTTTTTACTGTTGTCTATAGCCAATCTTTATTTTAATTTGGTTAAAAAAAACGATCAATTAGGGAAGTGTTCACAGTTTTAGAGTTGCATGTATGGGAAAAATGGTTGCCATGTCTTATAAAATGTCTTAAAATGTAGTTCTCCATGTCTGGCACAAATTGAGGAAGAATATTCTCAAGTATATTTATTTAATGCTGGATGTTAAAATGGTGAGTCTAAGTCTAAACTGTAGTTTCATTGGTGTCACATTGAATAAACACAAGCTAGGACATTTTTTAAAAACATATAATTTAAAGTCAGTGCATCCAAAGACAGGACCGCTCTTATATCTATATAAGTATATACGTATATATGTAACATATACAACCTCTGGTAATCTACTAACTTCCCCAGACATCACAGACTCAGAGCCTTTACATTTATAATTCATGCTCAATAGTCATTGAAGTACTTACTAAGTAACATTTGAAAATGCCCGAAATTCCTAGCAGACTTCAAGTGGCTACATCAAAAACAGAATCTCAGAGGTCCTCATTATGCTCGTCTTGCCCCAGTTCAGCTATGAAGAAATGAACTAGAATCATGATTACCCATTTGTCACAACAAGCATTGGAATACTTTATAGAAGGTAAATGACTTAACTTAAAATGTTCAAACAAAATACTTAATTTCCTCAATGTAACACGTTTTGTCTGTTTTGTTTTCCCAAACTTGAATGATAGCTTTAACGCATTTAATTACACCATGCTCTACTGCTGCACGCTAAGTACTTGGGGTTGTGGACACATTTCTAATTCCTATTATCCTTTGTGCATAATATAATAGCCAACATTATTAATTTAAACTATGAATAAATTGAATAAAGAGGTTACACGTACACACTGCACGATTCTGATGAGATTTGGCCCCATTTAAATATTACACTCTAGATTAAAGTTTGGCTGCTATAGCCTGCTGGACAGTAATTTGGCAGAAGTAAATTTGCTAAATACATGGAGTGATGTTGGCCACATATTTTCCAAAAATGTATAGAGTAAGTTGGTATATATTAATACTCCTCAAGTTCATCTATAAGGTAAACTAGACTAAAAAGATATAGCTGCTAAAGACTGTATATGCCATCTTCGTTGATATAAATAATATACATTACAGAGCTAAGCAATGCAAGGATTTCACTGTAATAGAACAATAATCCCAACCTCCCAACAGCTTCGGTCTCACACTTCCACGTCCCACTCTCCTTCGGTGTCCCACTCTCCCACACCACTGACCTCCCCCGACACATCAAATTCTCTCTCAATAAATGAAAGAGATGTAAACAGACTTTTCAAAAAACTCAATAGCAGAAAAGCGGCTGGCCCTGACAATAGGCGCATTCACACCGCAGTACTTTTCCCACAAAGGTTCATGAGAACTCTTTAGTTCTTATGAACTAAGTACAGATCGCGTTCACACCGGAATAAGTTCCCTAAGGGAGGATTAGGCAAATGAAGCCGCTGACGTAACTTCTTCTTCTTCTGGTTTGGGTTTACTGGCAGGCCGCAAACTTCACGGCGTACACTGCCACCCCAAGTCCCCGGCCGGAAGTCCCCAGAGTTGGGGAATGGCTTCAGTAGAAGCTGCTGGGACTCCCAGCAGCTTCTACTGAAGCCTTCCGAGTATATCGCCAGAACGCCGACACCTCCTCATCTCCACCGCTCCCATGTTTTATTTTGTTTTGCCATAAGTTAGTCTCTCTGCGTTTCTGCGCTGGGCTAATGCTAATGCTAATAATGCTAATACGAGGACAATAAAATGGCGGCTTCACAAAACTTTTTGGGAGTTTTACGGGGCGTGGTTTGCAATCCGCCCAGCCAATCAGACATTTGAACCTTTTTCTCCCACGAAAGTACCTGCTTTCTAGCAGGGATGGAAAAGGGAGTAAAAAAGATTCTGATGAACTAATTTTAGTTCCGGCTCTTTTGGTGTGAACGCGACATTTCAGAACTACATCGGAACTAAAGTGGGAAAAGTACTGCGGTGTGAACGCGGCTAATGTCTCCCCCCTCCACCCTGAAGCTCTGTGCTGATCAGCAAAGACAATGATGGTGAACTTCTACACCTCCATCATCGAGTCCATCCTCACCTCCTCCATCACCATCTGGTATGCCGCAGCCACAGCCAAGGACAAGGGCAGGCTGCAAGGTGTCATCCACTCTGCAGAGAAGGTGATCGGCTGTAATCTGCCATCCCTCCACGACCTGCATGCCTCCAGGACCCTGAGGAGGGCAGGGAAGATAGTGGCCGACCCTTCCCACCCAGGACACAAACTGTTCACCCCCCTCCCCTCTGGCAGGAGGCTGCGCTCCTTCAGGACCAAAACCTCTCGCCACCTGAACAGTTTCTTCCCCTCCGCTACCGGCCTCTTAAACAAAGGCCCAGCCCCCCCACTAACACTTACCTCAGCCACAACCTAGTCTCTATTTGCATTACATTAATGCACACAATGTTCATACTGCTTACTGCACATATTTCTTGTTTCATATTTTATATCCTATAATTCATTCATAGCATTCTATTTCCATGTTAATTACTGCTTTATTTTATTGCTATTTAACTATATTTTATTAGGGTGTCCTTAAAGATTTTTTGTTGTATATTATATTTCTTTTTTTATATTTTATGTATGCACCATGACATCAAGTCAAATTCCCCGTATGTGTGAACTTACCTGGCAATAAACCTGGAATAGTGGAATAGTGCAATACGAGTCTATATACAAGTTATTGGAATGATATATTAGATAATAGATCAATAATTACTAAGTAGCAGATGAATGTTATGAAATTGTTTCAGCAGTTCAGTTGTTTAACAGTCTTATTGCCTGCGGGATGAAGCTGTCTCTGAATCTGGTTGTTTTTGTCCAGATGCTGCAGTTTTCTTTTCTGATTGCCTTTGTTGGTGTATTGCTGCATATCACGGTGCATTACCTTCTTGTCCATCAGAAGAATAGTGTGACAGCACTTTCAGGCATGTTTACCACGTAACAGCGTTGTCTTTGCGTGTGCACCATACACAGACATTTGGGGCCCAATAATGGCAAAAAGGAAACACTCGCTAGCGCAGCTGGAGGTCAAAAACTCCAAAGGGAACCTTTAAACTATCCAAGGGTGACATTTCTGTGTCACGTCAGATAACAAATATTACATATAAGATATCACACTGATAGCTGCAACATTTGTAAAAATGTGGAAAATAAAACGACTGTAGCAAACAAATAACAACCAATTTGACTTGTAAAGCCAAATAACATATAATCACAAACATTCGTCCCTTGAATAGGTAAAGGAACATATTTTTTACAGGATGAAGCACATGTTCAGGACTTGGTAACCATCTGATGGCATAGGACCCTCATTACACATGAGAGAAATACACACATGGCACGGCAAGGCATACACATAGTTAACCCCCTACAGTATTGTGATGCAACTGAAAGCTCTTTGACTGAGAGGCACGTCATTTTCTAATGAAATCTAAATCCATGTGGACATGCAGTTCTTGGAAGTGTTCATAAATAAATAACCTCTGTTTTGGTGTCCCTGTGTTATCCTAAGTGAATGTCAGGAAGTCTGTGAGTCTCTGAGGACAGAGGGAATGGGGTCTGTCCAGCAGTGCTCTAGCTGAGAGTTGGTGGCAGCCTCCATCATCTGGCACAGGCTGCAGCCCCGTGTCACTTTTGTACTTCAGGATGGATGGCTCTGTGTGGCCTGGACACTGTTAACTCTGTCCCGATGGTGAGCTTCAAGGAGAAGCTATAAGAGGCGTACCTTTTCAAGCCACTATAGCAAAAACCAGGAGGAAATCCAGGGGCCTGGTGCAATGTGATTTTTCTTTCCAATATATTTATTACATTTAAACTTTGTGTCAGATATTGAAACATATACACTGTGAGAACTCACTTAGAAACAATTCTATCCTCAGGATATTGAGTTTGCTCGAGCTACAGCTGAGATTGTGCCGCCTGTTGAGACAGATGAAAAATGTTTCCCTCTTCCTGCAAAGGTGGGGAAATGCCTCCCTTGTAGATCCCCACTGCTCAGACCCGTTTTTATCTCTATGAATCATTTAAGAATTGTATGAATGTGGTGAAGCAAGGTTGGCATAATTATTTAGTTTAGCACTTCACATGTGATGAATATGTGAATTTTAAATGATGAATTATGGCTTGGTAATCAGACACTTTTTAAGGTCTTTATAATACTAAGGTAATATAATAGTAGGTAGTTATAGTCACACGACTTGTAAGTGTGTAAGGAAATGATAGCAAGTGAGTTGAGTCCTTTTTCAGGCACGCCATCTTTCTCTTTCTTACGCAGAACAATTTAAAAAATATATATATCTAAAATAATCTTTTTAATGACATATTTGTACAAAATTATGTTTTTAATGAAAACAATAATTTAGAGTAAGAAGCTTAACAACATACATTATATATTGATAAAGTCCAGATTATTTAGTTCAATGAGTTTTCTAAAATGAAATTGAATTAAACTATAGTTTTAGAGTCCAATAATCAAGTTGTCGCTAAGTGGCTGTATAGGTGGTGTTGCTCTCTGTAAATATGTACCCAAAACACACACACAATGGCAGACACTTTATCAAAATGCATTGCAGTCATATAAATCAAATCAGATAATTTTAGTTGGTTCAGATGAGAAAATGAAAAAGCTGTTTCTACAGAAATAAATCCTGTCTTTCCCTTAAAATCTAAGATGGACTGCAGGGCAAAACTAACTAATAGTCTCACGTTTACCTATCGTCTGTGAGAGTGATTTAGGGCTGTGTCTGGCTCTGGCTTCAGTCCTGCTTTTTGAAAGCTGACCTTCATTTAAGAAATGACTCAGTGACAAGGACAGACACCAACAATACCCAGACTCTTTTCTTCTTCTTCTGAGAACCTCAGTGTACTCACTCAGGCGCAGGACACACTCTGCACGATGGATTAGCCTAACAAAGCTCTGCTCGGGAGCTTTCAAAGAAAGAGGCACTCCAGCAGCCTAGTTGAGACAAAGCTGCTTATCCACAGGTTCACAGTAATGTAATGGTGTGTGTAGCCAATTTGCTCCTCGCTCCTCGACTGTGAATATCATCCATGGGAACAAATCACTTATATTTTCTGAACCTGGCTAATTGACTTCTCCAATGCCTCTTAACGCTGAAGTCAGATCGTGGATGACAGAGAGATGCCCTCGGCAAAGGTGGATATTGTCCATATAATTAACTGAACAGACAAGGCGAACTGTAGCCTTGCCCCCCAGTTTTATTTATAGCCAAGTCTTACAGCAGTTAAGTTGGTAACTACTTTATATTTTACGATCCAGAATTAATTACATCACTACCTTACTGTGATAATGGTTGTGTCATTAGATTTCATGGCAACGCTGCTGGTGAGGATTCATAGTTTTATAATATGTTATTATAATGCTGCAATAATATGTGTGTATTCATTGTTAGGACAAAACATAACTGCAATGTTTTAGCAAAGTAAATAATTACGTTAAAAATACACCTAACCCTAAGGAGTGTGAAGCAACATTACATTTTTCTGAAATATGAGGTTTGGATTATTAAGTATAACATAATACCACTCTAAATAATCCTTGCACTCGTATAACAGTTTCAGAGTCATTACAGAAAAATATCAAATGAATCTCAGCTGATTCTTTATTCAACACATTGTTATTCTTTTTCTATACATGACATCTTGATTACTCACTATCAAAACAGGACTACCAACATTTTGGTTAGAGATGTTGCTGTTAAAAGCTAATTACTTCTAATGTAGCCTAGCGCTACTGGCCTCAAGCAATGATGAGAGGAGGGCTACACACCCCTGATTCTTGAAATTCCCCCAAAAAAGCTAAGCGATGTGCCAACATCACAAATGAGATAAACACTCTAACCTAATAGACAGATTAAGAAATAATATCTTATACAACAAAACAATTAGTATCGGTGAATGTTTTGATATTACATTTGCAAAAGCTAGTCAACATTGCAATTAACTGATTATGCAATTTTATGAGATTGTTGGACAATAATCAGTTTTGCCTAAATGTATTTAGCTGTTTAAGAATCTAAGTCAACGGGTAATTGCCTTAATACAGTAATTGTGCTATAATGTAATTGCTTGTGATGCTTAAATTCAAGCTGCATCATAACAAAGAAAAATAACTTCCTCTTCAAAAATGATAGTGAGTACTCTCTAGATACTGGGTGGAGGACATTGGAAGAGCTTTTCTATCTGATATTTCATGCAGTTTTGAAACACCATGAATGTTTCAACGGTTCTTGAGGGAGTTCAATTTGTTACGTTTTGGAATGCCAACATTTGTATGGATCTAAACCTAGGAATGTGAAGAGTATATGAAGAACACATGATTATTACCACATGCTAGTCGGTGGAGCTGCTGATGTGGGCAATGTGATGTATGCGTGTATTTCTTGTTAAAGTTACAATAATTAGATTTGGGTGTTCTTGTTGCAAATGAACAACCAGTATTCTGTTATCCCTTGACTGACAGCTTGATCTCACTTCTGGGATGTCACTCAGGGCAGGGAATGAGCTAAAGTATCCTGCAGAGAAACAAAGTAAGATCATAAAACCCATTACAGTTGTGTGAGCCAGTCAACCTCAGACCATTTATCTTTTGCTTACTCTCAAAGCCTGGGCACCTCGGTGGGCAACACACACACACACACACACACACACACACACACACACACACACACACACACACACACACACACACACACACACACACACACACACACACACACACACACACACACACACACACACACACACACACACACACACACACACACACACACACACACACTGTTTCGGGCTTTAACAAACCTTTCCCTCTTTTGTACCTGTCAGTATTTGGGCTTCCTTCATCATCATTCAGAAAGCCAATTTCTTTAAACAGCAAAATAACACAGCATTAACCAAGAACATTCAAGTAAAAACAACAAGAATAGGTTGGTCGTGATGAGCTAATATGGAGGTCTGGAGGCCGAGAGGCAAGGTGCAGATGAAAGACACGTTTTTGGTGTGTCTGGATTTAGAGACAAAATCTGTCGAACTGACTGAGTAGGAAAGAAGAAACAGAGCACAGTGAAGTGTTGGATAATGGTCTCGATTAAGTGGAGTGCTGTGATAGGTTACTGGTGTCATTGTTTGCTTGTGTGGTGGTTTGTTCCACAATGAACATGATTACAACAATGCAGTTGAAAAGCAGTGCTGCAACCCAGTCTAGACACAAAATACAGACTAGAGAATAACCAGAGCTTTGAGTCAACACTTGTTTAAAACAGATTTAAAAGGAACAATTCACAAAGTGACTGTTATGTCTATGCTGTTGCATCAGATTGCATTATATTGAATGGATGTGATAGTGTCCACGTTCTTCTATTTTGCGAGAGTAGACTTTCTGTACAGTAGGAA
This sequence comes from Notothenia rossii, assembly GCF_949606895.1. NCBI lineage: Eukaryota > Metazoa > Chordata > Actinopteri > Perciformes > Nototheniidae > Notothenia > Notothenia rossii. Next base: position 21,848,579 of record NC_136904.1, read on the forward strand.
TAATCCTTATGCCTTTCTACAGGAAGCAAACAAATACAAAAAATAGAGGGATTCGCCAAACTGTGAAGGATTATTATAATTTTCCAACCACCTCTGTTTATTCTTAAATACCCAATTATACTGTTCAGGGTTGTGCAGATTTGAGACGACCTCAGCATGCATTAAGGGGAAAACCCTTTATTAATATTGTATGTTGATTTTTCTTGGTTTCATGCTTCTGCCTTACAGCATTTCTTTTAATTCCCAAAGATGCACACGGTGTCTCTATATATGAGAGGCAAAGGAAGGCTGAAGCAGAAATAGAGTCCATTTCTTACTGCAAAGTGAGGTGTGAGAATGTGCTCTACTTTTCTCATTCCTAAAACTCTTCAAGCCTCATTAAGTACGAAAACAAGCCAACTAGCTGCTGTGAATGGTTTGTAGCATTTGCCTGAGCCAAGAAAGATTCTGTACGTCGCGCAGGGAGACAAAGCTGAATCGAGCAATCAGAGGCAGACGTTAATGAGAAAAGTTTAATGTTTTACGTGTTGTCTTACATGCTGAGTGATGAGGTTTATGGTTTATTGCGGTCAGTTAAATAATATGCTGTGTGTGTTGTTAGATTTAAGACACAAATATACATTTTGTAGAATAACAATGATAAAGATATAAAATGTTTTACGTCATTTTACCTTGATTTTACAAAACGTTTGCAAGCAGCTCTATTAAGCTGTGTTCAGGCACAGCAGTGCTCTGAGTTTATGCTAATGTCAGCATGTAGGATCATATTTACATGCTCACCATCTTAGTTTGGTTAGCATGCTCACATTCCCTAATTCGGACTTAACAAAGACTACAGCTGAGGTTAATTGTCTTTAGTTGTGCTGTGACTATCATAAACATTTGACCTTTGAAGAAAGGTCAGAGCATCAACAAAGTTATTATAATGAATTCCGCTGGGGACTTGAATATTTGTACCAAACAGTTACAGAAACATTTCATTAACATGACATTACATTTGTTAGGCGCTTTTATCCAAAGCAACTTATATACATTCAATACTGTGGACAATCCCCACAGGAGCAATTTGGGGTGAAGTGTCTTGCCCAGGGACACAACGACATGCTGACTGCAGTGGGTCTCGAACTGGCTTCCCCCCTGATTCAAACTCCAGCACACTACCCACTGAGCCACAGCCTCCCTTTAAAACACATGGACACATGATGGTAATGGAAGAAAAGTCAGAGAATCACCAAAGTAATTTGGCCTAAGGGAAAAATGAATTTCTTTACTATGTTTGACCAGAAATGTATTTCGTACCGTAGGGGTTGTTAGAGGGAGATTCAGGAGATCTTCTGGGTATATATTTGTACAAAATGTCATTGCAATCCATCCAATTGTTGTTGAGATATTTTGGTCTGAACTGATAGACCTTTGGAATGATCTTGCAATCCAAAGACCCATTATGTGAGAGTGAATAAAAACTGCTCTCCCAGCAAGTGAAATTGTCACCCACATTATCTCTTGAATTCCACACTTCTAACTTTGCTGCTGACAATGACTCAGCTCAAAATTTAGAAACAAGTGCTTCTCTCTGGCAATCACATATCAGACTTATATAAAATGATATCTCTCACCAGAAATCACCGCGTTTGAAAACATTTCCCCTTACACACAAACAAAAATATTTGTCATACTTTAAATGTCAAAATAGACACTTTGAGAGGTGAACCTCAAAGTGCAGGCTAACAAACAACTATTGGTCTGAGCCAAAGCACTAGAGCTCTTTGACTGAACGCTTATCCCTCTGTTGGAGTTTGCAGGCTTACATCATGTTTACAGCTATAGTCTTGCATAAGCACGGAAAATTCATTGCTTACATCCAGTTTGCGTAATACTAACTGAATGCATACAAAATCAAATCTATTGTTGTACTTTTTATTCCCGGCCTCAAATCAACACATTGTAGTTCTCACTGCTATGTTTTTGTATCTCCAGTAATACAGCCGGCTCTGTTGAAAGATTGGTGAGAATAGGGAAAATAGTACTGCTGGTTTTGGGAATGAGAAATGTGTCTGTGTGGATAAGATGTAATGCACAAGAAAAACGAAACTCACCAAAGGTTAAACAGGCCAAAGAAATGTCATCAAAATGCCACTTAAACAAGAATTGGCCTTTTGGATTCTTTCATCGCATCTAACTTTGTGCCAGCTTGAATATGAGTGAAAATGCAGCATGGTCCTCTGAAAAGGTCGATCAAGATCTGTTTGAAGTAAAACCTAGACTTAACCACAGGGATTTTGTGCATCAGAAAGCATGTTAATTTGACCAGTAACGCACATTTGAAGATTTAATATGTCAATAAACATCAATTATGGAATTATGATTAACGATGAAAGACAGTGGGAAAACGACAACATATAATACCACACCTTTTTCTCCATAAAACAAGGATATAATGCAAATCATTCAATTCTCCAGAAGGTCGTGTTTCATGTCTGGTTATTGAAATATTAATTAATGACAAATAGAGAACACCAGAGGTATGACTAATGGAAGCTGGGCCCTTGCAGCTAGGCAACTGAGAGGCTGACATGACTGCTTAAGTAAATGTTCGCAAATAGGATTATTCTGCCCACTCTCTCTGAACTGGGATCATGCTTCATTTTCTGCACTTCATTTCATGACCTGCTCAGGTCAGTGATGTTCTGAAAGCAAGGGTGTAGTTCTGACCTCAAAAGAGATGAGGACATAACCGTGCAAACCAAAACAAACATCCAAACAAATAATCCTATAGCCTGCATTTATGTATTTATTTATTGTGCATTGCATAATAGTGGCAGTATAACCAAACACACATTTGAAGTTGTATATAAACTGTTACATTAACACACAAATAATTACACTTTATTTATTTTAAAGGGACCTTTCTAATACATAATTTCTATCTCTAGTGTTTTCTATAACTCCGACACTTTTTATTTAAATACACATGTTGTTGAAGTGCTCTTTAAAGCTATCATTTGTGACTGCGACCTTTCTTTAGAGGCTTTATGTAGAATGTTATGTAATATAAGACCTGGTTAATTTACCCCACTACAATCATGTGGTTTGCCGCGGGGAAAAATTTACATTAATCCAGCTCTCTAAATATGTCAATAATATGCAGCCACAACGAACAGCAGCAATAAGACAGGGCAACATCTATGTGACATGTAAGCTGAATTGCACATTTTAAAATTGTGGGAATAATATCCCTCCTCTTCACATCGGAAGTGATAAACATTAAACATACATCATTTAAATAGTGGCCACATTTCTTGCCAAACACAGATGGTTATGAAATCTCAAACCCTATACTAGCTGCTAACTGGCTGTACTGTAACTGTTACTAACTTCACCCACACTAATGTTCAAAACAGCTAATTATTTTATGCCTGGCAGTCGTCCCTAGACTGCGGCCACCTTGGCTACACTTCACCTTCATTTCCCCTCGGTTACTAGACACAACAGGCTCTGAAAGTGGAGGATTTCACCCCTCTATTTTTGAGCCTCAGGCTGATAGGCCCTATTCACAACAAATAAGAGGATCAAACTGCACTGGGTGTGGGTGCAGTGCAGTCTCTGAATACATGAGAAGGGAAAGGAGGACAGTGTCTATAAGCCTGTTTTCTCCCAAGTTGGGTACAATTTCTTAAGGTAGTTCAATTTGGTTTGACAATTTAGAGTGTTGTTAAAAATAGCAACCGATTCTTTCACCTCTTTTTTGATCTGATATATCCTGATGTGCTTGATTGTTTCTGTGATGGACGTGTGTGATCATGTGAGTGGGCTTTCTTTATTGTGTTAATGGGTTGCTGCAGTTATGTAGCAATTTAGAGGGACTGTAGCTTATCAGCCAATACACATCTCGTACTATTTTCAGCTTCAACCTGACCTTAATTCCCCTCACGCTGTTTATATTTTAACATGGAGTGCCATGACATTACTTCAACAAAAGCTCTGTGATACAAAACTGTTAGATTTTTTAAATTGCTTTGACAGTTATATCTGATAACAGTATGAATTGTCACATCCTTTATAATATTATCTTAATCTTTGAAGTGGAATGCAATTAGCCATCCCTGATTAATCTCCTCACATTAGTAATTTCATCGTGGTTGTAAACAGCTTTTTTGTTTTGCAGGTATCAGGTAAAACGTGGGCATGACTGAGATAATTTTATCCCCCCAATTTCACACAATTGCTGGAGCAGAATTAGCTACAGTAAAGGGTTCCTTTGTTGTTCTGTCAAGAAAGGAACAAAACAAAGAATCTGTTCAATTCCCCTGTGTAAAAACACGTTGTGCTCTAGGGAACTAGCGGTGACCCACCAATTTGACTGATTGTATTAGTCTGAAAAATGAGGGACGGTGGAAGAGATGACACTGCTTCAGCTTTCATTAACTCAAAATCACTTTCCGCATAGAGTGAAACAGTGCACAAAGGTAATTAATTTCCTCAAGGACAATTATTTTAGTGCCTCGAAATAATGACAAGAACTCGTCAAAGTTCAATCTTGGTAGATACTGTAGGTGGTTTTGAAGGAAAATGATCCCCAAAGGCCTAATTTAGAGACGGTATTGCGCCATCTCTGGTGACAAAGTTAATTCACCGTGCAGCTTAGATGTATCCGTAAGAGACTCATACTAGCAGTGTAGAATATTATACTGCGGAAAGAGCAATAACACTACAGGATACTGTGTATTGACCTTCTTCATAAGGAATGCAGTGCACAGGGAAAGTAGGCCTACTTTTAACAAAATAAACGTCTTCATACAGTTTTTCAAAATACATGTTGTGGGTGTATAGAACAATACAATGATAATTTAAAAACAAAAGTTTGGCATTTTAATACTTTATAATTGCTTGATTGAAAATCTAAATGTTATACATGCTATTATATATTACACATGCTTTTCAGTAGTGCCTGAATGGAAAGCATTTATCAAATACGTGTTGAACATTAACAAAAATATCTCATCTCAACAGATGGGAGCATGTGCAGTAACGCTTAAGTGTGTGTACTATGCAAGACATTTTTAATATCACTTAATTGAATTACATCTTTGTGTTTAAAATAGAAAATGCTATTACAATATTTTTTTACTGGCCAAGTCGCCAGTGTATTAAAAAAATATATTCAAGGTGTTATTGTGTTTGAATTTTTTTGGAATGTTGCCCTGCTTGTTTTTAATAAATGGGCTGCTAATAATGCAATCACACAGTCACGCAACACAGGGGGATAATGGAGGTTGTTTTTGGCTGTTGGGAGTCAGTGGGTCTTCAGTTCAATGCTGGTAGCTGGAAGGGTACCATGTTGCCTCTGGGGCACTGCAGAGGTGCCCTTGAGCAAGGCAGCCAACCTCCAAGTCTGCTCCTTTGGCGTACCCTGCGCTATGACCCCTGCTGAAAAATGTATCTGTGTAGTGGTATCTAGGAGGGATATATGAATAGATAATGTGCAACTGCCTCTTGGGAATTTACCTTGTAAGAAGTGCCTTGTGGTGATTGACGAATAAAGAATACATTATCAGTGTGTTAGGGTCTAGCATAAATCTTCATCTATCAGATCACCTACATGCTGTCAGTTCTGCAACACAGTGTAGAGTTAAGACTTGCTTTTCCCAAGAGAAAACAGATGTCCTTGTCCCGGAGTTGCAAGGGACAAATAATATGGCATCTCAAATGATTTGCCAAGGGCAGGCAATGTCCTATTTTAATAAATAGAAATGTCAGTTGCCGTATTTTACATGCCTAAAGTTTTAGAGGCTTTCCTCATTAGAAAAGCAGCATTGGTTGATTTCAAATGCTTTTGAATTATTTTTTATTATTTAGTAATAATAGTAGTAAGGAAGTTAGGGTGGATGGTTAACTCTAGCTTTCTTTCCTATTTATGAACCAAGCAGTCTGTAAATCACTTAATTAGAAACCTGTGTGAACAAGTGTTGTTAAGATGGCATTGCTCACCTCCAAAGCTAAATCAAACTGCTGAATTTGAAGATTTTCACACCGTGTCGCTGACATTTTCTTGGGAGTGAGAAGAGTGGGGAGTCACATTTATTTTATCTAGGTTCCTTTGAAATTACAACTGTAACTATTATTTGATCACCTTAATGTAAGAGAAGACATTAACCTATGACAATATAACATTACCAGCTGACCATCATGCCTGAGGGGGACGGACTGTGAATCTCCTGTGGTTCACAGTGAAAGGCCCATGAAGCATTCACTCTCTTGCTTCCAGCCCTGTCACAGAGGCTGCTGTTGGGTGGCAGGAGTGATGAATGTGGGGACGGGCTGCTGAGAGCTGAGACTTGTTGGTTTTGACACAGAGCAAGAAAGGATTCAAACAAGCGGACGATGTAGGCTGGCCTGGTCACAGCCCACCAAAACATTTACATTCTTAGCTGTGTGCCGTCTTCTGTGTGCAAGCAATGTCCGCTTCCTGACACATTTTTCTTACTGCTCTGCTGGTTAACTGGTTTCCTCTTTTTTATAGGCTGTCAATTTTAGCCTATTTGAAAGTGGTAATTATTGGAAGAGAAGAGGGAGCTCAATGAGACACCAGTCACAAAGGCCACTTCCTGCTTCCTCCTCTCCCTCGTATTTAATTACGCCAAAGCTGTGCCTTTTGGCTCCAACCTTCTCATATAATTTACCACCGTCCTTTATTTAAAAGGCAGCTCCCTCCTGGTTCACGCCATCATTCAGCAAGTCCTAAACTATCATCGCCTGTCTTATTAACACCGGAGGCCATCACAAATCATAGTTCTCTTTAAAAGATTTAGATGTTCTTTTATCATGCTCCTGCTGCTTCTTATGCTCGCTCCAACATCACACCATAGGGTTTGGAGGACTGGCTCTGAATTGGAACCAGTTCCTAATATCTAAGGAGAAGCAAGGCTGCAGCCACGCGAGGACGATAACGGTCGTATCTGCGACAGTTCTCTATCAGATAGACGGTTCGGCCACACAAGGCCGACATGGAAACGCATAAAACGATAACGGGTCCCTAGGTGGGTAGATCTGTGAACGAAACGCTCTGGGGGGGCAAACGGCTCCGTGTTTACGCCTATACAATCATTTCCTGATAACGATGACGCAATAGCCCCAGTGTTTCGAGCCAGGTCCCGGTATCTCGCAGGACAGTGCACCCAGCAGGAGCTTCAGCTAGATTTGATCGATATGGACATAAACGCGAGGGAAGTCTAATCGGACAGGAGAGGAGACACGCAGCTCTGCATGACAACCTGCGGCTCCGCCCGCTGTGATGGAGCGATCATAACCGGATCAGCCAGACCACGGATACTGACGGGCTGTCAGGAGAGGGGGAGGAAAAAAGAGGCTCCGTCCTCCGTGTATTATTCTTATATTATTATATGGGGTCGTTATTCATTTGTTTTAAAGCTCAATAAATAATAAAGAAGACCTTTGACTGGCACTTTTTGTAATTTTGTCCGGAAGATTTAAACTTTAACGGACATGTTGACCGGCGAAACCCCACCTCTGCTGCTAAATCCAGTGCGGAGTATAAACAGAAGGGCAACCATGGCATTCGCTGCTTTTGGTGTATTTTGTGGCCGAAGTACAGCGCCACTTACAGGCCCGGCATATGTACTACAGCGTCTCCAGCGCTTTCGAGCGGTCTCGTGCTGAAGTACAGCGACACTTACAGGCCTGGCATATGCATACATGCCAACCTTTTCAAATCCAAAAGAGGTAGGTTTGCAGGCGGCAAATGTGCACGGCCAAATTAGATAATCAGAAGAAATGGAACCCCAGTAATTACATGTATAAACCATGTATTTAACATATATTGCATAATTGTATGCATTTTTCACAAAAAGTGGTAGTTTGGTAAACAGTGTCATCAACGACATGTTTGGTCAGTAAAATGTCCAAAAAGTAAACGAATGGGAGATAATTATCCCAAAACCTCCGCATTTTATTATATTTTGTATGTGTTTCTGGTCCTCTTCCAGTTGAGACAGTGTAGCCCATTACGTGACTATTTGTGTTGAGAGGGCCCGGCTTTCTCCAAAGACTGCCTGACAGAAAAGGTTTGAGAACCACTGGTGTAGATGAAGGATGTGTCAGAATGTAGGAAAGCCAGAACTCTTGTTTGAACACTGGATAAAGCCAGGTTCATATTCTCGTTTCATGTTGTTGACATATTAGAATCAAAGGTTTTCACAGAAGGATATCTCTTTGTGTCGCTCCATAAATCAGAAAATATTGCCATAAAAAGTCATGTCCTGCATGTGTCACACCCCCAGGTTTATGTCACGGGTTTTAGTGTTGTCTGTCTAGGTTTGGGTGTTTGAGGTCATGTTTTTCCTCCTGGGTTATTGTCTGGTCCTTTTCCCTGTGTTTTTCATGTCTGTCGTTAGTTCCCTGGTGTGTCTAATTCCCTGATTGTTTTCGCCTGTCACTCCTCGTGTGTCTCCTGTGCCCATCAGTGTCAGCCCCGCCCCTGATTGTTCTCACCTGTGCCTTGTTACCCTGTGTTTAAATTCCCCTGTCTCCCAGTGTTCAGTGTCAGTTCGTCTTGTCTATTGTCATGTCAGGTCTATGCTTTTGGAACTCTTTGGTTTTTGATTCCTCACTGCGTGAGCCCCTTCATTTTTTGTCCTCTGTTTTTTTGTCATCTCGACTGGAGTTTTGGTGATTACCTTTTTGTTCATTTTTGCTAAATCATGGAAAAATAAAGTATCTCACAATACTTTACCTCTGCCTCCCTGTCTGCATTTGGGTCCTATACTAAGTGCCTGGAATCTTAACGGAACGAGCTGAACAAAAATGGACCCAGCAGACCTTTTGATGCTACAGGCGGAACGTCTTGGATACTCTCTGGAGTATATTTTTTATACGTGGAAAGGCGCCTCATCTAGACGGGGTAGAGAGGCTGCATTGAAGGAGGCACGTCAGGAAGTTGCTCGCAAGCCCTGGCTCTGGAGCTTGTTGCCCGAGTGGCTTAGGATTTTTTCACGTAGCCCTGAGAGCCAGTCCTCATTTTCTGACCCTTTCTTGGGGTCTGGTCTGGCGTTTGGAGGTCCACGAAGCCTCCAAAAAACTCCTAAGAGACGCAAGGCCAGGGTTCTGCGCCCAACAGCCATGGTACCGTGCTCCAGTACCATCCCACACAGCCATGGACCAGTGTTCCGGTTACTTGCCCAGCAGTCATGGTTCCGGCTCCAGTGCCGGCCCCAGCAGCCATGGTCCCTGCTCCAGAACCGGCCCACAAGGCCATGGATCCGTGCACCAGTACCGGCCCATGCATCCATGCTTCCATACTCCATTACCTGGTTTACACAGCCAGGTTCCAGGCTTCCGCTCCGCGCCCAACAGCCATGGTTCCGGCTCCAGTGCCGGCCCCATCAGCCATGGCCCCTGCTTCAGCTCCGGACCTTACAGCCATCTTTCCGGCTCCTGAGCCGGACCATACAGCCATGTTTCCGGCTCCAGTGCCGGCCCCAGCAGTCATGTTTCCAGCTCCAGAACCGGACCTTACAGCCATGGTCCCGGCTCCAGTGCCGGCCCCAGCAATCATGTTTCCAGCTCCAGAACCGGACCTTACAGCCATGTTTCCGGCTCCAGAACCGGACCTTACAGCTATGGTTCTGGCTTCAGTACCGGCCCCAGTACCCATGGTTCCGACTCCAGTTTCGGCTCCAGGACTGGCTTACCGGCCAACGCCAACTCCCGAGTCCTGTCGGCGTACCGACCAACGCCAGCTCCCCGAGTCCTGTCAGCATACCGGCCGACTCCAGCTCCTCGTCTCCAGTTGGCTGTTCAGCTAACGCCAGCTCCCCGAGTCCTGTCGACATACCGGCCGACTCCAGCACCTCGTCTCCTGTTGGCTCTCCAGCCGACTCCAGCCCCTCGTGTTCTCTGGGCGAACCAACCTTCTCAAGTCTCCTCTAAAGTCTCTTCTCAAGTACCCACTTCAATCACCTCTCGAGTCCCCATTCAAGACACTTCTCAAGTATCCTCTCGAGTTCCCTCTCAAGTCACCTCTCAAGTCTCCTCTCAAGTCTCTTCTCAAGTCTCCTCTCAAGTCTCTTCTCAAGTCCCCTCTCGAGTCACCTCTCAAGTTCCCTCTCGAGTTCCCTCTCGAGTTCCCTCTCAAGTCACCTCTCGAGTTCTCTCTCAAGTCACCTCTCGAGGTCCCTCTCAAGTCTCCTCTCAAGTCTCCTCCCGAGTTCCCTCTCGAGTCACCTCTCGAGTCCCCTCTCAAGTCTCTTCTCAAGTCCCCTCTCGAGTCACCTCTCGGGTCCCCATTCAAGACACTTCTCAAGTCACCTCTCGGGTCACTTCTCGAGTCCCCTCTCAAGTCTCTTCTCAAGTCCCCTCTCGAGTCACCTCTCGGGTCCCCATTCAAGACACTTCTCAAGTCACCTCTCGGGTCACTTCTCGAGTCCCCTCTCAAGTCCCCTCTCGAGTCTCCTCTCGAGTTCCCTATCGAGTTTCCTCTCAAGTCTCCGTTCAAGTTCCCGCTCAAGATCCCTCTCAAGCCATCTCTCAAGTCAACTCTCAAGTTTCCTCTCGAGTCTCCACTCAAGTCCCTACTCTTGTGCCGTTGGAGGTTCCGCTGGGGGTCCTGCCAACCTTATGTCTTGTGCCGTTGGATGCCCCACCAACTACTCTTCTGCCGGGGGTCCTGCCAACCCTATGTCCTGTGCCATTGGAGGCCCCGCCGACTACTCTTCTGCCGGGGGTCTTGCCAACCTTTTGTCTTGTGCCGTTGGAGGCCCCGCCGACTACTCTTCTGCCGGGGGTCCTGCCAACCCTATGTCCTGTGCCATTGGAGGCCCCGCCGACTACTCTTCTGCCGGGGGTCCTGCAAACTCTATGTCCTGTGCCGTTGGAGGCCCCACCGACCGCTCTTCTGCCGGGGGTCCTGCCAGCCCTATGTCCTGTGCCGTTGGAGGCCCCGCCGACCACTCTTCTGCCGGGGGTCTTGCCAGTCCTGTGCCACTGGAGGCCCCGCCGACTACTCTTCTGCCGGGGGTCCTGCCAGCCCTATGTCCTGTGCCGTTGGAGATCCCGCCGACTACTCTTCTGCCGGGGTTCCTGCCAGCCCTATGTCCTGTGCCGTTGGAGATCCCGCCGACTACTCTTCTGCCGGGGGTCCTGCCGGCCCTGTGTCCTGACCCGTTGGGGGTGCCACCGACTACTCTTCTACCGTGGGCCCTGCCAACCCCATGTCCTGTTTCCTTTGGAGGCCTCGACATCACCTGTATCGCCGGGGGTCCTGCCAACTCCTTGTCCTCTTCCGTGGAGAATCTTGCCAACACCTGTTCCACCGGCTCCGGTTCCTGTCCGGTCAACACCGGCTCCTGCCCGGTCCCCTGAGAGCTGTGGTCTTCGCCCCTCGTCGAACTCTGCCGTGCCCCCGGGCCGTCCGCCCGAGACCCCCTTTTTGAACTCTGCCTTGCCCCCGGGCCGTCCGCCTGATTTCACCTTTTTGAACTCTGCCTTGCCCCAGGGCCGTCCGCCCGAGTTCCCCTTTTTCAACTCTGCCTTGCCCCCGGGCCGTCCGCCCGAGACCCCCTTTTTCAACTCTGCCTTGCCCCCGGGCCGTCCGCCCGAGAACCCATCCATGGTCTCTGCCTTGCCCCCGGGCCGTCCGCCTGAGACCCGTCCTCCGGACCCCTCCACCCACCCTGCTGGACTTTGTTGTTTGGGACGTCTGGGATCCTTCCCTTGAGTGGGGGATTCTGTCACACCCCCAGGTTTATGTCACGGGTTTTAGTGTTGTCTGTCTAGGTTTGGGTGTTTGCTGTCATGTTTTTCCTCCTGGGTTATTGTCTGGTCCTTTTCCCTGTGTTTTTCATGTCTGTCGTTAGTTCCCTGGTGTGTCTAATTCCCTGATTGTTTTCACCTATCACTCCTCGTGTGTCTCCTGTGCCCATCAGTGTCAGCCCCGGCCCTGATTGTTTCCACCTGTGCCTTGTTACCCTGTGTTTAAATTCCCCTGTCTCCCAGTGTTCAGTGTCAGTTCATCTTGTCTATTGTCATGTCAGGTCTATGCTTTTGGAACTCTTTGGTTTTTGATTCCTCACTGCGTGAGCCCCTTCATTTTTTGTCCTCTGTTTTTTTGTCATCTCGACTGGAGTTTTGGTGATTACCTTTTTGTTCATTTTTGCTAAATCATGGAAAAATAAAGTATCTCACAATACTTTACCTCTGCCTCCCTGTCTGCATTTGGGTCCTACATACTAAGTGCCTGGAATCTTAACAGCATGTCTTTACTAATAAAGTGTGATGTAAATAGCCTACAGGCTTTCTGATTGTTGTACTTTGCTAAACGGAGACATTAAGTACATGTTTGGTCTGTAAAATGTCTAAAAAGTAAAATAATGGGAGATAAATATCCCAAAATCTCCACATTTTATTATATTTTTTGTGTTTGAGGTCCTCTTTCAGTTGAGACACTGTAGGTGAAAGATGCTTCAGGAATAGACCAAATACTGGATGTCTTTCAGTCGCCGACATGTGTTTCTGAGGGACTGATAGTAACGGGGAAACCCTGCAGGACTGAAATGCCTCGTCTCTGTTCCCTTAAACTCATTTTTGAGTGATTACCCCTCAGCCCCGGGGGTAACGCTGCCCTTCCTCTGCACGTTGTTTCACTTTCAGAAATGCAGAATACTGTTTGTATGATGGGATGACAGACATGCTGCAAACGGTTTCCGCTAAAAGTCATTTTTATTTTTTAATAATTTGGGAAGATTGAAACTCGGCAGGGAAAGCCAACTAAATCGGTAGGCGGTAGAAACATGTCAAAAGCGGTAGACTACCACCCAAATCGGTAGGGTTGGCAGGTATGCATGTACAACAGCGTCTCCAGCGCTTTTGAGCGGTCTCGTGTGACCGGACACGTTTCTGGTGCCTGTTGGGTGTGGACGGAATACTTTTTTGATAACGATTTTGGTCCGTTTGCGTTATCGTCCTCGTGTGGCTCCAGACACAGGTTTTTTTCTGTTAATTTACTATTGAAAGTGAATTTGACCAATGGGGAAGGAAGTATTTAGATTAGAACAGTTAGATGTTAGTTGATTGTGTTTAGGTTATAGCCTACATACATGTTGTTGGGTTCAGTTTACTCTATAACAATACATTGTATTTAATATTCTCAATATAGATTTTTAAATGTTTAAATAAAAAGTAACCAATTAATTCTAGTTTGGAAAGAAAATATATATTGTTTGGTGAATTGTAGTTAAGGTTTGTACTTTTACAAGTACATTACTACTAAGTTTCCATATAAATCTGGTTACACACCTGTCAACACACATTATATCTTATGTTGTTGTGAAAGAAAGTATTCTGTTTGCAGAGTAATCTGATAATGATAATTGTTAAAACACAAACTGTTAAAGCACCACCTTTTACCTACAACCAGTTTCTCGATTCTCCATCCAAATTTACAGCATTGATGACAAAGCAGTGTGATTCGTCTTCTGACTCATGTCATTTATCCCTGTAATCGGTCATTAACTCCAAGACTGATGTTAAACCACAGTGATGTATATGTAGCTACATCTATAATTTAGTTAACTACCGTATGTACTATATACTTAACCTGAAACAGGAACATAATGTAATTGAAGATAAATCCTGTACTGGTGTTGACAGTGTCACTGGAATTACAAATCATTGCTTGGCTTCATGTGCCTGTTTGACATACAGCATTTGTTATGTCTATCATGTAGCTTCTCTACATCTCTAGCAACAACTTATGAATTCAAAGTAAAAACTCTCTTATTAAAGTATTTCAGTGATATGTCCTGTCACTGAAACATACCATTGTTCTTCCTCTACGGGGGGTTTAGCAGTGTCAATTTAATTTAGGGTACAGACAACAGACTTTAATGACAGCAGTTATTCATGTGAGAAACAACAGCACATGCCTGGCTTCATAATAAACAAGAGTGTGAATCTTCCCGTTAACTGTGCTTGTGAGTACATAAACCTAAACTTATATTTCAATTGTACTTTCTTAATGATTAGATTCCGTCATTACGCTTTATTCAAAGCAAACAATCTTTCAAATAACTTACAAATCTGCAAAGCAAACTGGCACCAATATCCACTCATTCTTTATTTACAGAGCCAGATGGTAAGTTTGGACTATCTGTATCTTCCAATACAACAGATGCTGAATTTTGAAATGTCTCTGTTTTGGGTGGCTAGCTGTGAGCCATTCTGTCTAAAAGCCCATTATCCAAGGCAAATAAGTGACCCCCCTCTGATGTTATCGCAGAGCGTCAAGTACAGGCAGAGTTATTTCTTTGAGAATAGAGAATTGTCAGCTCTCTGCATGAAAGTCTTTCACACTCAACCTTTCTCCCAGAGATTTCAGCAGAGATTCACTTAGCTGTCAGAAAACAATTGCTCTTTGTCAAAAGCATTGGCTGGTGCAAGTTTAATTTTAAAGATGTTTTAAATGAGCTGCCACTGTGTGATTGATGGGCTGTGTGAGACTTGCCTCCGTTCCTCCATCCTACAATAGAGGTCTTTAATTATGAGCCCTTTGTATTGATGCTGTCAGTTCCAGTGTGATATGCATCACGTATGCGGGGGAGAATGGATTTTACCACCTGGTTGCCCGCTCCGTACAGTATCATTGAACACAATGTCATCAGTTGAAAATGCATTGTCATCAAAGAAGAGTGATTTTGCCTGTTTTTCAAGACCTTTGGTATTCATGTATTCACTCATCTGTTTGCTCCCACTTAGAGTTTAAAGTGAATTTGATTTTGATTGATGAACAATCATGCATGAACTGACCTACCATTTAATCAATATCTCTTTGTATATGCATTTTCCACACAAGCAATTAATGTAAAACTTGCTGAGCAACACAATTAACTAAAATGTAAGCACTCGGAAAGCATACAGTACTTAGAAGACCTTCAGCTGTCAAAGTTCAGATCCTTTTTTTTGTGTAGATATTTGTCTAGCCAGAGAGTGCCTTTATTGAAAATATAATGTTGAGAGTGGGAGAAAGAGGGGATGACATTGCCTGAAAAGTCCACCGATACCACTATGGGCTGCCAGCTCTTACCACCGAGGTATCCTGTGGCCCTAAAGTTCAGTTTATTTGTTATGACTTGTTTATGAAGTTAATAAAAAAAAAAGCAGCATATGTGTTTGTCCAGTAGATATAAGGCATAAATGATATTTTGTTATCCTCTTATATTGGTTCTTGCACACAGCAAAAACAGAAAAATAAGAAAACCCTTTGTGGGGTTCAGGAAACGTGTACTGACAGTCAAGTCTGTTCTTACCCATCTGAGTATGTTGATGAATTGCTTTTTCCCATCAAGCATCTGCACTCATTGAATTGTAAAGTTCACCACAATAGCCGAATACAACCAGATTTATTGAGGAGAGGCAACAAATACATTCATACATTTAAATGCATGCTACCACCTCAAGCTCATATCCAGGGAACTGAAAATAACATGTCAGGGTTTTGTCTGTAACTCCAAAAATAAAAAAAGTCTCAAAGGAACAAACCAGAACATGATCAGTGTTGGAGAGATTGTGGTCACATGTCTATTTGTCCCCAAATGGACATATGACCACCATTTTTTGTGAGTGTCTTAATATTTTTCTTATTAAAAAATATGTTATATGTTGTAATATTTAACAATTCTGACATGCCACTTAAAATTCTGGCAAAACTGGAAATCCTTTTCTGATCTGAAATGGGTTCCCTTTTGTTTATTTGATTTCAGTTCCAGGCCAACATAATTAATTCAAGCTCGATTTACTCACCTACTGTACCTGCTGCAAAAAGTCTAAAAGAAAGAAAGTGGTCATTTATTGTTGAAGATTTTTTGGTCGTATTTATTGTGGAATTGTCAATCCTAACCTAGAGTCTCAAAGTCCTGGATTCCGAGGAAAGTGAGAGATCCTGCAGTGCGTCACTTTCTTCCCCCCCACCAGTCTGATCTGGTTTGTTCCCTGAGTGCATCATCTGGTAAAAAATGTCAGAGCTGTGTATGAACTGAGACGGACCCAGTATCTGTTTGGGAGATCACAATGGTCTCTCCTCCTGGGGTCTTTCACATTCCTCTGCATTGCAGTTTTACACTTTTTTGGAAGTTGAGATAATTTTTCCTTGGTTTTCTGAAAGGATATAATGCTATTGTTCCTCCCCTGTGATCTCCTGTCATATGTTGTTCTTTTGTGAAGCAGTAAAGCCTCTGCTGATGCTTCAAAGATCTTAGGCACCTGAAGCTCTTTTTTGTTTCTTTCATCGATGCCTTGATGGTCCTCTTGATTATAAATGTGGATTTTCTCCACTGTCTAATGGGATGTGTTTCCTCCAGTGTCATTAGGATATGGTAATTCATGATAATTAGGTTTTGTTACCAAGCTTTCCATTAATGAACGATTGGGATTCATCAACATCAACATGGATGTGGTTGAAAACAGATGTTTCTCAAGGCTTAATGAATCAGGTCAGAGTATTTAGTCAGGATGTTCGCATGTGTACCATGTAGCATTTTATCAGAAAATGAGACTCTGTGTATCCACAGTATACTGTATTTTCTGGTGTACTTTCTAATATTGCTTTTTGAAATACTGACACTATACGCATTTAGTTAGGGTAACAGTAAGTGTGTCTAAGAAAATCACACGTGATTCTCTGAAAACCCCAATATTCAGAAAGGAATAATATGTACTGAAGTGATTTATTATAATACTGTTGTGTTTTATAACTGTTATTTTAGTTATTTCTCCCTTTACCAATGTTTCTTTTGAATGTATTAATAAGACAGAGTTAAGTGATTATTTTTGTTATGTCTTTTCCCACAAAATTGGTCGCTAAACTGAAAAACAAAAACATTTATGAAAATATTTTTGCTTTGACTGCAGCTTCATTTTGTTTCCAAGGGGAGAAAGAAACTTAAGGCAGCCAGTAAAGAGGGAGCCCACAATTGTGTTAGTTACAATTTCCTTTCATGCATCTTGTGGGGACAGAACCTCTGCTCCGCGCGTTCCTTTATGAATGGGTCAGATTAACAGAGGAAGAATTCAAAGCAACCAGGATAAGGATTAAACAATAATATTTTAATGGTAAAAGATACAATACATCACCTAATCACCTAATCACGAAGCACTCTGCAACAGTAGCTTCAAAATGCAGAGTACTCCGGGCTCAGGTTCTACCACCGTGTGATATACGTACCACGACAGCCAGTCAGAACAAGAGCGCCGAGCAACAAAATCATCACAACATTTATACACAGGTGGGGAGGAGTTTTGTTGCTTGCTCCTTCCTAGCTATTTGTTATTGGCGAGTTCACTTCTGAGCGAGCTAGCCAGTGAGTTGGCAGTGTTCTATCGGTCGGTTTCACTCCTGGCGGGACCCCCGGCAGTGAATCAGCAGTTTTTCGATTCCATCTGTTGTCTCATCTCTTCTGTGTGTGTGTGTGTGTGTGTGTGTGTGTGTGTGTGTGTGTGTGTGTGTGTGTGTGTGTGTGTGTGTGTGTGTGTGTGTGTGTGTGTGTCTGTCTGTCTGTCTGTCTGTCTGTCTGTCTGTCTGTCTGTCTGTCTGTCTGTCTGTCTGTCTGTCTGTCTGTCTGTCTGTCTGTCTGTCTGTCTGTCTGTCTGTCTGTCTGTCTGTCTGTCTGTCTGTCTGTCTGTCTGTCTGTCTGTCTGTCTGTCTGTCTGTCTGTCTGTCTGTCTGTCTGTCTGTCTGTCTGTCTGTCTGTCTGTCTGTCTGTCTGTCTGTCTGTCTGTCTGTCTGTCTGTCTGTCTGTCTGTCTGTCTGTCTGTCTGTCTGTCTGTCTGTCTGTCTGTCTGTCTGTCTGTCTGTCTGTCTGTCTGTCTGTCTGTCTGTCTGTCTGTCTGTCTGTCTGTCTGTCTGTCTGTCTGTCTGTCTGTCTGTCTGTCTGTCTGTCTGTCTGTCTGTCTGTCTGTCTGTCTGTCTGTCTGTCTGTCTGTCTGTCTGTCTGTGTGTGTGTGTGTGTGTGTGTGTTTGTCCCTCTGCCCCCAGGCAGTCCCCCAATCAATGATGTGGAGTCATGACAGAGGACTCTTTGACAGAACGCACACACATTATATCATGCAAATGACACATGTTTTTCTCTATGAAAGCCACAATTCATGTTTTAAACGTCCTGGTCTCATGACATCCATAGGATTAGCTAACTAACTAAGGTTCACTGTTTTCATAGCCTAAGGCCATCTCTGAACTTCCTTTCACCTCAAGTCAGCTCACAATAATCATGAATACATCCATTGAGAATTCAGACCGACCATTGTCTCTCTAACTTGTGTGCGACCCAATCGTCTCCTGCTCTGTTAAAAGTCTTAAAGGAAACGCACGTACATTTCAACACACCAACATCCTTATCGTTTCTTAAGACTTTAACTGCATTATATCTGAGGCAAATCTCCCTTTGGGTTATGGTTTTAGCAATTAACAGAGGAAGCCAGAGACTCAGGGCCTCTCCAGATGTCTGGGAACTGCAAGGCAGAGGTCACAGGTCATTTGTTTTATGCCTACTCACAAATAGCCACAAAAAAAACACCCTTTTGATTACACATAAAAGTGGAAGAAAATACTATTGCGCTAATCTATTATTAAAAATGGGACATCGTTTTCAGGAATATATGAAAAAACCTCTCTATATTTAAGAGTAAAAATGTACTTTGTCCCTTCAAATTTAACACACATTAAAATGGATATACCAGAAATATACCTTATTGAACTTTCTGCCATAACACATTTACTTTAATACTTCAAATAAAGCCTCAATCTTCATTATGTAATACTGAACCAAATCTCACGAGGGAGTGGGGGCCGAATTTTCAAAACATTGGCAACATATTTATGATAAATATGTTGCACAGTTTATAAAAAAGGATATAATAACTTTAGCGCATTTGATAATAACTGTTGTTGACCGTGCACACTGTTGTAACAACATTTCATTTTGGTTTTTGAAAAATATCCATAAATAGATGAAAGACAGAGCCAAAACATATTTAAGGACTGCTTGTCAACACTGTTCAGCGTAACAGACAGGGCAGAAGACAACATTATCATAATTGGCTGAAGACACACAAACACACACACACACACACACACACACACACACACACACACACACACACACACACACACACACACACACACACACACACACACACACACACACATACACACACACACACACACACACACACACACACACACACACACACACATACACACACACACACACACACACACACACACACACACACACACATACACACTCATTTTGTTGTATATTGTGCAGGTAATGAATATTTGCGAGAACTGAACAAAAAAAACCTGCAGTGATTTCAAGTATTATTATTAGTGCTTGCATTTAATTGTGAATGACAATGAGATGGAAATGACCTGAGTCTCTTTTAGTACCCGGTGCACACTGCTAACATTTTCAAAAAGGAATCACATAATAAAACATCCATCCTTTATATAAAGTGTGGCAGCACTGTGAAATAAAATCATGTGATTTCTTTTTAAAGTTTTTCTGTAATATAAAACTAACTTTTATGAATAAAAACACTTTCTTTGTTAATTATATACAAATATATAGAAAATAGTGTTGCTGTTATACCTCATCTCTACTTTCTATTTGTTAATCTTTGTGTGCAGAGAACCACTAAAATGAATGCCAGACTACATAAGAAAGAAAAAGAAGCAGAAAGAAAAAATAATTGATTGGTGCAAGATGGAAATATAATCATATTTTTGTTGTAATATCCCTGTTACACACAAAACCGTGTGTTTTCAGTGTGTGAGGTTTTCAGCATCTCAAACATCAGGGGTAACATCTGATGATTATTTACAATCAAATACAAAGGTCTTTGCGTGATTTGTTAATGACACTGACACTATTGCCCTCTCCACTTAAACATCAAGCTAACTCGGGGGAAGAAAATAGTAACCAAACTAACGTTACTCCATTCATGAAGAATCATACACTGAACAAAGCAGTGAATGAAATGTGATTCCTTTTTGTTCAACCTGTAATGTGAGACGCTAACCGTGTCTGTAAGACGATCTGCATCACAGGGTCAGGACTATGGTGACGTGCTAGTCCAGCACAATTTACTGGTCAACCTTGAAGGTCACCAATAACAGCCCATCAATGTTGCTGACATCCTGATTTAAATAAAGAGAGAGGAGGATTGTGTATTTCTATGATATAAATGTTTAAATGTTTTAATTGAAAAAGACTGAAGCCTCCAGTGTGCTCAGTTGTGAGCTGTCAAATGTGCCCCCCCCCCCCCCCCCCCCCTAAAAAGATATACCTGTTAAGCTAAATGCAATGTAATGTAATGTAATGCAAAAGGAGACATTTGTCAAAAGGCATTTAATGTGACTTTGAATTTCTGAACAGTAAGTGTCTTTTTACCAAATGTTCAACCATATCACTTCTTAACCCTCCCTCAGATTACCGGCTTTTCACTGGTAATCAATTGAATCATTTTATCAAATAGAAGGAAAAAAATGTCAACCTAAAGGTGGTGCAATAGGAGAGAACAGTGCAACACTGATGTCAGTGTGATTAGCAGCCTATCCAATAGTTGTTGAGATATTTCAATCTGTCTCTCAAAATATGTTATTACAATTTCCCTGTCTCATTTCCCCCTTGGCTGTAAGAACCAACAGCAGTTACTGCAATCTGAAATCCTACTTTTCCCACAGTTCATAAGTACTCCAGTGGTGAGAAGCAGGATGTTCCACTTGTTAACTTGCAGTTCAAGTGGTTCACTCGAGTAAACTAAGGCTGTTTCAAAAAGTTTTCCCACTTTGACATATTTGAGAATTATCCATGTGGTTGTCAACAAGCTGTAGAATATAGAGATTTAAAGAATATAGCAATTAAAGTTTGACTAATAAAAGCCCTTTTTGATTGCAGTGGCACATATTAGCCTGTGTCATTTTAGTAGAAATAAAGTGATTGTGTCTTCACATATCAATATTTCAGGTATTTGTGAAATCAGATTCTAGAGTATGCAAGGAAAGATGTTTAATAATCTAATTTCTATTCATTTTTTATATGATGTTTTACATTTTCTGGCAATAAGACAGACTATGCAACGCCTCTCTGACTTCATTAAAATTGCAATCATTACCAGGCTATAAGATATAAGATGTTATAATATCCAGCTAAGCTTTGTACAATGATTACCCTCTGGACATTCACGACTGCTGGACCATTAATTGAAAATTGGTCTTAATTAACCACACTAAAAATTAGAGATGCCATTGTTTGAGCCAATGAAATTAGTTTTCAAGCAATGTGAATTGAAATTAATGGGAGAGTAGGTCTTTTCTTTCTTCTTTGGATAAAGTGTTATTATCAGAGATACAGAAAGGTCACCTTTATTAATCATCATAATTATTTACAGTAATTAGGCCAGATATCAAAGGAGCACTTTGTAACTGCTCTCAGAGAAAATTGATTCTTCATGCTCGAAATGACTTCAAGGGTACTAGCAGGTTTTATGTAATATATGCAGTGTGAAAATAACAAAGTCCGACCTCAATCACGACTGGCAATAATGTGGTTGTTCACCAAATCACACATTTTATGTTGAATATTAAGCTTTGTATTTAATCTGCTTCCCTTGGAACAAATGTAAAGGTGGCTTGATGATGGATGATAAAAACAATGATTGTAACAGCTTTGTGTTAAAAACTACGCAGAAGCAAACAGTAATGTACTCTATATAACTAAGTAACTCACTGACATAAATCTATACAACCAAAAGTTTTAGAGAAAAGGGAAACCTGAATGCTACAAATTGTTTTTGAACAGTGGTCAACACATTCAAAGTCAGACTGAGTTATTGTAAACCCTTTTTTACACAATGAACTTGCAGACCTTTAAAATGTGAGTTGGGTTTCGTCCAACACTTCATTCCAACATAAATTTGGCCATTTCATTATTCTTAATTTTTAAGATGAACCAAGTTAGCAAACTATTCCACAATTGATATAGTGTAATATGTATTTTGTATATATTTAAAATGTAGTTCAATAAGCCAACAAGTGCATATTTAGCGAAATCACTTACAGATAGCTCAGAAATTGGAGCCCTCTCTTTTTCTGCCATTTTCTTGCAACATCCATGTTGCCGTATCCTATTTATTTTGATTTGTAGGATTTTCATTACTTAAGGGACGTGGATGATACATGTATTGTGTCAGTTAGCATACACCCATTTATCGACATGTTGCCAAGTATTAAGACCCTAAAGGCCGAATAGCTGAATGTTATCCAAGGTCAATAACTCTCACTGATAATACTTTGGCAAATATATATGTTGGCCAGCAGAGAGCAATTCCCTCTTCATGAGTTGGCAAGCTGTAGCTGTAATCTGAAATTCTGAGAACATTATGTTTTCTAGTTGGAAGACATTGAACTCAGATAGAGACCCAACAGTTGTGCAAGAGAAGAATGGTGATCATTTCAGTGTACTCGCTTTTTTAGTTCAAGAAGTCTTGAATTCATATTATATAACCTTACACTTTGGGGAATGCTAGTTAAGCAGTAGACTTGTTGTAGACACACACACACACACACACACACACACACACACACACACACACACACACACACATACACACACACACACACACACACACACACACACACACACACACACACACACACACACACACACACACACACACACACACACATGAACACCTTCAATGATGCAACAAATACTAAAAGTGTTGCTCTGCACACTTTCAACAATGCCATTGTTATTGCACACTCAAAAGTGGGGTGTTAAGGAAGACATTCACAAATAGAAAGTGTTACTAGTTTCAAGAATCCTATAGCAAAGATCCCAAAAAAAAGAGATGTATTCTGTTGTTTTGGCAATTGACCAATGATTTCATTCAAAATTATTTGGATTGGAAAATCAATAACCACAATTCAATTACAAAGCCACAGCTGACTCAGCCAGTAATAAACCCAGAAATAATGTTGTCAGTCACTACTGGCTTATACTGTACCTGCCTGCTTGTAAAATATTATCAAAGCCATAACTTCATTATGTTAAATGATCTAATTATAATTTATGACCACATTAGCTTCACACTTTTGAAGAATTGTGTCTGATATTTTCATAATGACCTCTCATTTAATTTGTTGATGAGTCAAATAGTGTGTTTACAAATGTGTGAGCTCAGAATTTAATTCCCAGCACAATTTATCTCCAACCAGTCTTACTGTATATAACTGGTTAATTCCTTACATTCATTTATCATATTACATCAACTATGCATACAGGAAATACTTTCCAAATATGTTTTTATTCAACCATTTCCACATACATATTGAGGTTTAACTTTAATTTGAAGAATACAAGTGCATTATTTTGATTGTTGACATTTCTAAGGCTAATTATTTGATGATTAAAATGTTTTTTTAAATAGTTGGACTCACCTGTTACTATTTCCTTGACAGATTTGAATTACCGGTATCAAATGAATAGTAATCACAACATCTCAGATTGAATTCTAGTGTTCAGGAATGTATGTATGATTTGTTACACTCTACAACAGTAGTATGATTAATATTGTATTTCTTTGGTTTTGTAATGTGAATTATCCTGAAAGCTACTTGAGTGCTAACACAGATAAAATGTAATGCTTAATACACAGGGGCTTACGTGTCCTTGATTCGGGAAATGAAAAAGTCCCTGCAGGCTCTTAATATTTAACCAAATGTGGGTTTAATGGCAGGTCATTCAGTTGCAAAGAAACTAGACTGGGTGACTAGGGGCTGGTCTTATTCATTTTGAAGGTGTAAACATTCTGTGCTATTTTAATATGTATAGAAAAAGGGTTTGGCTAAACAAATTGAAAAAAGAGTCAAAGGCAGCGTTATAGCATGAACTGTAAATTCCCTGCAGTGTTTGAAGCATAGGTTTGAAGTGGTGGGAAAATGAAACCTCTGGTTAAACATTAGCATGTAGAGCCAGAGGATATGCTGATGTAAATTTCAGTTTCTCTGGCACTTGAGCTGGTGGTTTCGCACACGCTGCAGAACAGTGGATTATCATGCAGAGTTCACAATTTGAGCCTTGAACCCAGCTGCAGAACCAGGGTTTTGTTATTCCACTTGACATATGTTGTCGGAAGTTCATTTCAACATTGCCTTATCCCGTTAAAAAAGAAGACATTATGTCAAAATTAATGAATATCATTAAAGGAATCTCACGGTGAAGTCTGAGTAAACTGAATGAGGTCATGAGTTGTTGTATAAGTTATCCATACTTATTTTTAAATATTCAAAATGTACCAGCATTATAGGGTTTTGTTAAATGTGTGGTATAGTTGACAATTTGGAATTGTTTCATGATTGCATATATCTATCAACCACATCAGGGATGTTAAAATCAAACAAAATGAATAATAAATGTAACTACTACTCTATTTGTGTTCCTTTCTTACTTCACTGGACCTCAAATGTACTTGTATTGCATTTAAATCAATATAAATGTATTATTTAAAATGACCTCAACTGACCCTGAATTAATTATTAAATATGAAAAGAAATAGTCCTGAAATGTTAATCTTGACATTCTTGCAATCAGAAATTCTGCTGCATTTTTTATGATTTGAATCTGTCAAACAGATTATTGTATTCCTTCAATGTATACAGTTTAAGGCGCCGTCACTATGAACGAAATACGCTACATGTGAACTGATTCATGTTCATTATGATTTAGTAATATTATCACAGCGGGATTGTGTATTTGTAGATGTAGATATAAACCATGCAGTGTGTGACAGCTATCATTAACAATGAAAAGACAGACAGAATACCCAACAAGGAGAAGAGTCCCCGTATGGTTTGTTAGCAAGCAGGAAACGTAAAATGAAGGGAGGAGAAATGTTTCTTCCCAACCTTTACCCATGTGCACTGAGACACATGGGATCCTGTGTGTTCGATTCAGTGACACTGCAGTCGTGTTAAGTTACTGCTGATGAAAACGCAACATTTCCTGATTTTGCAGCTTCATAAAAGAAGCTTTTAAGATAACAAATTAACAGGGATCTTTAATTGTGGAGAATTTATTAGACATTAAAAGTGTTTTTTTTTATCTCTGTATAGCCAATCCTTGACCATCAGCCACAATAATCTATCAGCCCGCTGCTTTTAACCATAATTGACTTGAGACATTACATTACATTGCATTTAGCAGACGCTTTTATCCAAAGCGACTTACAATAAGTGCGTTCGACCAACAAGATACAAACTTGAAGAAAACAGAATCATATAAGTACATCAGGTTTCATAGAGCTAAAACATTTCAAGTGTTACTCAACTGGTTTTAGATAAGCCAGCCCTTTATTAGTATATAAGTGCTTTGTTAGTAATTCTTTGTTAGTAATTCTATCGATCGAAGTGGAGTCGAAAGAGATGAGTTTTCAGTCTACGCCGGAAGATGTGCAAGCTACCTGCTGTCCTGATTTCAATGGGGAGCTCATTCCACCATTTTGGAGCCAGGATAGCAAACCCACGTGTTTTTGCTGATGGGAACTTGGATCCCCCTTGCAGTGCGGGTGCAGCGAGCTGTTTGGCTGATGCAGAGCGGAGTGCACATGCTGGGGTGTATGGTTTAACCATGTCCTGGATGTAGGAGGGGCCAGATCCATTCGCAGCATGGTACGCAAGTACCATTATCTTGAAGTGGATTCTAGCAGTTACCGGAAGCCAGTGAAGGGAGCGGAGGAGCGGCGTGGTGTAGGAAAATTTAGGAAGGTTGAAGATCAGACGAGCCGCTGCATTCTGGATGAGCTGCAGAGGTCGGATGGCACATGCAGGTAAATCAGCCAGGAGGGAGTTGCAGTAGTCTAGGCGTGAGATGACGAGAGCCTGGACCAGAACCTGCGTCGCTTTCTGGGTCAGCTGGGGACGCATCCTCCTGATGTTGTAAAGCGTGTATCTGCAGCAGCGGGTTGTAGCAGCTATGTTTGCAGTGAAGGACAGTTTGTTATCTAGGACCACACCCAGATTCCTTGGAGTCTGAGTCGGGGAAACAATCGAGGTGCCGATGTTGATTGTTAGGTCAAGAGTGGGACAATCTTTTCCCGGAAGGAAAAGCTGTTCAGTCTTGTCAAGGATGAGCTTGAGGTGGTGAGCAGACATCCACTGAGAGATGTCCGCTAGACAAGCAGAGATGCGTGCGACGACCTGGGTCTCTGAGCGGGGAAAGGACAGAATTAATTGGTAAGCTCTACAGTCTGATGTCCGACATTCAGTAGCATACCACAGAGGTTGGCTGTCAACAGAACTGAAATATCAGTTCATCTTTAAGGAAAGTTCGAAAGACATTTGTTATAATTCTTTTTTAATGATGTTACACAAGGTGTGGGCTGAATCAATAATTAAGTATAATAGGTCTGCTTGTCACACGGTGAATTATGGTATGTTACGTTTCACATACTCTTCTGACAATACAAAGCCATTGAAGCATTTTTCAAACACAACATTCAAAAATAGGCTCATAGGCCAACTACCTGGTAGACAGATACATTGTTTCCGGGAGGAACTGATGCATCTGGCAATAACGGTGGGTGCTCAGGATGATAAGGTATGGTGTCTATGCCTAGAAATTATGAATATATTGTTACAGTATGCAAGCAGAACCTTTACATTAATCATTCATGATTCTTGTGGCCCATTACTTCTCCTATTAAATTATTAATGCTTTGGACCAACTTTTTTCACATAATCAAGTACTTATTGTTGGCTGCTATAGATTGCTTCTATGCAAAGAGAGCCATAAAATGAGACATAAAAGTACAACAACATGCACTTCATTACATTAAACCAGGCTTTTGTGCTTTGAAAGCCTATTATCTGTTTTATATTGCAGGACATTAGATACTGTAAATATCAGCACATTGACGCAGCTGTTTGTCTTTTCTACCCCTCTCTTATTTCCCCAAATCATCCATCCATCTAGAGTTTTTCTTGGAGCTGCTGGAAAATTCTGAGAAGTCTCTCAACAGTATGTTCACACGGACGTACGGGAAGCTGTACATGCAGAACTCCGAGGTGTTCCAGGATCTGTTCACTGAGCTAAAGCGCTACTACACGGGGGGCAACGTCAACCTGGAGGAGATGCTCAATGACTTCTGGTCCAGGCTGCTAGAGCGCATGTTCCAGTTACTCAACTCCCAGTACCAATTCACAGATGACTACCTGGAGTGCGTCAGTAAATACACAGATCAGCTGAAGCCCTTTGGAGATGTGCCCAGGAAGCTGAAGGCCCAGGTCACCAGGGCCTTCATCGCTGCACGGACATTTGTCCAGGGGCTAATGGTGGGCCGGGAGGTTGCCAACAGGGTCGCCAAGGTGAGTTACATTTTCTTTTCCTAGGTGTTTGTTGTGTTGCTTTGTGATCCGGTGCTGTTGGGCAGTGTTGTATTTTCAGATGTTGTATACAGTTCTGCAAATAGCTTTTAAGAAGATATGTCTCTTATATAACGTGATTGTTTTTAAAGATTTCAATCCTTCTAGTCCTTCCTTGGTGTTTTTTCTAATTGAGAAATATGGTTTGAGGATTTAAACATTCATATAATACTCTTTTCTTCTGTACTGTATCAAAGTATGGGCACCTACAACTTTTTATTTATCTGCGTTATTCATACTTTCATTGTTTGAAACCTCTTCACTGGACTTCTCCTGGATTGGATTAGTTGCATCTGAATGATTTAATAAAAGCCCAGAATTATAAACAATATGTTTTTAAGATTTTTTTTTAAGATGCGCTTGATCTCTGGTTATGAGTTCCAGTACCAGATTGCTTTTCACAGTACACAGTTTGCTAGTAGTCTCATTTCAGAAGAAGCAACCGCAGAGAGTAAAGCTTTGCAAAAGAGTGAAGATTAAAGCATATATCCCCCGAGATTGGTGATGCGGTTTTGTTTGCTGTTTTTCTATTTGCTATTTTCATTGTGTTACTTTTTGGACATTGCTTTTTAGGAAAACACGTGACATTTTAAATGGTAACAAATAAATAAGGCAATATAAAATGTTTTTTCTTTCCTGTTGCTCATAGTTTGTTTTGAGAAATTAGTTGATTTGATTCTGAAAAAATATGTTTTTAGAGCATTATCAAACACTGCAGATTAGAAATGTGTTTTCCAAGGCTTAGCGGATATGTTTTCTAATTCCATGTTAAATACAGTAAATTACGCAACAGTTTTTCATCTACATCTAAACTGTAAAATTATATAACCAAAGCTGTTTACTTTTGGTGGTGCAATGCATTGCTCAGCTTTATGAAATAGATGCAAGAACTGGCAAACATGATAAAACTGGTAGGCAGACTTATTTATGGCCAAATTTCATCATCAAAAATATATACAACATGAATGTTTTATACAGAGTGGGTTTCCTGTGACACTGAGCAAAAATAAGGGATGGATTTTTAAGTTATGATATCATAACTTTGATATATGAACACAAATATATTTATTTAAAAAATATAGTTTACTGTATATCAACAATGATTTTTCATTATTCATTCAATTGGTGATTATATTGATTGCAGGAGACCAATTGATATCCTATGAAATGTGAGATTCCTTATCTCAGTTTCTCAGACTCTATGGTAATGTTTTGCAAAATGTCTTGTTTGACCAGAGCAATAGTCTAAAACCCAATGTTATTTTATTTACATGATTATAAACTTGAACTAAATATTTGCTAATTATTTGATCAGCAGTTCAATCAACAATACAGAGAATATTAACACTTTTTCCGTCAACAATTTCTGTAACTTGTACTTTTGAGACTCTTTCCAAAATTATCCTTTAAAATAATAACTTGCTACACCCTAAGTAAAGGGTTGAATTTAGTGTTGAAACTGTAGAAATGATTGTATGTGTCAACAACACATGAATTGAAATGGAATTATGTTAGCGAAATTTAACGCACAAGGACAGGCTATATTCAAATACATAATTTAGTTTTTCTCTCGTCCCTAGACCAAACATTTAGCCATTTCCAACTTTGATTGTGTCTGAAATTGAACCATCAGCTTGATATACTATCAGCCTCCTGCCACCCACTGTCCTCACAAAATTCTGGATCATTGTTGAATTTACGTCATAATAGTAGAGTGCCATATCCTTACCGCCAAACACTGCT
This sequence comes from Notothenia rossii, assembly GCF_949606895.1. Lineage (NCBI taxonomy): Eukaryota > Metazoa > Chordata > Actinopteri > Perciformes > Nototheniidae > Notothenia > Notothenia rossii. The sequence goes on from NC_136904.1 coordinate 21,877,809, forward strand.
GCGGTATATCATCACTGAAGAGTCAATCATATTAAATTGGTTTGTTATTGTCTTGCCACTGAGCTTGCCGTCCACTGTCCCTCAGTGGCATTTCAGCCATTTCCGATAAAGATTTAAAATTAGCACCTCTATACATCTGTCCTCGGCTTTAAAATGCAACCTCACTCTGGATCAAATCCAATATTCCTTGCTTCCTCATCAATTATGAAGTGGAGCCAGGAAACGCTGTGGTGTTGTTGAAGGCTGTCAGGATAGTGAACCACCACTGAAGGTGAAGAGTTGCTTGACATGACAAATTACCTTGACCTAAGAATCACCCTGCATAATTGCTGCTTTCAGTGACAAAAAGCCACTTGCATCTCCCTCAAAACAGCCGTACAAACCAATTTCTCACTTGTTAGGTGTAAACACAGCACTATATATATATATATCAATTTCACATCCAATAACAACTGAGATGTATGTGCTTTTTGCTGGAGCGCTACATTGTTGCAGTGTTATAGCTGCTTACTAGTTTTGTTTAGAAATCAAACAAGAGCAAATACTAGTAAGATTCGTGTTGTGTATGTATTATGTGTATGTACTATTACTCCACTTCAAGTTAAAGTCCAGCCATTTGAAAACAAAAGTATTTACAGGTAATTTGTATCAATGGTAAGAGGACTGAATATGCAAAATGTATGTTCTCCCTATAGACAACTACTTCTCCAGCCCCAGGTTGTCAAATGTGAGGCTTTTCTCTGATTTAAATCATTTCATAGAAAATGAGTGTGGACTGTTGGTTGGACAAAACAGTAGAATTGAGGCATCACATTGAAATCTGTATTAAAATCTAAAAAAAAATATATATATTATTGCTGGATTAATAACTGTTAATGGATTTTGGATCAATCTCATCACAAATTCTTCCTAGTATTGAAGAAGGCCCAGGAGTCGTGAAATAAAAACAACCTGAGGGAAAGCCTCAAGGGAATTTCCTCATATTTTGTACAACTGTCCACTTGGACAGATAAACTGGCCATAACTCAATAATTCATATGCTAATTATAATTTCACAGAATAGGATAACATAATGATGTGATAACATTTAGGAAAGTAATGAATGTAAACTCCAACTTGACTGGTTGGTAAAGGCATTAAAAACCTTGAGGCGATAATTCTAGTATTTGTTAGCACTTAAAGGACTTCTTATCCATGTCCACTTAGAAAAGTGGAGATTGAGATTGAAATATTCTTTTTGACCTTGGATCACCTGACCTTCTTTTTTGACCTTCTACTGCTGCCAATTTTCTGAACAATTATATTTTATCTCATTAATTATACATAAGGCACCTTTGGGGTCTGCATCAATCAAATATATTCTCAGTTTCTTTTCCCCTTTCACCATAACCATTTGAACGGAAAGGTACATCTTCAAAACTACAACATCGATTTCATTATTTTAATTTAGGAAGTTAAATGTCCACATGTCAAATGTCCTTGGGCAAGATACTGAACCTCAATGTGCTCCCAATTCCACAGCCATCAGTGTGTGAGAGTGCCTGAATGAGCATTAGATTAGATCCTGATGAGCAGTTTGGCCCCTAGTATGACAACCCCACCATCAGTGAAAGAATGTGTGTGTGAATTGGAAAATGTTGGCATGTCAGTGGTGGGAAAACTAGAAAGGAACTATATACATGAACGTTTCTTTACTATTTACCAACCAATGAGAAAAGGTATAACAAGGTGCATAAAATATGATCTTTTACCAACCATTTATATAACAAATTCATAATGTACATCGCCCATGGTGAGTGGCTCTAACAAGGTACCGTCAAGCTCTTACTCAAATATCCAAATCAGCCGTGAAATCCAGAGATTTTCAAATGACAAAATGTGCCTTTTATTAATGTTTAAACCATCTGTCTGTTCAATGTTCCATGTTACTTTAAAACAGGATGGTGCACTGATGATGATGAGCCATACATAATTACTGCTAACAGACGGCTCTGCATGCAGTCAAGTCGGAACAGGAGGGATATCATTCCATAAAATGAGATTTAACTCGACTTGCACTGAACAGTTTCCCGCACCCCAATCCTGGATTAAGAGCCAAATCTCTTTGGATTACAGTTTATGATGACCATTAAGAGTTTTATCCTGGGGGTACTTAAAACACAGTCCAACCGACCTGCTCAGAGAAGATTGCAGGGATTTGGACCTTTTGAAAGGTTTTGAGTTCAGGCATTTTGAGCACTTATATCTGACGCTGCATGTTCACAGGAAGCCAAACTGGTCCATGATGCATATTTAATTCTGATGTTGTAAGTATGTAAGGTATTTTGTACTGAGGGATTTGTTTTCCTGAAGGCTTACACTGTCATGTTGATCTCATTATACACTCATGTCCTACCATGAACTGTCAGATAATTTGACATTAAGCTTCAAGGCAGTTTCTAATCTTTACACAACATATATACCTTAGATTACTACTCTGCCGGAAATAGTCTATTCTAACATTTGATAAATACCACAACCAATGTGGTTTTCATAGTTTGTTTTCTTTGCTGTTACTTTAATGTACTCAATGCCATATGGCATTTTAACGCACTCACTGTCAAAGCAAATCAGTAAAATGCATTCAACACTTAATAATAAATGCTCAGACAGCAGTGTCACACAAAGTCGTTACTTTGAATTTTTTAACAAAACTAGTTTGAAACCTAGTAAATGGTTTGATCGCATTTGGTCGATGGCCAAACTGCCAAACACGAGGCTTTCAATTCGTAGTACTCGAAACAAAAGGGGACTAAACGTTAACTACCTCCACTTCTTATACAGTTTATCATTAACACCCTACAATTATAGTTTTCAAAAAATATAATCAAATCAAACCACTGTGTAAAGTGCCAAACACATTCACAGACACATTCAGGAAAAAATATAAATACATTAACTTAGAGTAGTGGCATTTAAGATTGCAATATATATTTGATCTCCTTCATTTGAGCTCTGTGGGCAGGGTGGTGAATGTACTGAGGAAAGGGATCAGATGAGTGAAAGCAGAATGCAAAGAGGTGAAACACTGTCACACTTATTCATTATGGAAGTGCAACGGCCAGTGGGTTAACCTGATCACTCACAGAGAACATTTGCTACGAATGAAAATAAATAAAAATGAATGGGACTAAAGTGATGAAACGCCTAAAGATGGCTTACATTGCACAATTTTATATATTCCCTTTTTTGGTACTAAACTCTGCCAAAAAGCTAGTAACTGCATGAGTATTGTATGAACAAATAGCTGTGTCTCAATTACGTTCTACATGCCAAGTGTATGTAGTATACTGTATATTAATTTACTGAATCAGTAGACTCTCTTTTCTGTTTACAAAAATCAAAAACTGTAACCTTGAATTACAAACTTTAACAATAGAAAGCAAAATGTTTCTTTTGGTGATGTATTATTATAGATTATGTAGATGTCCCACCATTGCCTGCAGTTTATCTTAATTGTATTGCAGCTGTGAACAGCTTCCTGTCAGGGTTAGGGAAAAATAGGACCCAAATGCAGAATGAGGAGGAAGCTGGTTTCAAAAGGAGACAAAGGCAAGCTTTATTCAACAAAAGCTGAACAAAAACAAGAATCCAAAAACAGGTACCAGGTAGTATCCAATACAAAGGTGACAGTGACCAACATGAAGGGGAACAGGAACGACAAATAATGAACCAACACTGAACAAAGGAAGAGACTAAATGCAGAGAGGGGTAATCACAAGACGAGAAACAGCCGGGCAGGGGAGGAGAAACACAAGGGCGACAGGTGAACACAATCAGACAATTAGACACACCAGGGAAACTAACGACAGGGGAAAAACACAGGAAGAAGGACCAGACAATATACAAGTAGAAAACACCCATAACTGAGTTTACCTACTGTAACCCCAGCTTCTATGAGTAAATGGCGTAGCCCTCTAAGGCTATCGCTATTGGGTAATCCCCCTGCGCCCCCGCGCAGCACTGAAACACTTGTAGTCCACGCCCATCCGCAAGGTGGGCCCCACCCTCGGACTTCCTTCCGGTATAAATAGAAAGGAGGCCCGACAATCTGCTCCCATACAAAATAACTTTTCTTCAGCTATTCGTAGAGCCAGTGGGGCACAGCACTTAGAGGGCTACGCCATTTACTCATAGAAGCTGGGGTTACAGTAGGTAACCTCAGTTCTATTTCGTATATGGCTTCGCCCTCTAAGGCTATCGCTATTGGGTTAAGGGCGAAGTATGATGTAGTCTGCGCCGCACTGGGTCCGCCCGGCACTAGAAGCACAGACACACCTGCTCAATAACACCCCCTACCTGTTGTGCCATGCGTAATGGCGCATCACCGTCCCTGGAACATAGCAAAACATGCCTATCTTCCCTGACGGGGTGAAGGCTGGGAACAATACATACCGGCCGCTGTGAGAAAGTAGAGACGAAGGTCCCACCTTGCCCAGCGATCATAGAGGGGGAACAGCAGCTCTCTGCGTGTCAGACAGGTAGGAGAGCGCCCAGCTGGATCCCTGACGTCACTAACTCTGACCAGGCACTCCGTACAAAGTGTGTCAGAGGAAAAAGGAACATCCCTCCTATAAGAGGGGAAAAGGGCCGCTCTCCGCGTGCCGAGAGGCAGGAGAGAGGCGCACAGCTGGATCCCTGACGTCACTCACTCCGACAGGACACCCAGTACAGGGTGTGTCAGAGAGGAACGGGAGACGTCCCTCAAATAAAAATGAATAAATGAACAGGGGGAAGACCAAGATGCAGCAGTGCAAATATCTATAGGTTATTTACATAACCCCAGTTCTCAGAGTGACATGAAGTGAGATGTCTCACTATGGGATGCGCCTCAACGCGTATGCAAACAGAAGCATCAATCTCATTACGCCAATCCTGATTGGCTGGTAATCTTGACGTCTAAGTCAGGGAATCCACCCGCCCTATAAGTAGCTTGCGCTACGACGCAGCGTCATTCAAAATAAGCACCTCTTCTCGCTTCGCCTTAGCAAGAATGGCCGTCTGGTGAGACATCTCACTTCATGTTACTCTGAGAACTGGGGTTACGTAAGTAACCTATAGTTCTCATTCATAACACTCCGTTCGATGTCTCACTATGGGATATTGACACTCCCGTATTGCTAGACATGCTTATCTCGAAAATCACCAAAACAACCAGAACTTAACAGGTAGAACCCTGTCTCAACACGGGGCCCAGCACTGTGCGGGCCACACTTGGAGCAGAGACATCTAGCCTGTAAAAGCGGACAAAAGTGAGCGGTGAGGACCAGCACCCAGAGCACAAATGTCTTGGATGGAAACACCCTTGAACAAAGCCCAGGATGTAGCCAGTCCACGAGTAGAATGAGCATGCAGGCCCGTTGGTGCCTGCAAAACCTGACTCGTATAAGCCAGAGCAATCGCTTCCACAATCCAGTGGGAGAGCCGTTGCCTGGTAACGGGCTTGCCCTTCTGAGGGTTAGCCCAGGATATAAAAAGTTGGTCCTTGCAACAAAACTCTTTTGACCTGTCCATATAGGTGCGTAAAGCACGAAGTGGACACAGGAAATTCGGCCGCTGTTCCTCAGAGGAACACAGCGGCGGAGGAAATGCCACAATGTCAATGGGGGTACATGAGCCAACCACCTTAGGTATAAAGGCAGGGTTGGGCTTCAGCAACACTCTTGTTTTCCCCGGGGCAAACTGAGTGCATGAAGGATGTACAGAGAGCGCGTGAATGTCACTGACTCGCTTGGCAGATGCCAGAGCCAGTAACAGCAGTGTCTTCAGTGACAGGTGTTTCATGTCAGCTTCTTCCAGGGGTTCAAATGGAGGTCGAGTTAGCCCATCTAAAACCACTGCCAAGTCCCATAAGGGCACTCAGTGACCTGGAAACAGGGAGGAGCCTGCGAGCCCCTTTCATAAAACGGCAGACCAAGGGATGGTGGCTAGCCGTCTTTCCCTCAAAGCCCACATGGCATGCAGCAATAGCAGCCAGGTACACTTTGATTGTAGAGAAAGCTCTGTGTTTATCAATTAGGTCCTGTAGAAATGATAAAATCACCCCGACAGGACACTGAAAAGAGATGTATCCTTTTTGGAGGCACCAGTCCTCAAACACCCTCCAATTACAGTCATAAAGGGACCTGGTGGAGGAAGCTCTCGCACTCTGAATAGTGTTTATCACCTTCTGAGGGAGCCCCACTGTATTCAGATTGTACCACTCACGGGCCAGGCCCATAGTGCCAAGCGCTCTGGGTGTGGGTGAAAGATCGTCCCCCCCGTCTGAGACAGTATGTCCCTGCGTAGTGGGAGCTGCCACGGCTGCCCGCACAGCAGCTGATATATCTCCGCCAGCCAGTACATTGCAGGCCAGTGCGGAGCTATCAGGATCAGTGTGTGGCGTTGTTCTCTCACTCTGGCCGGAGGCCAAACGTGCGCGAGCGCGTCCACGCCTAACGGTGCGTTTAAATCGCGCATTGAAAAGAACAACTGACATTGAAAAGAACAGCTGACATTGAAAAGAACTATAGGTTACTTACGTAACCCCAGTTCTCAGAGTAACATGAAGTGAGATGTCTCACTATGGGATGCGCCTCATCGCGGAGCAAACAGAAGCATTAATCTCATTACGCCAATCCTGATTGGCTGGTGATCTTGACGTCAGCGTCAGGGAATCCACCCCCTATAAGTAGCTTGCGCTACGCCGCATGCGTCATTCAAAATAAGCACCTCTTCTCGCGTCACCATAGCAAGGAGGGCCGTCTGGTGAGACATCTCACTTCATGTTACTCTGAGAACTGGGGTTACGTAAGTAACCTATAGTTCTCATTCATAACACTCCGTTCGATGTCTCACTATGGGATATTGTAGCTCCCGAATTGCCAGACGAGCTTATCTCAAAAGTCACCAAGACCAACCAGAACTTAACAGTTAGAGCTCTAACTCAGCAGGGGGCCCAGCACTGCATGGGCCACACTGGGAGCAAAGACGTCTAATCTGTAAAAGCGGACAAAAGTGAGCGGCGAGGACCAGCTCGCTGCTGCACAAATGTCTTGGATGGAAACACCCCTGAACAAAGCCCAGGATGTAGCCAGACCACGAGTCGAATGAGCACGCAAACCCGAAGGTGCCTGCAGACCCTGACTCGTGTAAGCCAAAGCAATTGCCTCCACAATCCAGTGAGAGAGCCGTTGCTTAGTAACAGGCTTGCCCTTCTGAGGGTTAGCCCAGGACACAAAGAGTTGGTCATTATGACGAAACTCTTTTGATCTGTCCATATAAGTGCGTAAAGCACGGACTGGACATAGCAAATTCGGCTGCTGTTCCCCGGAGGGACACAGCGGCGGAGGAAATACCTCAATGTCAAAGGGGGTACATGAACCAACCACCTTAGGTATAAAGGCAGGGTTGGGCTTCAGCAACACTCTCGTTAACCCTCGGGCGAACTGAGTGCATGAAGGATGTACAGATAGCGCATGAATGTCACTGACTCGCTTGGCGGATGCCAGGGTCAGTAACAGCACTATCTTGAGTGACAGGTGCTTCATGTCAGCTTCTTCCAGGGGTTCAAATGGGGCTCGAGTGAGCCCATCTAAAACCACTGTCAAGTCCCATAAGGGCACCAGTGACCTGGAAACAGGAAGGAGCCTGCGAGCTCCCTTCATAAAACGGCAGACCAGGATGCTGGCCGGCCGTCTTACCCTCAAAACCCACATGGCATGCAGCAATAGCAGCCAGGTAGACTTCGATCGTGGAGAAAGCTCTGTGTTTATCAATTAGGTCCTGTAGAAATGATAAAATCACTCCCACAGGGCATTGAAAAGAGGTGTGCCCTTTTTGAAGGCACCAGTCCTCAAACACCCTCCACTTACAGTCATAAAGAGACCTAGTGGAGGAAGCAGGAGGACCGGAGGCCAAATGTGCGCGAGCGCGTCCACGCCTAATGGTGCGTTTTGATCGCGCATTGAAAAGAAAAGCTGACAGTGAGCATTTTCTTTTGATGCGAACAGATCTACCGCGGCTCGGCCGTAACGCACCCACAGCTGGCTCACAACCATTGGATGTAGAGTCCAGTCTGCATATAGTGGTACACCTCTGGACAGCAGGTCTGCACCGAGGTTCATCACACCCGGTACGTGCGTCGCTCTCAGAGAGAGGAGACGGCCGCAGCTCCACAAGATCAGTTTGCGTGCCAGCATGTGTAACTGGAGAGAGCGCAAACCCCCTTGTCGGTTTATATACGATATTGTGGTCGTATTGTCCGTCCTCACAAGGACATGGTGTCCTCTGAGAAAAGGCAGAAAGCGTTTTAGGGTGAGGAACACCGCTAAAAGCTCCAGGTAATTTATGTGCGACCGCTGGAGGTCTCTGCTCCAGAGACCCGTCACCGGACGACCTTCGTAAATACCTCCCCAGCCTGTCAGACATGCGTCTGTGGTGACCACCTTCCCTGAAAGGACAGCACCCATAGGCACGCCCCGTACCAGAAAAGTCGGGTGCAGCCAGTGGCGCAGTGCCATTACGCATTTCACAGTAACCATCACTCTCCGTGCTCCATGACGCACGGGGTTTAGTTTTAGAGCGGCTACCCAGCGCTGAAACTCCCTCATGTGTAACCGTCCCAGCCGTACAACCAGGATGGCTGACGCCATGAGCCCCAGTAACCGCAGGCATGATCTGAAAAGAACATGTTTGCGCAGCTGGAAATGAGCGAGGCAAGCTCTGAAAGCTTTCACTCTTTCCGCTGACAGGCGGGCTGGGCACCGAGTTCAGGTGTAAACCCAGGAAGAGTACAGTCTGTGCCGGGCACAACATGCTCTTTTCTGTGTTTATTATGAAACCCAGGTTGAGCAGGTGCTTTACGAGGACATTTGTCTGCGTAATAGCCTCCTGTTCCGACTGTGCGAGAAGCAGCCAGTCGTCTAGGTAGGTTGCCAGGCGAATACCCTGTTGTCTTAACGGGGCTATCGCGGCTTCCGTACATCGTACAAACACTCTTGGACTGAGAGACAGACCGAAGGGAAGTACTCTGTATTCGTAACAGATCCCCTGAAATGCGAACCTCAGATATTTCCTGTGTGGGTAATATACTGGGATGTGGAAATACGCATCTTTCAGGTTGACTGATGTAAACCAGTCGTTTTGTCGCACGAGACGCAGCAGAGATGTGTGAGTGAGCATTCTGAATTTGTATCTTCTTAGATATTGTTCAGAGCCCTCAAATCTAGTATTGGCCGAATTCCGTTCCCTCCCCGTTTGGGAACGAGGAAATACTTGGAATAAAAGCCGCTCTGACTCTGCTCGGCGGGTATTATAGATATAGCCTCCTTTTCTAGAAGTGAGAGAATATCTCTTTCTAGAATGTGGGCTGACTCCCCTCGGGCCTGTGAATACAGAACGCCCGAGAAGCAAGGGGGGGGTGACAGCGAATTGGAGTCTGTAACCCCGTGTAACTGTCTTGAACACCCAAGCAGACGTTGTGAGCATCTTCCACTGTTCGCTCCTTAGAGCCAGCGGAGATGTCACGTCTTTTGCCCTCTGAGTCTCTATTTGTTGTGTTATGGGGCCCTCTAGTGTCTGAACACGGTGGTACCCCGATTTGACAGTCCCCACCGACACTGCGCATGCGCGTGACGGAGGTGCCTTCACAACCCCAGCCGGCACTGCGCCTGCACGTGACGGTGGTAGCCTCACAGCCCCAGTCGTTACTGCGCATGCGCGTGGCGGCGGTGCCTTCACAGACCCGTTCATCGTCCGCCTTTTGAGAGAGGCCGGAGCTGCTCTCAAAAGGGGAACAAATGGCGGGCTGTTTATTGGTTTTATTGTTTTCTCTTTCATTTTTCTGAGCTGCGCCCTCAGCCTGAGGCCTGGATGCGTCAGCGGAAAATGCTTTATCCGAGAAAACAGAGCAATATTGTGACATGTGTTTTGGTGCACTTGAGGATGGCTTTGAGGCATCTCTCGAGGCAGCGGGAACACATCTGGAGCTGGGGAACCTTCCAGCTCCGTCACCGAGGGAAGAAGAGGAGGCTGTCAGGCCACCAGCTTCTTCTTCCTCGCCTGCTGGCCGAAATTCCGGGTTGGCTGCGCCTGGGCTGCAGCCGGAACCGGAGACTTTCTGGGCCAATTCGCCTTCGTCTCCTGCCTGGGCTGGGGACTCGGGGCGGGCCGTGACCTCTGCTGTTTCGGTACTTTAAACCGAGCAGCTGAGGTAGCTTGGGCGAGGGACTGCCGCTGTGAAGGCAGCGGCTGGACCCATCGAGGAAGACAGAGGTGGAGGGCCTCGTCTTCCTTCTTCTTGGACTCGCATCTCTTCTGCATAGAAGCGAGCGCAGATCCGAAAATCCCCTCGGGAACGATGGGCATGTCCAGCACATCCTCTCTTTCCCGGTTTTGGGAGGTTGGTGAGGTTGAGCCATCTAGCTCTTTCCTGCACCGCCATAATTCCCATTGCCTTTCCCGTGGCCTGGACGGCGCAGCGTTGAACGCGGAGACAGATGTCCGTGATCGCGGCTATCTCGTCCAGTACTGCCGGTCCAGGATTACTCGATAGATCCTCGCAGAGCTCCGCTTGGTAAGCGGTTAGCAGCGAGGAAATGTTCAAAGCCCTGGCAGACAATGCTGCGGCTCTGTAGGACCGTTCAGTCATGGTTGACTGGAACCGGTCCGCCTTTGCCGGCAGCGTGGGGTTCCTGCTCGGTGTAGTCGCCATCCTCGGGAGGAGGTGAGCTGCCACCAGCGGTTCCATCGGCGGTATGCGGAGCAGGCCGAGCCTCTCCATACCGTCGCAGTCTAGGGGAGGAGGCACCCTGGATTGGGGCCTTGTTGCTGAAGGGCCGGTCTCTCCACGAGACCGACACCTCATCCAACATCTCCGGGAAGACCGGCAGGAGTTGCCTCTTTGTCCTCGTTGCTTGGGGCAAATTTTTCCCCTCGTAACGGGACCTGTAGGTCTCCTTGGCCATTTCGGGCCATGGGATGTCTTGGCTGGCTGCGGCACGCTGACACACGGCCTGCAGGTCTATGCTCAGACAGGGCGAAGCTGGTGTGCTATCGCCCGGGAGAGCAGCCATCGCTCCCGGCTTTGCAGCCTGAGCTGATGACACGAAGACATCATCGTCTTGCTCATCAGAGTCGGACAGGAGGAATCCAGAGGTTTCATCCTCTTCGTCCTCCATGTAGTCCAACTCCGGGACATCATCCGCGGGCGAGACCATGGTGAGGTCCAGTTGGGAGCCCCAGCTTGACACAGCGCGGGGCTCCGCTCGCACGTCCCTCGCTGCCACCGAGTCCCAGCCTGACACGGCGCGGGACTCCGGTTCTGCAGCTGCCACTACTGATGAGCCCCAGACCGACACAGTGCGGGGCTCCATCTCTGTGGTGGACGCCCCCGTGTCCTGATTTCCGTCCGGTAAATCAGAGGACATGAGGGAGTCCTGACCCGACAAGCTAGCTTGGCGTGCTAGCCGTCGGCGGAGGCTCTTGATGGTGAAGCGGGCACAATGTCCGCACGAGCCGGGGTTGTCGATAGCCTCCTGGGCGTGTTCCAGCCCGAGACAGGACGAGCAGACCTGGTGTGAGTCTGTGCCTGATATCTTCAACCCGCAGCCACAGAGCCGAGCCTCCGAGTCCCTGACTCCTCTGGTGTGAGGGAGAGAAGCGTCCATCTCGGTCGCCGTGGTGACGGCGTGGAGAGGACCCGCTCGTAACAGGTACGTTGCTGAGAAAAAATACTTCCCCAACTGTCGTTAATCCGGAGAAAAAACGACGGTGTAGAATTTTATTCTCAAAGAATATTAACTGGTGTGTTAATACCCTTTTTATCTTCCCCTCCTCTGGTGTGAGAGAGAAAAAGAAAAAACGTCCTTGCTACCGTGGTGTCGGTAGTGAGGGAAGACAAGCTAGCAACACGTGTGTTGCTAGCTTGAAAAAATCAAAACCTTACCTTTATTCCCGAGGAGAAAACGGCGAGGTCGATTTGCAATACTAACTGGTGTGTTGGTATTAACAGTCTTCTTGCAGAAGTATATATAGAAGTAGCCGGCGAGCGCCCGTCGACCGAAGGTTAGCTTCGTAAATCAGTCTGTGGACCGTTAAGCTAGCTAGCTACTGATCTTTCTCGAGATGTGCTCCGAAGCGAGAAGAGGTGTTTGAATGACGCATGCGGCGTAGCGCAAGCTACTTATAGGGGGTGGATTCCCTGACGCTGACGTCAAGATCACCAGCCAATCAGGATTGGCGTAATGAGATTAATGCTTCTGTTTGCTCCGCGATGAGGCGCATCCCATAGTGAGACATCGAACGGAGTGTTATGAATGAGAACAGCTGACATTGAGCATTTTCTTTTGATGCGAACAGATCTACCGCAGCTCGGCCGTAACGCACCCACAGCTGACTCACAACCATTGGATGTGATTGGATTGGAGTCCAGTCTGCATATAGTGGTCCACCTCTGGACAGCAGATCTGCCCCGAGGTTCATCACTCCTGGTACGTGCGTCGCTCTCAGAGAGAGGAGACGTCCGCAGCTCCAAAAGATCAGTTTGCGTGCCAGCATGTGTAGCTGGAGAGAACGCAAACCCCCTTGGCGGTTTATATACGATATTATGGTTGTGTTGTCTGTCCTCACGACGACATGATGTCCTCTGAGAAAAGGCAGAAAGCGTTTTAGGGTGAGGAACACCGCTAAAAGCTCCAGATAATTTATGGGTGACCGTTGGAGGTCTCTGTTCCAGAGACCCCTCACAGGTCGACCTTCGTATATACCCCCCCAGCCCGTCAGACATGCGTGTGTGGTGACCACCTTCCGCGATAGGACAGCCCCCATAGGCACGCCCCGTACTCGAAAAGTCGGGTGTAGCCAGTGGCACAGTGTCGTTACGCATTTCATAGTGACCATCAATCTCCGCGCGCCATGACGCGCGGGGTCCAGTCTGAGGACAGCTACCCAGCGCTGAAACTCCCTCATGTGTAAGCGTCCCAGTCGTACCACCAGGATGACGCCATGAGCCCCAGTAACCGCAGACATGATCTGAAGAGAACATATTTGCGTAGCCGGAAATGAGCGAGGCAAGCTCTGAAGGCTTTCACTCTCTCTGCTGACAGGCGGGCTGTAAAGGGCACCAAATTCAGGTGTAGGCCCAGGAAGAGTACAGTCTGGGCTGGGGACAACATGCTCTTTTCTGTGTTTATTATTAAACCCAGATCGAGCAGGTGTTTTACGAGGGCATTCGTCTGCGTAATAGCCTCTTGCTCCGACTGTGCGAGACGGAGCCAGTCGTCCAGGTAGGTTGCCAGGCGAATACCCTGTTGTCTTAACGGGGCTATCGCGGCTTTCGTACACCCTACAAACACTCTTGGGCTGAGTGACAGACCGAAGGGAAGGACTCTGTACTCGTAACAGATCCCCTGAAAGGCGAACCTCAGATATTTCCGGTGTGGGTAATATACTGGGATGTGGAAATACGCATCTTTCAGGTCGACTGATGTGAACCAGTCGTTCTGGCGCACGAGACGCAACAGAGATGTGTGAGTGAGTGTAACGACGAGACGGTCAGTCTCACAATTGGTGTCAGAAGTGGGATTCGACCGAGTGACGAGGTAAAATTGACGAGAGGAGGAGACGAGAGACAAGCAGCAGGAGACGAGAGACCAGCAGCAGGAGACGCGAGACAAGCAGGAGGAGACGAGAGACAAGCCAGAGGAACGTGCACCTGGAGTTTGGAGGGAGTGCAGGCCCGGGTGACAGAATTGAAGGAGGAGTCGGAGGACAGAGCTGGGTGCCGTCGCCGTGATCAGGGGAGGGATATATTGGGTCCATGGTCTCAGGGAGGGATATATTAGGTCCATAGCCTCAAGGGAGGGATCTGGTGTGTCCATAGCCTCAGGGGAGGGATCTATTCTGTCCATAGCCTCAGGGGAGGGATCTATTATGTCCGTTCTAGAAACTCAAGGACTTGAAGGAAGCCAAGACTGTCTATCCCGGGTACTGTGCGTTTTTGGAGAAAAGGGGGGAATGTAACGACAAGACGCCGTTACTGCTATTTATTAAATGGCATTAATTATATCAGTGTTCACCCCTCATCTTGTCTGTTTTTTCCGGTCGTCTCTGTGTTCCCTCCTGCTGGTTATCCGATTGTGTTCACCTGGTGTCCTGTGTTTGCTCCTCCCCTCACCTGTGTTTAATTGCTCCCCCTCACCTGTGTCTTGTTAGTGTCTGTGTATTTAAGTGCTGTTTCTTGTTAGAGGAGGGGTAGTGTGTGTGAGATCCTGGTGGCTGCAGGCTGGGCTCACGTGAAACAGCAGCAGCAGCAGGATTGAGGCTGTGTGTAATGTTTTAATAAATTCCCACACAGAGTTATATTTTTTGGCCGTTCTGCCTCTGCCTCCTTGCTTGGTCGGGCCGCTCAACGGTGGTTTCTTGTAGTGCTGGGGGAGTGGTAGTGTGTGTAAGATCCTGGTGGCTGCAGGCTGGGCTCAAGTGAACAGCAGCAGCAGCAGGATTGAGGCTGTGTGTAATATGTTCATGTTTTAATAAATGCCCACCCCGGGTTATAATTTTGGACGTTCTGCCTCTGCCTCCTTGCTTGGTCGGGCCGCTCAACGGTCAGTCTCACAATTGGTGTCAGAAGTGGGATTCGACCAGGTGAGGAGGGAAAATTGACGAGAGAAAGAAGATGGACCAAAGAGAGGAACCGCGGCTGGGGGTGGCTATGCCTGGAACTGACCAGGGGGCCACGGCTGCTGAGGCAGCAGGAGACAAGAGACAAGGAGGAGAAGCTAACGGACGAGCTAACGGACGAGCTAACGGACGAGCTAACGGAGACAAGGAGGAGAAGCTAACGGACGAGCTAACGGACGAGCTAACGGACGAGCTAACGGAGACAAGGAGGAGAAGCTAGCGGACGAGCTAACGGAAGAGCTAATGGACCCCGAGGAGTCGACAGAACCAAGGGAGGGATATATTATGTCCATAGCCTCAAGCGAGGGATCTAGTGTGTCCATGGCCTCAAGGGAGGGATATATTAGGTCCATAACCTCAAGGGAGGGATCTGGTGTGTCCATGGCCTCAGGGGAGGGATCTATTCTGTCCATAGCCTCAGGGGAGGGATCTATTCTGTCCATTTAAGAAAGCCAACTTTGTGGCAGACTGTCTATCCCGGGACATGATAATTGAGGTCCTGTGCGCTTTAGGAGAAGAGGGGGGGAATGTAACGACGAGACGCCGTTACTTGAGCTCATGTGGATATAATCATTGTACTGTGTGGGGTATATTGACGACAACTTCCCTGTGTCTAATTAGTCTGTATATTTAAGTGCTGTTTCTTGTAGTGCTGGGAGAGTGGTAGTGTGTGGTCAGTCTCACAATTGTGAGACTGACCGTTGAGCGGCCCGACCAAGCAAGGAGGCAGAGGCAGAACGTCCAAAAATATAACCCGACGTGGGCATTTATTAAAACATGAACATATTACACACAGCCTCAATCCTGCTGCTGCTGTTCACGTGAGCCCAGCCTGCAGCCACCAAGATCTCACACACACTACCACTCAACAAGAAACAGCACTTAAATACACAGACACTAACAAGACACAGGTGAAGGGGAGCAATTAGACACAGGTGAGGGGGGAGGAGCAAACACAGGGCACCAGGTGAACACAATTGGGTAATCAGCAGGAGGGAACACAGAGACGACCGGAAATAACAAGATGGGGGTGAACACTTATACAATTAATGCCATTTAATAAATAACTCTAGTAAGGGCGTCCCGTCGTTACATTCCCCCCCTTTTCTCCTAAAGCGCACAGTTACAGGGACAGTCTTGGCTTTCTAGAACGGACATAATAGATCCCTCCCCGGAGGCTATGGATACACTAGATCCCTCCCTTGAGGCTATGGACCTAATATATCCCTCCCCGAGGCCATGGACCCAATATATCCCTCTCCTGATCACGGCGACGGCACCCAGCTCTGTCCTCCGACTCCTCCTTCAATTCTGTCACCCGGGCCTGCACTCCCTCCAAACTCCAGGTGCACGTTCCTCTGGCTTGTCTCTCGTCTCCTCCTGCTTGTCTTGCGTCTCCTTCTGCTTATCTCTCGTCTCCTGCTGCTTGTCTCTCGTCTCCTACTGCTTGTCTCTCGTCTCCTGCTGCTTATCTCTCGTCTCCTCCTCTCGTCAATTTTACCTCCTCACTTGGTCGAATCCCACTTCTAACACCAATTGTGCATTGTTTGGTGCATTCTGAATTTGTATCCTTTGAGATATTTTTTCAGAGCTCTCAAATCTAGTATAGGCCGAATTCCGTTCCCTCCCCGTTTGGGAACGAGGAAATACTTGGAATAAAAGCCGCTCTGACTTTGTTCGGCGGGTATTATCGATATAGCCTTCTTTTCTAGTAGCGAGAAAATCTCTTGCTCTAGAATATGGGCCGACTCTCCCCGGGCTTGTGAATACAGAATGCCCGTGAAGCGAGGGGGGGTGACAGCAAATTGGAGCCTGTAGCCCCGTGTTACTGTCTTGAAAACCAAAGCAGAATCTGTGAGCATCTTCCACTTTTCGCTTCTTAAAGCGAGCGGAGATGTCACATCTCTGTCGTCTACCCTCTGTGTCTTTATTTGTTGTGTTATGGGGCCCTCTAGTGTCTGAACACGGTGGTACCCCAGGTTGACAACCCCGGCCGACACTGCGCATGCGCGTGGCGGTGGTGCCTTCACAATCCCGTCTAATGTCCGCCTTTTGAGAGGGGCCGTAGCCGCTCTCAAAAGAGGGGTAGACGACAGACTTTTTATTGTTTTTCTTTTCATTTTTATTGACTGCGCCCTTGGCTTCAAGCCTGGAAACGACAGTGGAAAATGATTTATTAGGAAACAATAATGATGACATGTGTTTGTGTGACTAAAACAGGCAGCGGAACTTGCTGTCTTTGATGTTATGTGCATTTCCCTTATGGCGCGAACTTGAGGATGACGTTCTGGCATCACTCGAGGAGGCGGGAGATGGGGGCATGATGGCACCCCGAAAACACATGAGCATCTAACACTAGAACGTGTTCTGGAGCTGGGGAACAGGGAACTTCCAGCTTTCTCCAGGAGAGGAGAGGAGAGGAGGCTGTCAGGCCGCCCGCTTCTTCTTCCTCGCCTGGTGGCTGAAAACCTGGGTCGGCTGTGCCTGAGCGGAAGCTGCTGGAACCGGAGATCTTCTTG
This sequence comes from Notothenia rossii, assembly GCF_949606895.1. Lineage (NCBI taxonomy): Eukaryota > Metazoa > Chordata > Actinopteri > Perciformes > Nototheniidae > Notothenia > Notothenia rossii. The sequence goes on from NC_136904.1 coordinate 21,895,028, forward strand.
GCCAACTCACCCTCGCCTCGTGCCTGGGCTGGGGACCCGGAACGGGCTGTGGTCTCTGCTGCTTCGGTATCTTGAAACGGGCAGGACGTGAGTCAGCTTGAGCGAAGGCCTGCCGCGGGACCGTTGAAGGTGGCGGCTGGACCCTTCGGGGGAGACAGAGCTGGAAAACCCCGTCTTCCTTCTTTTTTGATTCGCATCTCAGCTGCATCGAAGCTAGAGCGGAGTCGGCGGTCAGCAGTGAGGAGACGTTGAGTGCCCTGGCGGACAAAACTGCGGCTTATTATGCCCGTTGGGTCATCGCTGACTGAAAACGGTCTGCCTTTGCCGGTAGCGTGGGGTTCCTCCTCGGTGTCGAAGCCAGCCTCGGTTGGAGGTGGGCTGCCACCAGCGGTTCCATGGGCGGCATGCGGAGCAGGCCGAGCCTCTCCATACCGTCACAGTCCAGGGAGGAGGCACCCTGGATTGGGGCCTTGTTGCTGAAAGGGTGGTCTCTCCACGAGACCGACATCTCGTCCAGCATCTCCGGAAAGACTGGAAGGAGCTGCCTCTTCGTCCTCGCTGCTTGGGGCAATTGCTTCCCCTCGTGGCGAGATCTGGAGGTCTCCTTGGCCACTTCAGGCCATGGGATGTCCAGCCTGGATGCAGCACGTTGACACACGGCCTGCAGGTCCATACTTAGGTAGGGCTCAGCTGGTGTGCTTTCGCCCGGGAGAGCGGACATCGCTCCCGGCTTTGCAGCCTGAGCCAATGAAGAGAAGATGTCATCCTCGTGCTCATCCGAGTTGGACAGGAGGAACTCAGAGGAATCCTCTTCTTCCTCCATACAGTCCAACTCCTGGACATCCTCCGCGGGTGGAACCATGGTGAGGTCAAGTTGGGAGCCCCAGCTTGACACAGCGCGGGGCTCCGCTCTCGCGGCTCTTGCCGCCACTGGAGCCCAGCCTGACACGGCGCGGGGCTCCAGTGTCAGTGGCTGCCGCTGTTATTGAGCCCCAGCCTGACACAGCGCGGGGCTCAATCTCTGCGGCGGATGCCACCATGTCTTGATTGCCGGCCGGTGAATCAGCGGACATGAGGGGGTCCTGTCCCGACAAGCTAGCTTGGCGTGCTAGCCGTCGGCGGAGGCTCTTAATGGTGAAGCGGGCACAATGCCCGCACGAGCCGGGGTTATCGATAGCCTCCTGGGCGTGTTCCAGCCCGAGGCAGGATGAGCAGACCTGGTGTGAGTCTGTGCCTGAGATCTTAAACCCGCAGCCGCATAGCCGAGCCTCCGAGTCCCTGACTCCTCTGGTGTGAGGGAGAGAAGGGTCCATCTTTGTTCGCCGTGGTGTCGGCGTGGAGTGGACACGCTAGTAACAGGTACGTTACTGAGAAAAAAATCCAACCTTGTCGTTAATCCGAAATGAAAAAGCGATGGCGTAGATTTTATTCTTTAAAGAATATTAACTGGTGTGTCAATACCTTTTGTTTTTATCTCCGTCCTCTCTGGTGTGAGAGAGAAGAGAGAACGTCCTCGCTACCATGGTGTCGGTGTGGAGGGAAGAAAAGCTAGCAACAGGTATGTTACTAGCTTGAAGAAAAAATCAAACCTTACCGTCATTTCGAAAGAAAAAAACGGCGAGTCAGATTACAATATTAACTGGTGTGTTAATATTGTTCAGTCTTCTTGCAAAGCAAAAAAGTAACCGGCAAGCGCCCGTCGACCGAATGTTAGCTTCGGGTTCAGTCTGTGGAATGTTAAGCTAGCCCGGCTACTGATAATTCGAGATGTGCTCTGAAGCGAGAAGAGGTGTTTGAATGACGCTGCGTCGTAGCGCAAGCTGCTGATAGGGTGGGTGGATTCCCTGACGTAGACGTCAAGATCACCAGCCAATCAGGATTGGCGTAATGAGATTGATGCTTCTGTTTGCATACGCGTTGAGGCGCATCCCATAGTGAGACATCGATCGGAGTGTTATGAATGAGAACTTCCACTGACATTCCTCTGTGCAAAGCCGTGGAGGAGGAAATTCCTCTGGTGGAGTGCGCATTGATGTTCTCCGGGGGCTCCACCCCAGAGGAGACATATGCCTGTGACACAGCCTCACAAAGCCAGTGTGACAGCCATTTTGCAGACAGAGGTTGCCCGATCGAGCACTCTCTATAATGCACAAACAGGCGCTGAGAACGGCGCCAGGCCACCGTGGCGCCGCATAGCAAGCCAGCGCGCGCACAGGACAGAGGAGATGAGATGTGGCTTCTTCCTCTGACCTGTGAGGAGGCGGAAAAAACCCATCCAGGGTGATCACTCTTGACCTGAAAGAGCTTGTGATGACCTTTGGCATAAAGGCTAGGTTCGGGCGTAACACAGCCGAACTGCCATCTCCTTGTATCCGGAGGCATGACGGAGCCACAGAGAGAGCAGACAAATCACTCACCCTTTTTGCTCATGTTAGAGCCAAAAGCAGTACTACTTTGGCTGATAACATGTTAAGGGGAACCTGCTCTAAAGGTTCAAATGGGGCTTTGCTTAGTGCTTGTAACAACAAAGCAAAATCCCACTGAGGCGCCAGTGCGCGTGATACCGGTCTGAGTCTTCGTACTCCTCGCAGAAAACGTTTCGTCAGGGGGTGACTGAACAACGTCCCTGCTCCGAATCCCACGTGACAAGATTATATAGCAGCCGCATATACCTTGATTGTGTTGAAAGCCAAATTCCTGTCCAACAACAGCTGGAGGAATGACAGCACGTGAGGCAGGGTGCACGTAATGGGGTCCAGCCTCCTTCTACACACCAACGCTGGAACGCTGCCCACTTGGCTGTGTAGGACGCTCTGGTAGAAGCGGCCCTGGCTCCCTGAATGGTACGTACAACATCTTGAGAGAGACCCAACCCCTCTAAGTGTTCCCGTTCAGGGGCCATGCCCATAAGTGCTGGCCTATCACTGGGTGACTGGTGATCGCTCCCTCCACCTGCGCGTCCCCGCGCCACGGAATTTCCCACGGCCTGCCTGACAGCGTACACTGTTGCGTTGGAAACCAGGAGACGCCCGTGCGCTCCGGGGCAATTAGGATCACTGACAGCCGCTCCTCCTGCACTCGGTCCAGGAACCGAGGGATCAGCGGGACTGGTGGGAAAGCGTACAACAGTCCCCTGGGCCATGGACGATGTGCGAACACGTCCACCCTGAGGGGGGGGGTGGTCCCGCGCTGACAGGGAGAACCAGAGGGCGCATTGCGCGTCCCCGCGTGCGGCGAACAGATCCACCTCCGCCCTCCCGAACCGGCTCCAAACCTGGGCGATCAGCTCGGGATGTAGGCTCCAGTCCCCCTGGCGAGGACCTCCTCTGGACATGAGGTCTGCCCCTTTGTTCAATTCGCTGGGCACATACATTGCTCTGATGGAGAGCAAGTGTGCGCGCGCCCAGATCAACAGCCGCCTGGCTGTGCTCAGAAGCTGCGCTGAGCGTACCCCGCCCTGGCGATAGATGTAGGCTGCCGCGGCTCTGTTGTCTGTGCGAATCAATACATGCTGATTCTGCAGCAACGAGGCAAAATGCTGAATTACTTTCCGTACAGAGAGCAATTCCAGCACGTTTATGTGCAGGGACGTGTGAGCCGGCCACTGTCCCCCCACTGCCTGCGACATACACATTCCTCCCCACCATGAGAGAGATGCGTCTGTGAACACCGAGATGTGTGACGTAACTCTGCCCAGGGCCACACCCTCTGACAGGACGTGGGGACTTTTCCAATAGGTTAAGTCTGAACCCAAGGAAAGAGGGAAGGCCACCATGCGCCTCTTCTGTCGCACGGGGTCGATGCGTAGGCGAATAAACCACCTCTGGAGTCTCCTCATGTGAAGGAGACCCAGGGGAATCGCCACGTGACCGGCTGCCATCATGCCGAACAGATTGATCGAGGATGGGTCTCATTCCCCCTGTCTTTTTTGGGATAAGAAAATAGCGGGAGTAATACCCCTGATTTTCTTCCCCTTGAGGAACCCTGGAAATAGCCTCTTTCAACAGGAGTTCCCGTAGCTCCACTTGGAGCGCAAGACACTGTTCTCGGGATGACAGGCGTGTCTCCTGTATCCCATTGAACTGTGGGGGGGGGGGAGGCGAACTGTAGGGTGTACCCTCTGCTGATCAGCCTGGTCATCCATCTGTCCATCAGACACACGCGCTGCCTCTCTGAGAAACACTCTGAGAGCGGCCGCACATGCTCGAGATGTGTTGTGGTCGTCATGACGACAAGCCACGCCAGAGCCCTCGCCGCCGCTGCCCGTGAGGCAACCCAAGATGGGCCTAGAATGAAAGGGCTGTGAGGAGGCCTCCACACGCTACGTTTCACTCCGACTCTCATCATGAGGACATACTGGTCCTTTGGGGGGGCCAACGTAGGGCGCCGTAGGCCGCCGTCAGGCTCGGCTCCAGAGCGGGGGTGGTTGGGAAACCATCCTCAGTGAATCCCTCCACCTTAGTGAAGGGAACAAAGGTGGCCACCGGAGCCCTCAGGGTCCTCGGGTTCGCCGCAGCCCCCTCCTGGTACCTCCTAATGGCGGGGAAGCGCGGCCAGACCGGATCACTCCTGCCCGTCTGCACCCGGGAAAAAACTCCGGCCATGTCATCCAGAGCCACCCTCTCCCGACCTACTGTAGGGGAACGGGGAGACCTCTGCAGGCTGCCGCCTTGCCGATGATCTCCGGCAGCTCCACCATGATGCCACCTAACGCCGGCAGCGCCGTGGCAACGAAGAAGGGGACAGCGTGCTCGGCCGCCACACCAGCACCCTGCTCCGACTCCGTCTCCCCCGTCCGGGGGAGAGGGGGAAGGGGAGAGCCGCATGGTGACCCATGGAGGGAGACGGGGTAGGAGTCGTCCGACTCCTGCCCAGCACTCAGCTCCAGGGACATGCTGCCGTCCATGTGCTCCTGGACCGTCCAATCGTCCTCCTCAGCCGCAGCAGCTAGAGCGTCCGCTCTTCGCTTCCTGTCGGCTGATGGGAGACGGGCACAATGTGAGCAAGCGACCTGCTGGTTGACAGCCGCGTCCGCATGCTCTGGCCCCAGGCAGGATTTGCATATTGCGTGCTGGTCATAGCTCATGATATATCCCGAGCCACACGAGGGACAATCACGGACGCAGTTGTTGCTCATGATGAATTTTCAATCGATGTGCTTCAGTAACTGTGCTGGTTTGCTGAAGAAAAGAGGGAGCAGATTGTCGGGCCTCCTTCCTATTCATACCGGAAGGAAGCCCGAGGGTGGGGACCACCTTGCGGGTGGGCGTGGACTACAAGTGTTTCAGTGCTGCGCGGGGGCGCAGGGGGATTACCCAATAGCGATAGCCTTCGAGGGCGAAGCCTATACGAAATAGAACCAGACATACAAAACTACAAACGTGACATAACATGAGAATCCTGACACTTCCTTTGTGCAATACATTGTGGCAGACAATAGGGTTTATTTAAAAGCACTTTTCACCCATTTTTAATTTTACTCTGCACTTAAATGAAAGGAAATAGTGTTTAAAATATACATAATATATAACAAGAGGTAGCAGTTCAATCGCTATACTGTAGTGGTCATATTCAGCCAATAATTTATGGGTTGTGTTTTTTTGCTATCAGCTGTCAAGTCATCATATTGTGTTAAAATAACTGTTCAAACATAGCTGGTACACTGTACTCAATAGGATAAAGCACATTATCATGAGTTATTTTTCCTTTGGATTCTTATGAAATACAGTGCAGCTGCAAAAATAAGTTTGATTAATCCATCGCCACAACAAAAATTAAATGGAAGTATTGGATTAATCATTTAAGTCATTTTCTGAGCAAGGATTCCAAACCATCTATAGTTTTCATCAGAGTAAAGATTTGCTGCACTGCGTTAAATCCTTGTTAACTGAATAGTTCAATCAATCAATCAATGTTTATTTATATAGCCCAATATCACAAATGTTACATTTGTCTCAGTGGACTTCACAGCTTATACAGAATATCAGTATGACAATACAGCACCCTCTGTCCTTAGACCCTCACATCGTACAAGGAAAAACTTCCAGAGAAAACCCGCAGTTTAAAGGGAAAAATGGGAGAAACCTCAGGGAGAGCAACAGAGGAGGGATCCCTCTCCCAGGACGAACAGACGTGCAATAAATTGAAAAGATAATACATTTACAACATAGGTAGTCCAAATGTTTGGAAATGCGTGTGTCTATAATAAGATGAATCCACGAGGATATCCATCCAGGACTCATGATCCAGGACCACAGCAACAGGATCAGCCACAACTCAGGATCCCAGCGTATATAGGCACCAAAAAGAAAGACATTTGGGGAAGCTGGGTTTATCGGCACATGAGAGTACACAGGTATAGACAGAGAGAAGGAAGAAGTAAGATGTCCCCCGACAAACTAAGCCTATATCAGCAAAACTAGGCGCTGAATCTAATCAGCCCTAACTATAAGCTTTATCAAAAAGGAAGGTCTTAAGCGCACTCTTAAAAACGGATAGGGGGTCTGCCACCCAAACACAAACTGGAAGCTGATTCCACAAAAGTGGAGCTTGATAAGAAAAGGCTCTGGCTCCCATTGTACTTTTAGAGACTCTAGGAACAACCAACAATCCTGCATTCTTGGAACGCAATGCCCTAGTAGGACAGTGGGGTATAATGAGTTCTTTAAGGTAAGATGGCGCCTGCCCATTAAGGGCTTTGTAGGCGAGAAGAAGAATTTTAAATTCTATCCTGTGTTCTATAGGGAGCCAGTGTAAGGCAGCCAGAACAGGAGTAATGTGGTCCCTTTTCCTAACTCTGGTTAGTACACGAGCTGCAGCATTTTGAATCATAGGTGTGAATAGTTGTGGGTTTTGGATTGTTTGTCGATAATGTATTTTATGTTCTTGCACTATAGAAAGTCTAATGGTTAGGTGACTCAGATCATATGGATGAAACAACATTAATAGATTATTCCATAATGAAAAAGTGTTAGCTGAGTAAAATGAAATAAAGAAAATTAAAAAGAAATACAAATCCACTTAATGAATTGCTCATACTGTAAACAATGCTCTTTGAGACCGCAATGCAATGCCAAAGGAACTGGTTGCGTTATTTTTGTATGTACAAATCACGCGTTAAAGAGTACTAATTTCTAAGAAGAAAGAACTGAGAATTTAAAGTGTCGTTTACATGGGATCTAGTAGAGTCTCATATTTAAGTATCTGTATTTGTGGTGAATATTACAGAAAGTAGACTAAAACAGTTGGACAGCAGACTGCTCAGGGCTGATTAAGTGACCTCCTCTGACCGAGAATATTGTTCACCCATGTTTCTCAGCTGAGGCCCACTTCTATAGATGCACCAGGCAAACTTGTCTGTCTCTCTTTCTCTCTCCCTGTCTTTGTCTGTCTCCTACTTGCTGGCTCACAGCTCACACAGCTTGCTGTGGATAAGGCCTCAGCCACAGTGCTGTGACGGCAGATGGCAACTGGCTCAAAAAGGTTGGCACGTCATCGGGAAATGTGCTGCACCAAAGATGTCCTTTTTAATTAAAAGATTTTGATCTGTGGTGAACTGCAGAATGTTGGAAAAATGAGAGACAGCATGTGGTCGGAAATACAAGGGCATGATCTGAAAGGATAATAAAGAAATATATTGTATATGCATCTCTAAAGTATATGGTTTTTAAATTCATACTGAAAAATGCAACAGATACTGAGTGGGAGGACTCTTAGAACACAATACAAGAGGACGGCAAATGGTAAAAGATTTAAGAAAATATCCATCAAATTCTAAGATGTTCAAGAAAATATCTGCCTTATCCAACAAGGAGTGAAAATATGTCACATCAGTTGACTGTGCCAACCCGGATCACGTCTTATGACTACTTTTTTGCACCTTGACTTAAAGTATATGGCACCACATCTTTATTTAACAAGCACTTAGAGTAGGTTGGCAGCACCGGTGTTGTGACATTTGTTCTGAGGTCTTTTGGCAGCCGCATGAGACCTGGTTACCCCTGACATTCAGGCTGAGCTGCTGGACACAGGGTGAGTGCTCTGCTTGAATCTAGAGACGCCACGACAGATGTTTAAGAATGTAGTGTACTATATGAAGGACTTGTACCCACCAGAGATGCAGAGAGGCTCACGGTACTATACCTAGTCGTAGCGGCCTGGTCTTGGCTTTTAACATGTTTGCACTTGTCTTGGTAAATTAAAGAAACAGTCCCAACTGCTCCTCCAGACATGCCACCTAGCATGGTACATGTCAGGGTAGATCAACAGTCACAGGCCGCCAAGTAGTACAGTGTTGTGTAATGGAGGCACAGCTGCTCACATGTGGATTATGTTGCCAGTCTCAGACATTCATTGATTTGACAGCAAGTGATTTTTAGTGCGGTCTCTCTGGAATAGTTTTTGGCTTCATCTTACATCCAGCATGGTGAGTGGAGGGAGACTTTAAAGTTTAGCACAGAAAGGAGATGCAAAGTAGACTGTGTTTTATTATCAATGACAGCCTAAATGCATTCATACACTCTCATATTGTATGCAGTTCTTCATCTTTTTATGACACCGTGCAGTGTATCACCGAGAAATACATTAAATGCAGCATTTTTTTTAGAAGTTAAACTTGCTAGAGGTGGCAGGTATATGGAACATTCGTGGCTATGTTTAGGCAGCTAAATTACTTCTTCATGTTTGAAAGAAAGCAGTGTGAGAACAATGTTTGCAAGCCTTTGTAGCAGAGATGGTTCTTCACAAAAATGATTCCTGTCATCCCAGATCCTATTTGCCCATAGTTTATTTTTCCTGACAGTATAATAACTTAACTGTTGGAATATACACATAAAACCCATGATCTATTAATATATGTATTTAGGCTCATCCTGGTCATAGCCTTTGTCTGAACCTGTCCTCCATTATCAATCTGGCATACAGTACATTGTTGCATAGAAGAAGATGTTCCATTGTATGGGTATGCGGTCTGTGATACCAGCAATACTGACAGTTATGCCTGTGGTTGGAGCCCCAATAATGTCTTTACCTTTGAAAAGTCTCTGACTTCAATGTTGCACTTGGTTTAAACTTTAACAGGGCAAAATATGTTATTAACTTATCTCATGTGCAAGTTAAATGCAATGTGAAACTATGATCTAGAACTCTGACCTCACTAAAGTGATAAGAAGCAATTGTGTTTCATGAGTTTCTTCAAAGATGCACTATTATATTAAGCAAATTCAGACACACCATAAAACGTATTTTACTACATTACAGTTGAATCTGATGAAAGTAAATATTTAAACCTAAGTATGTATTGTCATACTTCTGTCTCATCATCACTCCAATTCTTTTGTTTTATGATTAAAGGAGCTTCTGTCGGTGCAGCAGAAGGCTGGTGGTGTATGCAGGTCTACTGTTACCTTCTGTGAGCATATATGCCAGCTAATGTTATGAATTTTCTTTAACCTAAGGAAGTAATTTCCTTGTTTTATTGCTACACCCGTTAATGTAAACCTTTTAGTTATAGGAAGAAATAAGTGAAGTTTTGACACAGATGTTTGGTGTGACCAGGCACATGTTTCTCTTGGTAGCAGATGGCAGTCTGATTTGCTCTGTGACAGATCACTCATATTGCCATTGACGCTAATGGCTGTGGAATTGAGTGGGGACACCGGGGCTCCAATGCAGTCTTACATCCATGTCCAATCAGTGCAAAGCATCTCAGCCTGTCACAATAATTATGACAGAACTATTGAGACATGCTTTTTTTGCGACAGTCTCACTGTCCCACTAGTGTTCCCCTTGATTGGCCTTGGTGGCTCGCAAAGTCATTGTCATTTCTCACAACTTCATTACTTTGTGGCAAAGCAATTTCCATCGTCTGTGCTCTTCCCACTCTGATACTCCTAAAGGGAGTTCACACCATATGTGCATGACAACACCCTGTCGGATCGACAAGGTGTTGTCTTCCAAGTGTCTTTCAGAGCTATCTCTCATTATTATGGCAGTATGCCGCCATGTCCTTTGTTTTATGATTTAGTTATCTTGGGTATGTCTCAACGCTGTTAGTGAATTCAGGTGAGTGTATTGGCCCCCGACTGTGGCCTTTTTTAGAATGAAATGAGAAACAGCTGGCCTTATTATTGCTAAGGCCCATTGCATTTATAATCTCACATTTTCAATCCTCAATAAAGTTAATGCTCACATCAGGAGTCTGGCTGAAACGCTGACTGCATCTTAAGTTGCTCTTTATAGCTGCATGCTAATGAGTAGCCAATCATTATTTATCCCCTTTTCTCGTGTGTGGGAAGATGTTTTCTTTACAAAACACAACAATTATTTATTTTTTGTATTTAATCTTTATTTAATCAGGCAGTCTTCTTGATTAAGATATATTTTGCAGAAAGTGATCAGCTAATGATGAACACAAAAGATCAGCAAAATATATAAAAAGTGAAAGCAGTTTGTAGGATGCTACTTATACTACTTTATACTTCTAGTTCACCACAGAGCAGAGAGATATTGTAATGTTGACTCAACTACATTTGTTTGACAGATGAGTTAACAGATCAAGATCTTACATAGATCATCTGAAACATAATTCCTTTATTTGTCCGCAACAGGAAAATGTACATTATTACAACAGCAGATAGTGCAGATAAAGTGAGGAGAACAGACTTACACATTTAAAAATAACTTAGTATGTACATGTTATTAATAATAAAAGAACACAATAAGTACAAAAAAACAATAGCACCATGGTAAAACAGTAGCAGTATATCTGCTTTAAAGAAAATGACTGTATAAAACTAAAGAGCTGGTTCTGTAGCTGCTTTACAGCAACAGAACAGTAAAAAGCTACAAAAATGCAAACCTTATAACAACATTTATGTTTAATATATAGTAGTTATTTTTCCACATTATGAGGAACATTTAAACTCTAAGTATATTAAGCTAATCATACTTAGGTTATTTTCATTATAGGACTTTAGAAAGGGAGTTTTTATATTGAAGGAATCCTTCCTGCACTGCTTGATAACTCAAAGCAACCGGCACACAAACACATGCTCTCCATGTGGTGTTATCATAGCACTTGAACATCAGATGAGTAGATTAGTTTAATCTCACTCTGGATCTGAGGCATTTTGCGCGCCAGTCCCACACTCAGCCAGCTGTGAAATATCCATCCACTCCACTGTAAATAAGTGCTAACAAGATTATCAGATTACCCTTCATCCAGGGCATACTGCGAAGGCTGGATACAGTCACTGCAAAGATGTAAAAGTTCCCTGTAAAATAATTGCGTTAGGAAGTACAATTTGAATGCACATTTCTCAAGCCTCAAAAGGCAGCTTAAAACATTTTTCCTATGTGCAGTATGAAATACTTTTTTTGGTTGCCACTAAAAAGCCACACTGAATGTTAAGAGACAGAACGGATTCATAGTAAAAAAGACTCTCCCAGTGTTTGTCTTTTAAATATTCTATCTAGAAACTGGGCCAAGTTTAATTGAATTGACAGAAAAAAATGAATCCCAGAAATTAGAGATTTCTTTCCAACGCAGGACATTTGTAATGGTGTGCTGATGTAGAGTAGATATAACAGTATACTATCAATTCATTAGGCTCTTCTATAATGCTGCAATCATTTATACTATAGCAGTGGAACTGCGAATTTATTATAGGAATAAATTCCAAAGTCATCCTGTGGACTAGGTTTTGTTTTACGATAGAGGTTTAAACTGGATTTAATGTCCTTCACTAGGTACAGCCACTGTGCTGAACCAAAAGAGGAAACAAAAGGGACAAACTCTTCCTCTCTTCTTTGCCTGTCTCTATAACAAATATATGTATATGCAAATTAGCCTGTGAAATAAAATGAACCAAATAGCTTGATAGGAAAATGTTATATCTAATCCGCGGGTTTTGAGTCATTGAGGGAAAGCGATTGCCGGAGATTCATGGGGATGCGGGTGGAAGGTGAAGTGCAATCTAAAAACTGTCTTGTCCTCAGCTGTGTTACAGTACCCTGGTGAATTGCATGTAGCAGTCAGATTTAACTCATGGATTTTTTATGTAAGATAGATTTTGTCAATACAAACGGCAAAGTACAGACAAAGAACTATCAGGCTGAAAAGCAAGCGATGCAAATCAGTTAAATAATGCATGAAAGGGCAACATTTAATTTTGCTTTGGGTGTTTTTACTCTCTGCTAACAAAATATCAGATGCTTTGAAGAAAGAAAAAAAAGATCCTAAACCTTGTCAATTGAAAGTGAGAAACGCTTTGGAAAATAAGATGCAGCCCTTTTCAAAGCAAGCACTATGATTGGCATGAAGTTGGTCCGTTTCTCTGTCCAAATGTGGCGGTAACACCTGCCTGTTCCCTCAGTGTGTCTGCTAGTGACTTGTCAGGTTTCGTCTCCGTCTGTTTCATCTGTATCCGTCTCTGTTTTCCATGGTGTTTATTTCTCCGCGTCCTTGGCAGCGTCTTTGGCTCTCTAAACAGCCGGTTCTTTCTCTGTTGGCTCTTCTCTTTCCTTCTTCTTTGTTGTACTCCCTCCAGCACTGCCTGTGAATAAGAAAATGTAGACATTTAAATGAAGTTATAGCTGGAATGCAGGACTTTTACATATAAAGGAACGTCCGTTACATTCAACCCCTCTGCCAAACGAGTTCACACAGCGGAAAGCAGTCTGTATTTCGCGGTTTAGAGTATAGTGTCTGGTGTCTGTGGCAACTGTCCTGCGTTGGCACCCTCAGGCCTGTAAGTGAGCTCGCTTCCTCTCCCCGTTCTTCTCAAGTCTTCCCATGCCAATAGTTTGTCTTAAATCTTCCTCTGAACACAAAGTTTCTTATTTATTCACAAGCATCCACTCTAGAAACTTAGCTTCAGCCACACTCCTAGCTGCTACTCCGTCACTGTGCTCTCTCCCTTCTGGTAATTATTCTCACCGCTAGCAAGGGAGACAGAGGTTCCACACTTCAGCTTTCCTATTATGCATACAATCAAATGACTGTGAATGCAGCCATGCGGCCTGAAAGCAGACACTTACAGAACTTTCAAAAATATATTAATTACTGATAAATATATGGAGACACTAAACGTGAGGTACCACTATTCAACCATTATAAACATTACTTTAACGTTTAATAAACAGTTTATAGCACACTTTGAAGTCGTCGCGGCACATATAAGTGCTGTGATCTGTTTAGAAGTGAAGGCTGAGGGTTGAACAAATAATAAATATGTTTATATATTGAGAAAACGTTTTCACAGTTGTGATCATATAAAAGATGTCTTAAATACTGTACCTTCATCAACACATGTCCTTGCTCTTAATGCTTAATACACAAACTTAAAGTAGCGGGACATTTTCTCACTGTCTGGTTTAGGTTTGTTGGGACCATTTGTTACAGAAATACTGTTCGAACACACACACACACACACACACACACACACACACACACACACACACACACACACACACACACACACACACACACACACACACACAAATACTATTAATAATAAAAACACATGGTATTATACTATTTACTGTATATAACGCTTTTCCTGGTGCTCTAAGACACACAGACCCACACACACACACACACCCACACACACACACACACACACACACATACACACCCACACACACACACACACACACACACACACACACACACACACACACACACACACACACACACACACACACAAATACTATTAATAATAAAAACACATGGTATTATACTATTTACTGTATATTACGCTTTTCCTGGTGCTCTAAGACGCACACACACACACACACACACACATACACACACACACACACACACACACACACACACACGCACAAACACACACACACACACACACACACACACACACACACACACACACACACACACACACACACAGAACCCAACCATATGATCGGTTAGGCATGTCAGCTGTATATGATGTTTAACCAAATGAACCATGTTTGTGACAAATTTCCATATGTTAACCCCGATCCTGCTAACACTTACCAGCGTATGACATGCAGCTGTGTAATTGACAGCTAGCAACCTAGTTTAATGGCCCTCTTAAAAGACATCAAGTGTTGTCAGCGGCAGATTGCAAATGTCAAAGATGCTTCCTTTTTCCCTTGTTGCCGGCTGCCATCAGCAGTGGAAGTACACTAATAGCTTAGATCCCCATCTCTGTCTCTTCCTCTCCCTTATTTTCTCTCATAATGTTCCTGTTCTCTCCCTCACACACACACACATCACATTGCTCACACATGTGGTCTTACAATTGTTCCAGTAAAGTAAAAGATGCTGCCATGGAGCTACAAGGTTACACTGATGTTTTATTGTTTACTTTTATCTTCAGCTGTATTTATATAACCGGGGTTTGTTCGATCTGTCTCTGACTGTTCTTTTTTTCTTGTTCTAATTGTATTAATGTTAAGAGAGGTCAAATTAACATATTACTTATAACAAAGAAAATGGTAAAACAAAAATTAAGTAATTAAGGTATTCTTCTAATAATGAAAAATATTTTTAATCGATGCCTTTGTTTTTTTCTTCCTGAGGTTTCTTCTTTTGTTGTGTTCTTTGTGTTTGTGGCTGCAAATGTTAGATCTTTGGCCATAAAATAAATTAAACGTGACTTGATCGGACTTCTGGAAAAAGCATTTTCTTTCTGTTTTGCCCTGATGAATGGACATGGCCTTACCGTACAATTATACTTATAATTCATGTTTTTAACTCTTCTCTTCAAATCGTTTTTTGAGATGGGTAGATTGCTTCAGCTGCCTCAGCCAAACTCTTGTAATATAAAGATAGTTTCCGGTTGTGTGGTCTTTTTTATGACAACCACGGAACAATCTGCCAATGCACACACCAACACACACTAGCGGTCTCCAGAGTGTGTGTTGGACAATATTTAAAGTCAAGCATGAATACAGAGGCTGACAGGCCAATTATCAGATGTACTCTTCGTTCTGCATCCCCACCTCTGAAGGGAAGCAGATGTGAGAATCCTGTCGCTTTCACTCAAGCCGGTACAATGACATGGCCCAACAACAAAAGGCACAGCCTTCACATGGAATCAAAATGGACAGAGTTGTAAACATAGTCTTGTCAAACAGTTTTATCTGGTGGGTTTTCACATCTCAAGCTTCAGAAGACATGATGTAGTGTAGGGATGTTTGTCAAGTTGAAATAAGTCTGACTTTCCCCCCCCAATGAACCTTCCTATTGGGAATTGCAATCCTTACTATTGATGATACGTTTCCTTGGAAACTTCATGAGGTTTTGTAGAATAATAGAAACGTATGTGCAATATTCTTGTTTTATCACAACTTCTCTCTTCCTTAAACGAATCAAACAGCAGGTTATGAAACAATTACTGAGGTTTAATGAGCTTGTAAGACTTACAAAACACCAAGTCAAATTCCTCTTATTAACCTACCTGGTAATAAACCTGTTTCTGATAATGTCTCTTTGTTCCATAGGTGAATGTATTGCCAGCTTGTGTCAGAGCCTTGACCAAGATGCTTTACTGTCCATACTGCCGCGGCATGCCTGGGCTGAAACCCTGTCACAACTACTGCCACAACGTGATGAGGGGCTGTCTAGCTAA
The DNA here is from genome assembly GCF_949606895.1 of Notothenia rossii. NCBI lineage: Eukaryota > Metazoa > Chordata > Actinopteri > Perciformes > Nototheniidae > Notothenia > Notothenia rossii. The sequence goes on from NC_136904.1 coordinate 21,910,645, forward strand.
CCAGGCAGACCTAGATGCTGAATGGAACCTCTTCATCGGTAAGTAATGAAAGATTCTGATTCAAATCCAGTGGCCCCGCACCTGTTTCTCTTTGTAATTTTTCAAAGACGTATGTGTGTGTGTGTGTGTGTGTGTGTGTGTGTGTGTGTGTGTGTGTGTGTCCTTCTGTCTGTCTGCCTGTTTGAACAATTGTACTTGTAAGTCTTACTTTTCCGAGGCAGTGTCTTTGAATAGTTTCAGTAGGAATTCAGTAGGATGTACAGTACTGTGTTAGATTTAGCTTTAAAGGATTTACAGAGACAAAACTGAAATCTTATTTGTGCAACCATTCCTTCTTTCTTTCTGTCTGAAATGTTATTTGCTGTTGCTGGAACCCTGGCATAGTGCTTCCAAGCTCTGGTCCCTGCTGTTTGGGATTGATAAAGGGGACCAGATCCTAGGCAAACACATTTTCTATAGTGTTTCCAGCTGAGCGCGGTGAGTAATTTAGCACTTGGGTTAGGCTGTAAGTAGCTGGATGCTGTAAGCCCTCCTGCTAAATGGATACCAAGGAGGAACATCGAGGGTTCCCTTTGGATCTTTTGTAGGCCAATGCTTTATTTGTTATGTACCCCAATCCCATCCTCCCACCCACACCAACAGATTTCTTTTTTATGGGGCTGCTTTTTTTTCAAGAGACATCCCTGACGACTGTGTGTCAAGTGAACTGCACTTCTAAGCTTTTGGCTGTTTTGTGACAAGCCTGTCATGTGAGAAACCCATCAGATGACGTACCGCTTGTTCTTTCCGATGGCATGTCTGAAGTCTCAGATCAACACAGGCCCCTATGTACTGAATGAGATGTCTCGCAGCTTTATGACATGTGTTAAAAAGTTAGTGTCTTGTTCGGTTGTGAAGAGGCAAATCTATTGGCGCAGAGGGACGTTATGCTTGACAGTAATGGGAAAGGCTGTTGTTGCAACAGAATGATGAATTAGGTTAGACAAAAAGACTCTTGAGATGCAGAAAAGGTGGATTTCTAATTTTGAGCCATTTTTTGTGCAGACATTGTTCTTTGTTTTAGGAAGACAATATTGTTGATGGTATTATAATTACAAATCAAGAACCCAAGGGATTCTTATTTTCACCATGAAAGACTCGTTTTTTTATGTCTGCTGACATTTTGTATTCATTATCTGTTGCTAAAGAACTTCGATTTGCTTACCATGCAGTTTGCAAGAGATATTGATTTGCCTTTCAGAGACAACTCCAATATGTATCACAGGTCGGTTCTCGCCACTGGAGCACATCTTTGCATTATAGGAATGTATGGATTGAGTCTGTGTACAGTCCGTCATTTTCATCCCTTCAAATCATCACTTATTAGAGAACATTAGATTAGGGGCACAGCTTTCAATTGTAAAGAACACTCAATGACATTTACCTGTGTATTTTTTTCATGCGTGAATGTCACTATTGATACCATTGATTCATAAGACCACAAAAGAAAGGATAATCAAAGATTTTATGTAGTTTGAAACTTCCACAGCAGGAGACAATATCAGCTCAGAAAATGGTCTGGATTCTTTCAAAATCCGGTTGAATCTGGAACATTTTTGTAACAAACACTTTTGTTTGGCTTTTATTAAAAACAGACAAAAAATGCCAAATTGGCTAAACTTAAACCAGATAATGTTTCTCTCTCTCTCTCTCTCTCTCTCTCTCTTGCACCATTAATATTCAGTGGAACAAAATGAGAAATAAAAATTGCAACATCTTTTTTGGAGAGAGATATGTGAAGAAAAGACACACTGAATCAACATATTTATACTATACTTAACATTGTAAAGGTATCGTCAAATTTAGTTTAACACTAAATCAGAATTCAGTGGATCTCAAAACATTACTCTCAATAAGGACATTCCTTTATTCAGGTCTTCAGTTACAGTTATGCTCATTCTCCTCAGACACATGAAAGCAGTTGTGTTATGTCGATAATCCATCTGAATATTATCTTGCTATCTGTGATAATCTGAAGCCATATATTTTGGCCTATTGACAAATCTAGTCCATTCCTGCAAAGTCAGGTGGTGCTTATTAGTAATCTTCAAGATTGTATCAGCTGTGGGTAACAGCACAATAAATTACCCCCTAAAATGTTTAAATGGAGTAAATCTAGTGGGTAGAAACTCACTAGCCTAGCATCATTGCTGCTACTGACAGCCCATTATACCAGATTCTTGTAACAACAGGCTATTTGTGTAACACTGGAGCAGCATTCAATTATAAGGTGCAGTATATAGTGACCTACACTATGCTTATGACATGTACTGGCCCTTTTTCTAAATGTCATGACAGAAAAATGGTGTCGCAATTAAATCATGAACATTCTCTGCTTTTAATTTGAGTACCCCATTATATTAAGAGTCCAAAGGACTGATTTTTATATTAAACTCTATATGTGGCAGGTGCAGCACCTTGCATGCCTACTGTTTCCTAATATGAAATATGAGCTGTGATTACAGCGAGGAAAATAAAAACTGCTAGGCATTTTTTTTTTTTTTTAAAGAGACTAAATACAACATACTGGCTTTTAAACATTTTCCTCACCTTGAGTTAAATAATTGCCTGATAATGATTGGCAGTGACTTTATGTGTCGAATGAGGTAAGCCTTTTGAATGCGTAAGGCCTGTCCGAGCCAACGGTGTGCGTGTGTCCTTGACTCATTTCCAGCTCAGTGCAGTAAAACTGTGGACCTGATCAATATTGTTAGGGATATTATCTTCATCCTTGCATGTGTGTGACTAGATGAAATGATAACAAATATTTGGGATTAACAACATATAGCATATACGATAATGAGGTTGAAATGCAAGTAGAAAAAGAAAGCCTTTGAATGTTAAACATTAATTTGGAAAATGACGATTGTGCTCACATTACATTCTTATTTAAAAATATTTAAATGTTTTTTAAGATAAGTATTTCAGAAGATAAAACTATAAGTTAAAATATAAGTTTATTATTCAAAATAAGTATCACATAGTGGATTTGCCTTTTTTAATTTATAGTATAAAAGTAAATGGATACGATCATTATCTGTATTACAGCTGTAAGCAGCTTGAGAAAGTAAAGTTATCTTTTTCAGAAATGCATTTCATATTCTAGAAGAAGCCATCACAGTTGTTCTCGATTGCTAACACACATTTTCTTTTTAATTGCTCAGTTTCTCAGAACACAATTCACAAAACCACACACCCAAAATGCAAAACACCTAATTTCTCCTGCTAAATGAAGAACTGCACTCAAGACTACATAAACACTTACCAAATGCAAACTTTTGCACCAAATATAACACACTTCATTCATAATACTAGATTGTTTGACCACCCAGCTACACAATGCTGAGCATAATCTAAAGCACTTTCAGGTTTCTGCAGAGAAAGATTGCTTGAGTTTACAGAAATACAGTAAATGAAGAAATACAAATTCAGTTGTGATATTTTATTCAAAAATAAAATTGTGCAACATGCATCCCAGCACATACATGTAATTACTATGCTTCTGATCTCTCTAAGTGTGATGGCGTTTTTTTGCTAAAACTACGTTTGTAACTGCTGCTTCCCGTGCCTCATTGAAAATCCTTAGCCTTCCACCTGTACCTCTTTTTTCTCAGTACTTCAGATAAACAACACAGACATAATGGTTAGTCAGTGTCTGTGTTGCATAAAAGTAAGTCTACCACAGTCAATTGTGCAGGATTTTTGTACAGTTATAGTATGCAACATGCCAGCAATTCAATTACAGTAATGAAGTAAATACGTTTCACACAACAGATAAGCACTGATATATCATGAATTATGCAGAGCTAAAAACTGGTAACTAACCTGTTTTCAAGTCAAAGTGTCCGGATTACAGAGGCAACAGTACATCGGATTAGATTAGGCTGAACCCTCTGTCCAGCCTCTCTCATCGTCACACCATGGTTGATAACATTTCATTTACAGTTGTTCTCGATTGCTAACACACTAAAATGCTACATAAAGCACAATTATTTTAACTGACACTCAAAAAGCAAAACAAATCTCAAATCTCCAAAGCTCTAAACACATTTTCAGCTTTTCACATAATTTGCAAATCAACATGGCACTTTTTGCAAACCACTTCACACGTTTCTCCACGTAAGACACATGAATCTGACATAAAGTCACGTGTTAGCAGGTTTAAAACACTGATATTCAAAATGCCTCACACATGGACCAATGATCAAGAAACACGTTCCACCTGACCAAACACCTGATAGCATAATTGTTAGCTCCTCAATCAGGATGTTAGCACTATAAAAAGACCACAGGTGAGTACTTTCTTACAGCATCAATGGAAGTTAACATGGAAGCATGAGCAGAGGAAGAGGAAAAGGTGGGGTGAGAGTGAGAGGAGGAGGAATGAGAGGTAGAGGTAGAGCTAGAGGGAGAGGAAATGGACAAAGAAGAATACTCTACTGTAAATGAAATGTTATCAACCATGGTTTGACGATGAGAGAGGCTGGACAGAGGGTTCAGCCTAATCGAAGCCGATTTACTGTTGCCTCCGTAATCCGGACACTTAGACTTGAAAACAGGTTAGTTACCAGTGTTTAGCTCTGCATAATTCATGATATATCAGTGCTTATATCTGTTGTGTGAAATGTATTTACTTCATTACTGTAACTGAATTGTTAGCATGTTGCATACTATAACTGTACAAAAGTCCTGCACAATGTACTGTGGTACATTACTTACTTTTATGCAACACAGACACTGACCGACCATTATGTCTGTGTTGTTTATCTGAAGGACGGAGAAACAAATAGGTGCAGGTGGAAGGCTAAGGATGTTCAATGAGGCACAGGAAGCAGCAGTTACAAACTGGGTTTTGGCAAACAATGCCATCACACTTAGAGAGATCCGAAGCAGAGTAACTATGTGCTGGGATGCATGTTGCGCAATGTTATTTTTGAATAAAATATTATTTTTTCAACAACTCATTTGTATTTCTTCATTTACTGTATTTCTGTATACTCAAGCAATCTTTCTCTGCAGAAACCTCTATGTACAGAGCATAGCCCATAAAAGATGAAAGTGCTTTAGATTATGCTCAGCAGTGTGTAGCTGGGTGGTCAAACCATGTAGTATTATGAATGAAGTGTGTTATATTTGGTGCAAAAGTTTGCATTTGGTAAGTGTTTATGTAGTTTTGAGTGCAGTTCTTAATTTAGCAGGAGAAATGAGGTGTTTTGCACTTTGGGTGTGTGGTTTTGTGAATTGTGTTTAGTGTTCTGAGAAACTGAGCAATTTAAAAAAAAAATGTGTGTTAGCAATCGAGAAAAACTGTAATTAGAGAGTACTCTTCTTTGTCCACGTCCTCTCTCTCCAGCTCTACCTCCTCTCATTCTTCCTCCTCTCACTCTCACCCCAGCCCTTCCTCTTCCTCTTGTTCTTGCTTCCATGTTGGCTTCCATTGTTGCTGTAAGAAAGTACTCACCTGTGGTCTTTTTATAGTGCTAACATCCTGATTGATGAGCCAACAATTATGCTATCAGGTGTTTGGACAGGTGGAACGTGTTTCTTGATCATTGGTCCATGTGTGAGGCCTTTTGAATATCAGTGTTTTAAACCTGCTAACACGAGACTTTATGTCAGATTCCTGTGTCTTACGTGGAGAAATGTGTGCAGTGGTTTGCAAAAAGTGCCATGTTGATTTGCAAATTGTGTGAAAAGCTGAAAACGTGTTTAGAGTTTTGGAGATTTGAGCCGATCTTTCGCTCTTTGAGTGTCAGTTAAAATAATTGTGCTTTATGTATAATTTTAGTGTGTTAGCAATCGAGAAAAACTGTAACCTTCCACCTGTACCTCTTTTTTTCTCAGTCCTTCAGATAAACAACAAAGACATGGTGTGGGTTGGTCAGTGTCTGTGTTGCATAAAAGTAAGTTTACCACAGTAAAGTGTGCAGGATTGTTGTACAGTTACAGTATGAAACATGCCAACAATTCAATTACAGTAATGAAGTAAATACGTTTCACACAACAGATATAAGCACTGATATATCATGAATTATGCAGAGCTAAACACTGGTAACTAACCTGTTTTCAAGTCTAAGTGTCCGGATTACAGAGGCGACAGTAAATCGGTTTAGATTAGGCTGAACCCTCTGTCCAGCCTCTCTCATCGTCAAACCATGGTTGATAACATTTCATTTCATTAGAGAGTATTCTTCTTTGTCCATGTCCTCTCCCTCCACTTCTACCTCTACCTCTCACTCTTCCTCCTCTCAATCTGACACCACCTCTTCCTCCTCCTCTCACTCTAAGCCCAGCTCTACCTCTACCTCTCATTCTTCCTCCTCTCACTCTAAGCCCAGCTCTACTGTACCTCTCACTCTCAGCCCAGCTCTTCCTCTTCCTCTTCCTCTTGCTCTTGCTCTTGCTTCAATGTTGGCTTCCATTGTTGCTGTAAGAAAGTACTCACCTGTGTATAGTGCTAACATCCTGATTGATGAGCCAACAATTATGCTTTCAGGTGTTTGGTCAGGTGGAACGTCTTTCTTGATCATTGGTCCATCTGTGAGGCATTTTGAATATCAATGTTTTAAACCAGCTAACACGTGACTTTATGTCAGATGCCTGTGTCTTACGTGGAGAAATGTGTGCAGTGGTTTGCACAACGTGCCATGTTGATTTGCAAATTGGGTGAAAAGCTGAAAAGCGTTTAGAGTTTTGGAGATTTGAGCCGATGTTTTGCTCTTTGAGTGTCAGTTAAAAATAATTGTGCTTTATGTATAATTTTAGTGTGTTAGCAATCGAGAAAAACTGTAAAATGTCACTTTCGGTAACAAAGGGCATTACCAATAGAACCAGAGCAATTGATTAGACACACTGTAACACCACATACTACTTACAAGCTTGAAATTATAAGTAAATTCTTGAAAATCTGACAAATTGATAATCATCCATGATTTATAATAAAGTATATAAAAACAAGACATTTGGCATCAGTATCACACAATTGGGGAAAGTAAAACAAATGTGCCACTGCTGTGTTTATTCCAGATATCTTTGTTACATTTACAGTTTTTCTCAATCGCTAAACCCACTATTTAGAATCAAAATTCCTTTCATCAAACCAACAGCACAGCCATCGAAACAGAAAACCATTTCTCTACAACAGTATACCATTTCTCATTGATATCACACAAAATGCAGATGCTAAGCAGTGTTTTGCAAAACAGATCACACAATTCTCTAACTGAAGTTACAATTCTCTACACAAAGATCAAAAATCTGTTGTGTAACTCATGTCTACAAAACAACAAATAATCTTCTCACAGTGGATAACACTTCCTCATAAACTTAGACCATAGCTACACTAATTGACACTTGATGTGCAAAATATTAACACTTGTTATCAGTCAATCACCCCATTGAAAAGGTAACTCCATGGAATGTACTGTATACCTTACAGTAATGATGTTACATTGAAAACATTTACATGATAGAATTTGCATGACTGTACTTAAAATATTTTTTTAAATGGTGCCGGTAAAGCTATAATAGTGTTGATATGACTTGCATAGGTCTTTGAGATGTTCATATGGGGAGGATTAGCTATAGCTGATACAACATTTTTACAGTCAGTAATTGTGGTCTTTTCCTTTTTGCACATTGAGAAATGTTTTTTTTGTATTGGGGTGAATTGAGTACTTCACTTCCATGTAAATGAATTGCTCACAGCTGACATCAATGAATTTCCTATAGTAATTGTAATTAGTGAGAATCCTATAAAAGACCTCCCTCACTTCAGTAAGATGTTTGTGTAAACAAAATGGCTGATCGAGTAGGTAGAGGAGCTCTGAGAGGAAGAAGGAACCCTGTTGTTCAGCGAGGAAGAGGGAGGGCTGATGTTCAGAGAGGAAGAGGGAGAGCTGATGTTCAGAGAGGAAGAGGGAGAGCTGATGTTCAGAGAGGAAGAGGGAACCCTCATGTTCAGAGAGGAAGAGGGAGGGCTGTACGTATGCGTGGTGGAAGAGTTGAAAGGGGACCAATGCGAACAGTAGTTTCGGACAACACCCGTGCAACTATTGTGGACCACGTCATAAACCATGGCATGTCCCTCAGTGAGGCTGGCCAAAGGGTTCAGCCCAATATACCGAGATCAACAGTGGCATCCATTATTAGGATCTTCAGGCACGAAAATAGGTAAGCTACTGTAACCCTTTTTTACAGCACTTCATGCATTTCTATTTTGATGTAGGTTTC